>NC_041384.1:108030440-108031112 GCF_002162155.2 Triticum dicoccoides | reverse complement strand
GCGGGGCCTGGCCGGCACTAGGCAGCGGCGGCGGCTGGAGTCGGGCCCGACCATGAGCGACGAGGCACGACGGCAAGCAGCTAGGTGCAGGCGCGCGACGAGCAAGGCGACGACGACAGCGGAGCAGCAGAGGCGAGCGGGTAAGACGGTAGCGGGCGGCTGCGGAGCAAGCACGAAGAGCAGGGGGCGTGCCCTGGGCAGACGCACACGCGCGAGGGGGCGAACTAGGGCGGCCAAAGACGCGGAGGAAAGACGGCCACGACGAGCTCGTGGCCATGGCAGACAATGGCTTCGGCCTTGAACAGAGCGACGAATACGACAGCGGATTCGCATGGGAAGGAGAGGGGAATGGTTGGGAGCCTCACCGCGGAGGCACACGATGGCCCGTTGGTGGCTTAGGAGCAGCAGAACGGCGACAGTCGTCGCGGATGCTCCGGTGACCGAAGGTTGAAGATGACGATGAATCCGGCGATGTAGGGGCCCACACCAAGGAATCGAGGGTGAGTACGACGCAGCGGATGACGACGGAGCCTATGGTTCAGCTCCTAGGTGCCAGGGTCGTCGGTGGCCGCGTAGACGAGTCGAGGCATGGTGATGGCGGCGCGGTTGGAAGCGAAGAGAGAGGAGAGCGACACGAGGGAAAAACGGAGGGGGCTAGGGTTGCGCCAGGGT
>NC_041384.1:107947357-108030149 GCF_002162155.2 Triticum dicoccoides | reverse complement strand
TGTGCATCGCCGGTGGATGAGCGCCACGCCCACCCCTGCTTCTGTAGCTGGAGATGTGGGGCAAGTGGGGTGTGGGTTGGGCCGAAACTGCTTTGTGGTCACTAGGGCCCAAATGCACAGTAATTTCCTATTTTCCCTTTTATGTAATTAAGTTAGCTACTGTTTCGTATTAACTCGAGTGACAAAAATGAATTTAGTCAAACATGAAATCTGGCACACATTTCAAGAACAACATTGTGGTGTTGCATAAAAAGTTTTATAGCCACTGGAATTGTTCAAGCATTTTTAGAAAATGAAAAGTCCAATTAAAATGCTGCAGGACCAGAGAATAAATTCCCAAGGGCAAATTGGGAGTTGCAAAAATGTTGGTTTCAACATGACAAATATTTAGAGATTAGTTTCCATGGGATGAACTATTTTGTTTGCATGACAAATGAAATAAATAATTGACATGCATTTGAATTTGAATTTGAAGTAGATTTTAGACAAGTGGCATTTTGGCTTAGGAAAGCATGATGACAATGCATCATTAGGGGTGATTACTGTAGCAAGATTCTCGGGGCGTTACAAATCTCCTCCACTACAAGAAATCTCGTCCTGAGATTTAAGTGGTGAAGTAAAGAGTAACTTCGGGAGAACTGACCCTTATAGGGTTAATCATCTGGTGAACAATTCAGGGAATGTGGCAGAAGTATCTCTCGAGTTGAAACTTAAGAAAACATCGAGAGCAAAAGATGAAGGTACAATAGGAAGTTTCAAGCGAATGGACAAATGATCGATACCTGAACAGAGTGTGAGAAGGGGGTTCAGAGCATCGGGAATAGATCATCTCTCGGAAGGTGGCTCGTGACAAAACACAAAGCCAAGAGCAAATGATACTTTGGAATAAAGGATATACAGGAGAGTCAGGTTCCGATCCTGTGGAGCTGTGGGTTATGAGCCCACCATGTGGGTTAAAAGTAGAAAGGGGGCCATAGCAAGGCATATCAGGTGATAGACTGTCAGTTATGTTGTCAACGCGTTGGTACCAAGGGCGAGGGACGGAGAGAACTATTTTCCTGCTCGTTGAACGAGGCGGACCAATAGGCGAAGTTCTCGTCCATCGGTGGTTACCGAAATGTCAACAGCAATGATAACAAGGTCTTACTGACAAATTTTACACCGAGGTGTTTACATAAGCAGGGAACTATTACTGCTTAGATCATAAAGATCACAAGAAAGTTTAAACAAAACAATGAAAAGGAAAATGTGGTTATTAGTTTAACCAGACCAATGGAAAGGAAAAGGTGCTTATACACAAGAATTGGGAGTATATCCTCCCCAAGGGGAAGCGGAGCAGGATATACATGATATGACAACAAGTTCAAATGCATTTAGATAAAGGGGCGAGGGAACAATCATGATATTACCCATACAACAGTGTTTGGATAATTGATCAAGAAACATTTAGCATTGCGCCTCCAATGTTCTTAATGATGTTCGGAGTAACACAATCATACTTTTGGATAGCATTGACATTGTCATCAGGGAAAGGCCGGACCTTGGAAACACAAAGGATCCATCGGGAATTACTTGAAAACCTCATGCAATTTTATCAGGGAAGATGAGGAGGTGGCCGATGGTTTCAGCAAAAATCCATCGACATGCCAAAAAGGATGTATTCCCAAAATTTATATGAACAAATTCGTGTTGGGGAGGCAAGAATGTTGTCGATGATAACACAATCATCGAGGGGTAAGGATGGTATTTCTCATCATGAATTCGATTGATATCCTGGAAGAGCTCAGAATGTTGATGATCATGACACATTTGTCGAGAGATTTCATGAAGATGTAATCGATCGGCGATGACATCAAGTCAAAGGAATGATGAAGCGAAAGGTTATTGGGACCACGGGTGCGACAGAAGCTCGAATTCAAGCTTGTTGTTTGAGGTGAAAAGATAAGATGAGGAAGATCGACGTAAGCATAGCTCGTCATCAGAAGTTGTGCTCCAGAAGAAGGACCAGATAGCACAGTTAAAATTAGCTCGATAATGATATAGCCGATCGGGCTAGGAATGACGTGATGGAGTATCATTCCAACGAGAAATCACAAGAGGTAGTGCAATGACACATATCCTCGAGATAACAGGGGGCAACACTCGAGGTAGATCGAAATAGAGGTTGGACAGATGAAAAGATCTATAGAAGACAAGTATTTTAACTTGTCCGAGAAATGGAATCAAAGGGAAACAATCATGGTCAGAACCACGATTGCAAAGGACCAAACATAGTTACCAGATGAACTTATAACAAGGGGATTATTATTATCACAAGAAGCTTCCATGATAAGTTCCACATCGGGTCCATGGGCATGAACACAAAGTTCAAGGTCGACTCCTACTTCTTCAATGCATAACCCTTCATTCACTTCTCGCGTTCAATGAAGTTGTAGTGTTGAAATGTTATCTGGCAAAACACCAGAAGAGTAAGACTCATTAAAAAACTCTCGGGTTCAAACGGATTAGGGGAGGCATAGGTTCAACCCATAGGGGCATCTTAGAAACATATACCACAAGCTTCAAGAGTAAATATCACCAGCTCGAAAGCAGAGCAAGGTTGAGAAAGTAGATGATACAATTTACCAAAGGCATTATGTATCCGAGGGAAGGCTCATAAGGTTATTGAATATGAAGGACGATGTCGGATAAAATCCATTAAAGGATCTGTCGGTCCATAACAGAGCTGATGTGAGCATCGGCACACAACCAGAGGAAGTAACAATGCAAAGGCATTGGATTATAGAAACAACTGACTAATCTAGAGCTCAAATGCAAAGGAATTATGATTTTCAAATCAAGGGATCAGAAGCAATGTTCTGATTAGGGATGGATAAGTTGAATAGCCTTAGGGGTACAATCAATGGCAATTGGATTGGTTGAGAACCAGCACATGTTTAAAATGATGTATGAGCCGGAAAGATAATTTAAAAGGATCAACTGATGATTGTGTGCATTCGCACTCATGTTGAATCAATAGGATCAAAATGACGGTGCTTAAGGATACTAACGAATATCGCCAGACAGATGGAAAGCATCCATCATGCAAGCAGACAAGTATTGCAGAGCAATAAGCTACTAAGGATTTTTGGAGGATCGAATAGTATTTCGAAGACCATTGTGAAACACATGAACAACTGGGGGATGATCGGATACTCGATAAGTGCGAGAATTATCCGTAGGGGTATTCAGGTGGCAAGGAACTGCAAGGCAGTAGGCACAAAATATTCTCTGGACAATAGAAAGGATTTCAAGGTATCTTGTAATAACAAGATCAACTGGGAATAAAAGTAAGAACGACAAGTGTATGTATTTATCCATAGGGGTATTTCGGTGGTAGGGGATTGCAAAAGCAATGGGCACAAAGTCTCAAAAGAGTATCGGAGAGTAACTTTGAAATCTTCTGGTGCAGCCGGCGATCATCAGGACTGAAGGGGCTCTCCGGGAGAAAGTGTTTTCGAGAACCTAAAGTTAGATTTTAGAAAATCATTTAACCCAAATAGAAGAGATATTAGAATCCCAGAGTATAGGTCGAGGAAAAAAAGATCCTAATTTCACCCAATGGCAACGTGGGCCCGTAAGACACACAACCATGTTAGTAAAAGTTTTTGCAATGTCTAGACTCGACTTTGGCCAAGGAGTGTGGAAGAGGATTCCTATAGGTAGTTGGCTCTGATACCAACTTGTGACGCCCTCAATTCAATCGTACACTAATCATACATGCAAATGTGTACGATCAATATCAAGGACTCACGGGAAGATATCACAACACAACTCTAGACACAAATTAAAATAATACAAGCTTTATATTACAAGCCAGGGGCCTCGAGGGCTCGAATAAATAAGCTCAAAAACACAAGAGTTAGCGGAAGCAACAATATCTGAGTACAGACATGAGTTAGACAAGTTTGCCTTAAGAAGGCTAGCACAAAAGCAACAACGATCGAAAAGGCAAGGCCTCCTGCCTGGGAGCCTCCTAACTACTCCTGGTCGTCGGCGGTCTTCACGTAGTAGTAGGCATTGGCGGTGGCATCTGGCTCCTAGGCTCCGACATCTGGTTGCATCAACCGGAAAGAAGAAGAAAGGAGGAAAAGGGGGAGCAAAGCAACCGTGAGTACTCATCCAAAGTACTCACAAGCAAGGATCTACACTACAAATGCATCATTATCAAAGGAAGGCTGTATATGTGGACTGGGCTGCAGAATGCCATGATAGAGGGGAAGCCTAGTCCTATCGAAGACTAGCATCTTTAGCATCTTGAAGCATCTTGCAGCATCAGAAGAGATAAGAGTACCATAAAGTAAAGTAGTAGTGTTATCAACCTCGGCCAGAGATCCTTTCTCGACTCCCTGCGAGAAAGCAATCCCAGAGCCATACAATCCAGTTATCATCACAATCCAATTCTCATCACCATCGAGTTCTCATCACAAGTATCCAGTTCTAGTTGTATCGATCGGGATACAACCCCAAGTGTCCGTTACCGTAGGACAGGCTATCGATAGATGTTTTCTTCCCTGCAGGGGTGCACCAACTTACCCACCACGCTCGATTAACTCCGGCCGGACACACTTTCCTGGGTCATGCCCGGCCTCGGCCAAACAATAGCCGCAACCCGACCTAGGCTTAATAGAGAGGTCAGCACGCCAGACTAAACCTATGCCCCTAGGGGTCATGGGCCATCACCCCGGGAACTCCTGCACGTTGCGTGGGCGGCCGGTGAGCAGACCTAGCTACCACCTTAAAAAAGGCAGGAGCTTACCAGTCCAACCCGGCGCACGCCGCTCAGTCACTGATGTCTAGTAAGCTTCGGCTGATGTATACGATGCAGAACGCCCATACTATGCCCACGTGATGGTTAGTGCTATCAGGCCAGAGGCCCCTCGGATCAAATATCCAAATCATAGTGGATTAGGAACGCGCGGTAACGAGCAGAGACTCACGATCGATGTGTCCCCGTCGCCTTGTCTCGAGTACTTGCGGCAAGGGCTAAGAATGCCCGGCCACGCCTCGTAAGTATCTCGTGGGACCTTCCAGGTCAACCCGACTCCACATCACTCGCTATTAAGCTCGCACGGGTACCCCTCAGGGTCGACCCGTCTTTAGTAACATGGCTCAGTGTAAAGTCATAGTAACCATAGTAACTGTGTGTCTAACACCAAGGGGGAAAACCTGAGGAATCACCCTTGTCGGATTCCCACTCGATGTAAACATCAAGGTGAACATAAGAGGAACCACCCTCGAGGTTCACACTTGAGGGGTTGCACGACAAAGTCGTATCGGAAGTGGTTAAGGAGGAAATCACCC
Source organism: Triticum dicoccoides (assembly GCF_002162155.2). Lineage (NCBI taxonomy): Eukaryota > Viridiplantae > Streptophyta > Magnoliopsida > Poales > Poaceae > Triticum > Triticum dicoccoides. The sequence goes on along the minus strand of NC_041384.1, from coordinate 108,024,806 downwards.
TCGATGACCACGACCGAATAGCTACTCTACAGAGATCTCATCAGGAGTGATGTATGAGGTTCCACCCTCGGCACTCGATGGTAACTCTACAGAGTCGAGCAACAAAGGGGCGTGATGTGACGTGAGGTGTCGGGGCCTGGTCTTCGATCCCATTGATCGGGTCTTCTAATAATCCAGCGGGGCAGTCGGGTCAAGTGGGGGGTCACTGATGGGTCTCTAACCAACCTATACTAAGCAGTTTAGGATAAGCAGGTAGGTAACAATAGCAGGTTACAATAAACATGCTATGCAGCAGAATAGGAGCAAAGAATAACAGTAGCAAAATCTAATGCAAGCATGAGAGAATGGAATGGGCGATATCGGGATGATCAAAGGGGGGGGCTTGCCTGGTTGCTCAGACGAGAAGGAGGGGTCATCGGTGACGTAGTCGATCACAGGGGCATCAGCATCGTCACGGGGTCTACCGAAGAGAAGAGGGGGGAGAAACAGTAAATACATAGCAAGCAAGTGCATAACAGGACAACAGACAGAGCTAGACGTGTTCTAACACGGTGCTACATGATACCGGCAAAGGGGGAAGTCAACCGGGAATGTTTTCCCGGTTCCGGACCTGTGTCAGACAGATGACCGGAGGAGAAAAGTTCCACGTTCAGCATGCTAGGGGCATGTGACAGATGAACGGACCACATATTCGGATTCGTTGGATTTTTCTGAGCAACTTTCATGTAGAAAACATTTTCATCCGTGTTACGGTTTATTTACTATGAATTTCTAAAGATTTTAGCATTTTTCTGAAGTTCCTAGATTTATTATTAAATAGAATTAGAAACAGAATATACATTTTACACACAGCATGGGCTAGCCATAGCCAATGACATGTGGGGCCGGGGGCTTGGTTGACCCAGTCAATTAGTCCAGTCATAGTTGACTAGTCAAGTCATATTTGACTAGTCAACTGTTGACTGGTCAAACTGGGTAGTGGGGCCCAGGTGTCATTCTCACAGATTTAGCATTTCTTTTAAAGTGGATATTTAGAAGAGGGGGGCGGTTAGCACTAATCAACATTAGTAATAATAAGCAAAGGGAGGGGTTCGGCCCCAAACACACACGCACACAGCGTGTGGGCACCGGCGGCCATGGGTGCGGCCGGCCGGCTGGGGCTGCGACCTGTGGGGGGGAGGGGGGATCGCGGGGCCTCGCCGGTGCTAGGCAGCGGCGGCGGCCGGAGTCAGCCCGGCCACGAGCGACGAGGCACGGTGGCAAGCAGCTAGGTGCAGGCGCGCGACGAGCAAGGCGACGACGACAGCGGGGCAGCAGAGGCGAGCGGGTAAGACGGTAGCGGGCGGCTGCGGAGCAAGCATGAAGAGCAGGGGGCGTGCCCCGGGCAGATGCACATGCGCGAGGGGGCGAACTGGGGCGGCCAGAGACGCGGAGGGAAGCACGGCCACGACGAGCTCGTGGCCATGGCAGACGATGGCTTCGGCCTCGAACAAAGCGACGAATACGACGGCGGATCCGCACGGGAAGGAGAGGGAAATGGTTGGGAGCCTCACTGACGGTGTCCTGGACTAGGGGGTACTCACCACGTCGTCTCCCGATCTATTAGATTGGGCCGAGGACCCCCGTGGCCGTATACTCATGGGCCAGTTCGGACGGCTACCGCATACAAGGAAGATTCCACAAGACTTGGCGATCAAGATAAGGACTTCTCCCCACCGGCGTATTCGGCTAGGACTCTTGTTATCCTAGGCCTCCGGTGCATTATATAAACCGAGGCCAGACTAGTCGATAGATAGACAATATATACAACAATCATACCATAGGCTAGCTTCTAGGGTTTAGCCTCCTTGATCTCGTGGTAGATCTACTCTTGTACTACCCATATCATCAATATTAATCAAGCAGGAGTAGGGTATTACCTCCATCGAGAGGGCCCGAACCTGGGTAAAAAACATCGTGTCCCTTGTCTTCTGTTACCATCCGGCCTTGACGCACAGTTCGGGACCCCCTACCCGAGATCTGCCGGTTTTGACACCGACATTGGTGCTTTCATTGAGAGTTCCACTGTGTGATCGACAAAAGGATCGATGGCTCGCCTGCAGATCAACTGCGACTTTGGCATCTTCGTCACCAGCTCGACTGGTCACCTTGGTTCGACCAAGAATTGCGCCCCGTGTTTGGATCACCATGTCCGGACGAGGGCCTTCATCAAACATCAACTCCGATCTCTATCAAGATCACGGAGGAATCATCTATGGAGCTCGGGGGCTCAACGTCAACATTGCCCTCAAGCGACCGTGCTGTTTTTCTGGACAGCAAACTCGTATCTGCCACCACCACCTCCTCGAGTATCGCTTTGATGATCGCTTTGGTGAAATTGTGCGGAATTGAGTCTACAACAACCCTGGAAAATTTCGTCGAGTTCCGATGGAGGAATCTCTGGCAATCCACGATATACCGGAGCCGTGTCAAATCTGGACGGGAATTTGGATGAGTTTAGGGCGTGGTGTCCAGCTTCTATCTCGGATGTCCTTTGGAAGATCCAACCGTTGATCGGCTGCGGAATTCCTATATCTACCACCTCTCAAAATTTCGGCTCGATCCGACCGTCCAAACTCCGGGAACCTTCCGATTAGTGCATCACTTTTCGGATCTGTTTTCTACGCGAAAACGAATCCGACCCGAGTTCATCTTTTTTATGAACAGGATTTCGGACATCCCTTTTGAAGGAAGTTTTGTATGGGGTATTGTGTTTTGTTCCCGAAAACATCCCACTAACTGTAAGATCTTTTGAACATGATCTTCAACATCATGCTGGTGTCAAACCAGTCCGGCAATATTACTCCACGGCTGCCGACCTGCGCTAGACACGGCGTCACTTTGTTGAGCCGAGCTCAACCTTTTCAGATCATCATCTCGGCAAGCCGAACAAGAGCCCGGCATCGTGAAGGATAAATCATCACCAACATCGTCGCCCCACGGATTACACGGAGCAGGCATACCGGCATCGCCGCACGGTCGCTTCATCAAGCCGGCATCGACCACGTCACGACCTGCATCGACAGGGCCGCACTATTGCTTCTTCAAGCTGGTGTCCATCACGCCGACCTACTTCGACTCATCGGCTGACATCGAGGCTTCAATATCTTGGCTGGACCGGGGGCTTCTCCATCTCTTCATCAACCTACTCCGGACACTTCGACGTCACGAGCCGACCAGCTCCGTCATGTTAGCTGGGCCGAGGGCTTTGCCTCGGCGAGTCAACCTTTACCAGCATTGCCATGCCGTCGTTTTATCGCCCATCAGGCAATGGGTGTGCGGAGCGGGTCCCAATTTTGGGAATCACCTTCCTTCGGATTGCTACAACAAATAAACCAGGTGCTATTAATCCTAGTATTTTTTGCTTGTTTGGGTTCAATTTTTCCCAAGGAATTATTACTCTGGTTTGTCCATCATATGTACACAGGTCTATCAAATGGTGGCCGCATTGACGACGGTCGCATGGTGGTCCGGTCAGTCTCCGTACATAGTCCGACGAATGCCGCATCCGGAACTCGGACCGACCTGTGAATTCAGGCTTTGCCACGCCCTTACCGCATCACGCCGACACCCTGCATCGACATTGACTTCGGCGCCAGGCCATATTTCTTTTATTACTCACTTTGCATAAATTATTGATTATGCAACGATTTTTTTATTATTACTATTATCTCCGGTTTGCACTATTTTTTGTGCACAGGAAAATGATCCGGGGACTTCGGCGTCACTCTGCCGGTCTACATTGATCGTGCTATGTCACCACTTCGGCATGTCAAGCTCTTCGCTCCGCCACCTCGGAACCGGCTTAAGGGATGGAACCTTGCCCCGCATCAAGCTCGGACCGCGTCATCAATACCAAACACATTAACCAGCTAAGTCGCTTTCATGCTCAAAGCTTTAATTTCTAACTTGCGTTCGGTTCGACCAAGCATTATACTTTTTTGGAAAAAAGTTGCTTCTAAAAAATTTCCTTGTCCAAACTTTGTTTGTGACGCATAAATTCAAATACCCCGTTTACTTGGGGGCTTCCTTTATGAAGCTTTTCCTGTTGCATATGATTATACTTGTACGGTTCGTTCCTTGTTCGTGTATTACGCCACAATATGCACCACATTGACTTAAGCGATTTGCAAGCTGGGTTGCCTCGCTCTTGTGTTTACCCCTACATTCCTGATTGTTCGGCTAGGGAGTAAAGGGAGCACCTCTGCGATTGTCATGATCGGGTCACCCGAGCCGGACCTCAGACTGGGTGAAGCCGAAAGCTAGTGCTCTTATAGTTATTCAATGATGGTCGGCACACAACGGAACTCATGAGTACAAAAAATCTATTGCACAAGTCTCATAATAACAATGAGCACCGAAGAAAGGTATCGGTGGGGGTACTATTTTCTTCGAAGATGCTTCTTACACTTCACGGTAATATAGCATAAGTTCCCTGAGCGCGCTTTGTCTGTTACAGCCTTATGGCCCGATTGCCTGGTTATTGGAAACACCGTCGATATTCTCGACCGATGGAGTACATAACACTTTTCGGTCCTTGACCGAAGAGGGAGAAGCTGACGATCGGTTAAGACGCGTTTAAAGTTTGGTTGAACATAGATATGATATAAGTACTTCGGTACATGAAATCATTCTTTCACCCAAGTCACTTGGGGGCTCTTAAATTTACATGAGCTATTTTATAGTAAATGTGTTTTCTTCTTGGTCGTTGCAAAGTCTTTTTCTATCGCTCCTTTTTCGACGTGAGTGTGTGGTCAATAGCCAGCCGTAGGCTGACCCGCTTGAAGTCTTGAGATCGGATGTGTAATGTTAAAGCACGATAGAAGCACTCTTTTTTTTCTAAGACCAATTTTCGGATTGGCACCGAACACTTGATATTGTTCGGACGTCATGTTTTTACTGACGTTTCTTGGTTTTCCAAGCTTTTTGGCACTTTTAAACTATTTGTGCTTTTCCAGCATTAGTCTCGCAGTGCAACGCCGGACACCTTTAGGGATTCTGCAAAAACATTCTCAGATATTGCTATATATGCATCAGTTTTGAATTGTGTCTTCGGTCATAGTTGGGTTGCCCGGCTCCTGCACTTGCTTCCTACGTTATGTTTTGTTCGGCTAGGCGTGCAAAGGGAGAACCACTGCGATTGTGCTTCTAGCTCACATGGTTAAGCACCTTAGTGGAGAAAGCCGAAAACTGACTGTCACAATAAGCGTAAACTGGTCAGCGATTCGATGACTATGACGGGCCATTCATAACATTGGCCGAAGTGTTTACGGCTTGACCTCGACTGTCGCCGAACACTACCGGGGGCTATTAACTGGCCTCCCAAACTAAATCCTCGATATTTTTCTCTTACATTCGAGCCGAGGTTTCATGTTCATTCTTAGCATGACAACCCAAAGAAAGGAACCGATAGCGGGACTATTTTCTTTGGAAGACATTTCTTCTGCTAAACAGTAATATAACATATCTCTCTACGTACCTTTGTTCATAAAACCGTGTGGCCAGATTGCCTTGTTTGTCGTAAATCTTTGCCCTCATAAAGGCTTTATAAAGTAGGACAAACACTCCTCGGCTACTGGCCAAGGAGGCGGAAGCCGATGGTCGGTCAACAAAGTTTTGTACAATGCGGATCCGAGCATTAATGATGTAAAGTACTTGGATACATAGAGTCATTACACATAATTTGTGATTTTACTATGGATATTGATCCTTAATTCGGCCACCCGTGCCCGCATTAAGGCTCGGGGGCTACTGGGCTTCGGGCTTATTATTTACAAATATTAAAGGGGCACATCGATCCCCTGATCTGGTGTTGCCACCCGACCAGTGTCTCGGGGGCTACTGCATTGCTTGTCCAATACAGAAAATTTTATGTGCAATATAGTTTCCGAGGAGATTTTGATCCTCAGGTTGGTCGGCCGCACCCAACCTGAGTCTTGAGGACTGAGCACGCCGCTTTTGTGCCCCGAAGTATTCTGCCGAGCTAGGACTTGATCCTCAGGACAATTTTGCAAATCAACCTGAGTCTCAGCGGCTACTGGGATCAGCGGTCTTATATCATCCTTCATGTGCATCTCGGGTTTTAGACCGATACACACCTTAAGGGCTACTGGCTATATATCTCGGCAGAGAATAAATTGCACCAATAAAAAATATTGACAAAAACCGGCCCATAGTCGGGGTGGTGCACCACCTCGGAAGCAGTCCGACATAAAGCTCGAGCGCTAGTGGCTGGCTCCATAGAGGGCATTTCCGGCATTAAGCTCGGCTAAACTCCTTCAACTTTTTTGAACCAAGGTGATATGACACCTTGGATATAGTCCAGCATTGGAGCCTGGACACAGTCCGGGGTTGGAGCTCGGATATATTTCAGCGTTGGAGCTCGGATATACAGTCCGGCGTTGGAGCTCGCATACATAGTCCGGCATTGGAGCTCGGATACATTCCGACGCTAGAGTTGGGAAGCGGTCTGGCGTTGGTGCTCGGCTGCAAAAGATACCTCAAATGCAGTCCGGCGTTGGAGCTCGGACGCAAGAGGACCCTGCCTCCCGGGAACAACTTCAAACCCGAGGTGTGGCATAAAAATAAACAAGGCATTGATAAAGGCCGGAAACTTAAAGGGGCTCCTCGGATACCCGACGTGTAAACTCGTCGAATGCATTTCGGCGATCCTCAAGATCGAAGATAAAGAAGATTTGTTGAACCAGTTTTCAAGACCGGCAACTGAAGATGAAGAACAGTTCGGAAGAATCGAGGAGCGTCCCTAACTTGAAGACCGGTTCAGGGGGCTACTGACGGTGTCCTAGACTAGGGGGTACTCACCACGTCGTCTCCCGATCTATTAAATTGGGCCGAGGACCCCCGTGGCCGTATACTCATGGGCCAGTTCGGACGGCTACCGCATACAAGGAAGATTCCACAAGACTTGGCGATCAAGACAAGGACTTCTCCCCATCGGCGTATTCGGCTAGGTCTCTTGTTATCCTAGGCCTCCGGTGCATTATATAAACCGAGGCCAGGCTAGTCGATAGATAGACAATATATACAACAATCATACCATAGGCTAGCTTCTAGGGTTTAGCCTCCTTGATCTCGTGGTAGATCTACTCTTGTACTACCCATATCATCAATATTAATCATGCAGGAGTAGGGTAGTACCTCCATCGAGAGGGCCCGAACCTGGGTAAAAAACATCGTGTCCCTTGTCTCCTGTTACCATCCGGCCTTGACGCACAGTTCGGGACCCCCTACCAGAGATCCTCCGGTTTTGACACCGACACTCACCGCGGAGGCACACGCTGGCCCGTTGGTGGCTTAGGAGCAGCAAAACGGTGACAATCGTCGCGGATGCGCCGGTGACCGAAGGTTGAAGACGATGACGAATCCGGCGATGTAGGGGCTCACACCAAGGAATCAAGGGTGAGTACGACGCAGCGGATGACGACGGAGCCTATGGTTCAGCTCCTAGGTGCCAGGGTCGATGGTGGCCGCGTGGACGAGTCGAGGCATGGCGATGGCGGCGCGGTTGCGAGCGAAGAGAGAGGAGGGCGACGCGAGGGAAAAACGGAGGGGGCTAGGGTTGCGCCAGGGTTTCAGGAGAGCCTATATACGTGCGGGGGTGGGGGGGGAGTCGGTGGATGGCCGGCGCATGTGCATCGCCGGCAATGGCGCCGGTGGATGAGCGCCATGCCCACCCCTGCTTCTGTAGCTGGAGATGGGGGGCAAGCGGGGTGTGGGTTGGGCCGAAACTGCTCTGTGGTCACTAGGGCCCAGATGCACAGTAATTTCCTATTTTCCGTTTTATGTAATTAAGTTAGCTACTGTTTCGTATTAACTCGAGTGACGAAAATGAATTTAGTCAAACATGAAATCTGGCACACATTTCAAGAACAACATTGTGGTGTTGCATAAAAAGTTTTAGAGCCACTGGAATTGTTCAAGCATTTTTAGAAAATGAAAAGGCCATTTAAAATGTTGCTGGACCAGAGAATAAATTCCCAGGGGCAAATTGGGAGTTGCAAAAATGTTGGTTTCAACATGACAAATATTTAGAGATTAGTTTCCATGGGATGAACTATTTTGTTTGCATGACAAATGAAATAAATAATTGACATGCATTTGAATTTGAATTTGAAGTAGATTTTAGACAAGTGGCATTTTGTCTTAGGAAAGCATGACGACAATGCATCATTAGGGGCGATTACTGTAGCAAGATTCTCGGGGCGTTACACATAAGTACCCCGCTCCAAACGATCAATTTGGGGCTGATCGCATTCAAATCTAGCCGTTAAACCTCATGATCATTAGGGGGCTTCCTGTTTAAACATAGGTTGTATTTGAACCAAAGAGAACATAGCTGTCAGTACCCTCTTGATCGGCGCAATGCCAAACTCACTAGGGGGCTTCTTGATCGTATTCGAATCATAGCTTAACCCCTTTTGGGTCCGACTTGGATCATATTCGAATCAGGGTCGTTAAAAACCTCTCAAGGTCATTTGGGGGCATCCTATTCAAACATAGGTCGTATTCGAACCAAAGAGAACATAGCTGTTCGTACCCTCTTGATTGTCGCAACGCCAAAGCCACTGGGGGCTACATGATCGTATTTGAATCCTAGCTTAACCCCTTTGGAACGATTTACTGATCGTATTCGAATCAGAAACCTCAATTTTTATTTGGTTTATGTTTTTGCAAACAATCTTTGGTTTTGTCTTGAGACTTTTTTGTTCAGATCTAAGTATAAGTGTGGTTTCATTTAAACCCGGCTTGGCTTTGGACGATAAGTCGCCAGCATGTGACAATTGTCATATATTTGGAAGTATTGGCTTCTAAGGATTGGGTTATCGTCCTTACTGCACAAGTCATGTAAACCGGCAGTACAAATTCAATATCACAATGGTTATATGTGGGATATTATGACCCGCCCTGCGGTAAACCGCCAAGGGATCTTGTGATCTACTTGTGTGCAGGATAAGACTACATTTCGGTGGTTGCCCGCCCTGGCTTTTGACGTTAAGTCGCCAGGGCATATGTTGTTTAAACTATGTGCAGGATTTATAGATCTATGATTTACATAAATGATTAAGTTCCAGCCCATCATCAAAGATTGAAATTGGTGTCTCAAAAGGGTTATCAATTCTTGATTTTCTCAAAGGCTATAAGCCGCCGGGTTATAAAAATTTCGGCTTACAACGGAGGCATATAAAATCGCCATCGACCAAGAGCCGCCGGGTATTTAAACTCCGGATTTACTTGTCAAACAAATAAGGTATTCGAATTCGCTTTGGCGCAATGGCTATTATTTTATCAATGGATATGATTTATTCTACAATGGAAAGAATAGTCCTGAGTCGCTGCAGTCTTACGACCCGGCACTTGGGGGATACATTATTCAGATTGAGATTATATCAAATATGCAAGTCCCATGTCACTGCTAGCATGCACCATGGCACTTGGGGGCTAATGGAAAGTCATTTTTACTGGCCTTATTGAAGACCCGACTCATCACATTATAATGAGCCGGCCCTTGGAGGCTACACGTTGCTGCTCAAATTTACATGATCATATGTATAAAGTCCCTGCTCATTATTGCATAATGACCCGGCCCTTGGGGGTTACACTGGTTGAAGTTTTTATGAGCATAAAGCAATTTCAAGTCCCAGGTTGCTGCAAGCATGACAACCCGACACTTGGGGGCTATTATGTGGAATACTCAGTTTTGACTAGTGATTGAGATGAACAACATGGATTTCTTCAAAGTGGTGATATTTATATTGAAGCAAGTCTTAAGTCATCACTTTGCTCTGCTCAAGACTTGGGGGCTATAGGTAATATGGATATGATGGAGGGAAATCTTCAAAATTCTCAATTTTGACCCAACGTCGGCAACAATTATGACTCGACATCATCTATTTATAACCCGACAGGTTTTTTCATCTTTAAGCCGGTTGAAGGTCACATGGGTATTTCAAGACCAATATTTTTAAGCATTGGGAGCTGAGTCAAATAAATTATTCTTCACAGTCTTCTCTATGAGAAACCAACATCAGCAAATTGATTATGAAGTTGGCTTATTGACCCGGATTTTTGTAGGAGGAAATAACAAGGAGTTAAGGATGATCAGGTGCCGGCTTACAAGAATATTTAAACCCGGAGCATAACCTGTTAAAATTGTTCTTGTGTTTTGTTTATAGGACCAGTTTAACATGGATGAATCCAAATTAAACTGGGGGCTAATGTCAGGGATATACCCCGCGGTATGACCCGGCCGGAGATATGACCTGGCTGGGACTTGGTATTTCATTGGTAAGCTGGCAAATTGTTTAAACCAGAGGTTAAGCCAGCGGGAACAGTTAAGCAGGTTAAGCCGACGGACACAGTCATGTAAGCTGGCCGACACAGTCATGTAAGCCGGCAGACACAGTCATGTAACCCGGCAGACATAGTCATGTAACTCGGCAGACACAGTCATATAAGTCAGATAGTTAAGCAGACAGTTAAGTCAGATAGTTAAGTCGGAAAGTAAACCGGCTTATGTTAAGAAGCCCAAGATGTTAGGAAGCCCAAGACGTTAAGAGGCCCATGGTGAGAAGCCTATGGTAAGACGTCAAAATAGGTTAAGTTCTAATCTGAGTTTGACTCTACATGTAACCTGCCCCTTCAACATATATAAGGAGGGGCAGGGCTCCCCAAGAGGGGCAAGTTGAATAATCATTAAGTCTAGACACAACTAGGAGAGCCGGAGTTAAGGCGACTCCCTGATGATGATAATGAGACCTAGCCACAAACATCATGTAGGGTTGTTACCGGATGATGTTTCCTAGGGCCCGAAGCTGTATAAATCTTCGTCTTGCGTGTTGCATCTCTCGATTCCGATCAACCCCTTCAAGCTACCGCATAGATGCGTTGGCCTCACGACTAAGTCCTCACACTAGGACATCTGCCGTGACGTTTCCACGACACAAACCAATATTTACCCCTATTGTTTTGGTGTGTTCACATGATTAAGCTACTGTAGTAATAATGTTTTATACCTTTTGTCTGAATAAAATGCCAAGTAAAGCCTTTAGGATTTTCTTGGGTGATTGTTGTTTGATCTTGCTGATAAAAACAGAAAGTATGCGCTCACGAAAATAATAATTATTTTTTACCATAGAGTGATAAAATACCAATTCCAACTGCAGTAGATCAATATACTCTTTATCCTGGTGGTCCTAATTTTTCAGAATTTTTGGAGTTACAGAAGTATTTGGAACCTCCAGATTGCTACAGGTTGTTCTGTTTTTGACAGATTCTGTCTTCTATGTGTTGTTTGCTTATTTTGATGAATCTATGAGTAGTATCGGAGGGTATGAACCATAGAGAAGTTGGAATACAGTAGATATTACACCAATATGAATATAGAATGAGTTCACAACAGTACCAAAAGTGGTGATTTATTTTCTTATACTAACCGAGCTTACGAGTTTTCTGTTGAGTTTTGTGTTGTGAAGTTTTCAAGTTTTGGGTAAAGATTCGATGGACTATGGAATAAGGAGTGGCAAGAGCCTAAGCTTGGGAATTCCCAAGGCACCCCAAGGTAATAGTCAAGGACAACCAAGAGCCTAAGCTTGGGGATGCCCCGGATGGCATCCCGTCTTTCGTCTTCGTTCATCGGTAACTTTACTTGGAGCTATATTTTTATTCACCACATGATATGTGTTTTGCTTGGAGCGTCATTTTATTTTATTTTGTTTTGTTTTGCTTGCTGTTTGAATAATATCCCAAGATCTAAAATTCTTAAATTTTGGTTACATAATTATTCAACTACTCATTGATCTTCACTTATATCTTTTGGAGCAGTTTGTCATTTGCTCTAGTACTTCACTTATATCTTTTTGGACATGGCGATAGTTTTATTCTGAAGAAATTGTTGAACTCTCATGCTTCACTTATATCATTTTGAGAGTCTTTTAGAAAAGCATGGTAATTTGCTTTGGTTATGAATTTAGTCCTAATATGATGGGCATCCAAGAGGGATATAATAAAAACTTTCATATAAAGTGCATTGCATACAATGTGAAGTTTGATTCCTTATGATTGTTTTGAGATATGAGGATGGTGATATTAGAGTCATGCTAGTTGAGTAGTTGTGAATTTGAGAAATACTCGTGTTGAGGTTTGCAAGTCCCGTAGCATGCACGTATGGTAACCGTTGTGTAACAAATTTGAAGCATGAGGTGTTTCTTTGATTGTCTTCCTTATGAGTGGCGGTCGGGGACGAGCGATGGTCTTTTTCTACCAATCTATCCCCCTAGGAGCATGCACGTAGTGCTTGGTTTTGATGACTTGTAGATTTTTGCAATAAGTATGTGAGTTCTTTATGACTAATGTTGAGTCCATGGATTATACGCACTCTCACCCTTCCACAGTTGCTAGCCTCTCTAGTACCGCGCAACTTTCATCGGTACCACAAACCCACCATTTACCTTCTTCAAAACAGGCACCATACCTACATATTATGGCATTTCCATAGCCATGCCGAGATATATTGCCATGCAACTTTCCACCGTTTCGTTTATTATGACTGATACGTCTCCAACGTATCTATAATTTTTGATTGTTCCATGCTATTATATTATCTATTTTGGATGTTAATGGGCTTATTTTTACACTTTTATATTATTTTTGGGACTAACCTATTAACCGGAGGCCTAACCCAAATTGCTGTTTTTTTGCCTATTTTAGTGTTTCCCCGAAAATGAATATCAAACGGAGTCCAAACGGAATGAAACCTTCGGGAGCGTTATTTTTGGAACAAACGTGATCCAGGAGACTTGGAGTGGATGCCAAGAAACAATCAAGGAGGCCACGAGGCAGGGGGCACGCCCACCCCCTCGTGGGCCCCTTTTTGCTCCACTGACCTACTTCTTCCTCCTATATATATACATATACCCCGCAAACATCCAGAAGCACGACGAAACCCTATTTCCACCGCCGCAACCTTTTGTACCCAAGAGATCCCATCTTGGGGCCTTTTCCGGAGCTCCACCGGAGGGGTCATTGATCACGGAGGGCCTCTACATCAACTCCATGGCCCCTTCGATGATGTGTGAGTAGTTTACTTTAGATCTTCGGGTCCATAGCTAGTAGCTAGATGGCTTCTTCTCTCTCTTTGGATCTCAATACAAAGTTCTCCTCGATTCTCTTGGAGATCTATTCGATGTAATCTTTTTTGCGGTGTGTTTGTCGAAATCCGATGAATTATGGGTTTATGATCAAGTTTATCTATGAAGAATATTTGAATCTTCTCTGAATTCTTTTATGTATGATTGGTTTATCTTTGCAAGTCTCTTCGAATTATCAGTTTGGTTTGGCCTACTAGATTGATCTTTCTTGCAATGGGAGAAGTGCTTAGCTTTGGGTTCAATCTTGCGGTGCTCGATCCCAGTGACAGAAAGGGAAACGACACGTATTGTCTTGTTGCCATCGAGGATAAAAAGATGGGGTTTACATCATATTACATGAGTTTATCCCTCTACATCATGCCATCTTGCTTAAGGCGTTACTCGGTTCTTATGAACTTAATACTCTAGATGCATGCTGGATAGCGGTCGATGTGTGGAGTAATAGTAGTAGATGCAGAATCGTTTCGGTCTACTTGTCACGGACGTGATGCCTATATACATGATCATGCCTAGATATTCTCATAATTATTCGCTTTTCTATCAATTGCTTGATACGTCTCCAATGTATCTATAATTTTTGATTGCCCCATGCTATTATATTATCTGTTTTGGATGTTAATGGGCTTTATTTTACACTTTTATATCCTTTTTAGGACTAACTTATTAACCGGAGGCCCAGCCCAAATTGTTTTTTTTGCCTATTTCAGTGTTTCGCAGAAAAGGAATATCAAAAGAAGTCCAAACGGAATGAAACCTTCGGGAACGTGATTTTCTCAACAAACGTGATCCAGGAGACTTGGAGTGGGCGTCAAGAAACAATCAAGGAGGCCACGAGGCAGGAGGAGTGCTCTCCACCCTCGTGGGCCCCTTGTTGCTCCACCGACCTACTTATTCCTCCTATATAAGTCGACGTACCCCGCAAACATCCAGGAGCACCACGAAAACCTAATTCCACCGCCGCAACCTTCTGTACCCAAGAGATCCCATCTTGGGGCCTTTTCCGGAGCTCCGCCGGAGGGGCCATTGGTCATGGAGGGCCTCTACATCAACTCCATGGCCTCTCCGGTGATGTGTGAGTAGTTTACTCCAGACCTTCGGGTCCATAGCTAGTAGCTAGATGGATTCTTCTCTCTCTTTGGATCCCAATACAAAGTTCTCCTCGATTCTCTTGGAGATCTATTCGAGGTAATCTTCTTTTGCGGTGTGTTTGTCAAGATCCGATGAATTGTGGGTTTATGATCTAGATTATCTATGAACAATATTTGATTCTTCTCTGAATTCTTTTATGTATGATTGGTTTATCTTTGCAAGTCTCTTCGAATTATCAGTTTGGTTTGGCCTACTAGATTGATCTTTCTTGCAATGGGAGAAGTGCTTAGCTTTGGGTTCAATCTTGCGATGCTCGATCCCAGCGACAGTAGGGGAAATGACACGTATTGTATTGTTGCCATCGAGGATAAAAAGATGGGGTTTATATCATATTGCATGAGTTTATCCCTCTACATCATGTCATCTTGCTTAAGGCGTTACTCTGTTCTTATGAACTTAATACTCTACACTACAAAAAATACACTTCCGTGATGATACGTGTTTGTCACAGTAGGTCGCGTTTTTTGTCATGCATGTACATCCATGACAAATTTATGACAGAATCAAGATAGTCATACCTGTGCTGTCGTAGAAGTGTTCCATGACATTACCAAAATTATCATCACGGAAGTGTCCACTTCCATGAGGATAAATCGCGCGTCACAGAAGTGCTTTCGTCAAGGGTGACCGACACGCGGCATCCACCGTAACGAAACGTCGTTAAGCTATCCGGTCGGGTTTTGGATCCGATAACCCATTAACAGCCCCGACCAATGGGGATTTTCCATGTGTAAAATCAACATTGGCTGGAGGAGACACGTGTCAGGTCCGCGTTGGCACATGTGTCACTCATCCAATGGGCGAGACGTGCCTATGAGATGTTGACACGTGGGCCAGCCCATCAAGTTTAAATGGGCTGGCCCAACTGAAGGCCCACAAGATTTTGCGGACCATAATGGGCCGGCCCAGCTAAAGGCCCACGAGATTTTGCGGACCATAATGGGCTGGCCCAGCTAAAGGCCCACAAGATTTTGCGGGCCATAATGGGCCGGCCCAGGTAAAGGCCCACAAGATTTTTGTGTGCCATACTGGGCCGGCCCAGGTAAAGGCCCACAAGATTCTTGCAGATCATAATGAGCCAGCCCAGCTAAAGGCCCATGAGATTTCACCGACATTAATGGGCCGGCCCAGCTGTAGGCCCACAAGATTTTGGGGACCGTAGTAGGGCGGCCCATTAACTGGCTGCCATGTTTTGGGCCAAATGCCGGCCCATATTTGATCCGGTCCATTAATGGCCTGCCACGCTCCGGGCCTAATAGTGGCCCATATGAGATCCGGCCCGTTAAAAGCCTACCACGTTCTGGGCCAAATTACGGCCCAGATCAGGTCCGACCCTTTAAGAGGCTTTGGGCTCAATTATGGCCCATATCAGATTCAGCCCGTCAACTGGACACTATGCTTTTGGGCCCACTTGCTAAAGGCCCACTTAGTAATTCGGCCTGATATTAGTTTTGGCCTGTTAGGGGCCCGTTTAACATTTCGGCCCTATATTAATTTCGGCCTGTTAAAAGCCCGTCATATAGTTGGGCCTAACTACGGCCCGGTTTGCATCCGGCCTGCTCGTAGCTGATATCTGATTGGGCCAAACAAGGACCGAGACAATTTTGGCCTGTTAAAAGCCCGTGATTTGATTCACACAATCATGGGCCGGGGTTCATTTCGGGCTGCTGCCGGCCCGTGAGCTGTTTGGCACGTTTCAGGCCCAACCTACATCGTGATTGCAAGACGGCCCGATTATGTACCATAATTTTACGGTTTGGCCGGTTTACTGCGAAGACAGGATATATATATATACAGTAAAATAACTGTAGCATCGTGAATAAGAAAAAACCTAGACTACACAATAAAGAAATTACGGTATATTACATCCACTTGGTATCAAAGTTCGCCACTATGATAATAAAGCACAAGCAGACAACGGATTACATACACTGGGCATCAAAGATCGCCACCAGTGCAAATAAACACGCCGACAAAATAATATACAAAACCGACAACACTTCAATAGAGTTCAAGAAAGGTTAGCCCTGCTGGGGAGCAGCAGCGCAAGCAGCTGAGCAAGATGATGAGACTGCGCTTGTTCAACACTTATATCTTCCTCACTCTGAAAGATAAATAAGCAGACAGATGACAGGTTTTGCACATAAAAGTATCAGTCTGACAATTCATCACATTTCTTACTAACAAATAAAGTGACACGGTTTAAAATTGCATTAACACTATATGGTATTGTTCAGGTCAAGACATGGCAGGAAATGACATTGTGAAGGAGTTGGAAGCTTCACGACACCGCTGGATTACAGATCAAGAACTCATAAGTATCAATGGTTAGTGTGCTATCAATTTATACCATTTCAGATTGGTAAATAAAGAGACAGTTTAAATAATAGTAGAATGATATGACATTGTTCATAGTTAAGACATTGCAGAATATGACATTGTGCTGTAGTGGGTAGGTTCACCACACCACTTGATTACGGATGAAGAACAGAAGCATACATGCAGTGCAAAAGAAGATCACTTGCTCCGTATAGTTTAATTTACATGGTATGAAGAAGGAACTTGGTTGTACAACTGAAAACTTAAATTGAGAAAGGACAAACTTTTGTTTATGAACTACATAATAAACTTTAAACAAGCAATTTGATACAAACACCAAAAATAAACAGCTGTTGCAGTCATGCCTAACCAAATATATACAACAAAGTTTGAAGGCTTTAGATGGACAAACTTACATTATTGGTGAAGACAGGCTCTATAAAGGCCTTGTCCATGCTGATGGGGGGGGGGGCAATTCAAGAAGTTTACCACAGAATCTTCTTCAAAATCATTGCCTTTATTCTACATTTTGTTAAGAGTAAATATAGATGTGATAATATATGAAAAAATGGAGAATATTTAAGATAAGATGAAGAGTGATGCTACATAACCAAGTAGCTATAAATGTAAGTGCAGCGATACAGGCAAAAGGTACAACCAAGAGCTATGCACAACTAAACTTCTTCAGTACCAACCTTATGGTAAGAGTAAATATAGATCTGATGTGTAGAAAATGGAGGGTAAAGGAAAATAAGCTGCAGAGTGATGGTACATGAACAACTACATGTCATTATAAGTACACTGATAAAGGACAATATGTACTTACAAGAACAATGCAGAGCTAAAAAACATTGGCATTGGATATATTCTACACTAATGTAACCATTCATACAGATCAGATAATTTGGAGCGAACAGTTGATAAGCAAGCTATCATGCATACTGCTGTCACATAATGAACCAGGTATGTATGCAAGTAGAGTGATACAGGACAATAGGTACTAACAAGAGCAAAGTAGCAGGCAGCATATTTGCGATATCCTGTCGTTCTTGTCAAACCGGAATTCTTCTTTGAGCAGATTTCCTGCAAAAAAGATCCATAAGGCACATGCTGAAAAGTAGAAATTCAAATTGTCATGTGATTTCATAGACAATACCTCATCCTGGGAAGGAGACCAGTGCATAACAAGGTTTTCCATTCAATGTCTTCTAAATTTAGCACAGGAGACTTCACCGGAAATTCGTTTATAGACTTGCCATCAAAGTGTGATTTCCTCAGGTAACACCGATACTGCTGCAATGCTTCCTTGAAAATCACAAGCAAGCTTTGCTCGTCATGACTATCCAGATTGACCCTCGCCTAGTTACAACAATGTAATGTAAATCATTGATGTGTTCAATTAGCAGAAAACAGGAAAATAATAACCATGAATAATAACACTTACACGTAAGTTGGATAGGAAGATGTGAAAATGGTGTTTGTCTTCACAATAATCTTACCATGATGGGAATATATGCACGTAGTCCCTAACAACATTGAAAGCATTGTCTTTTAAACTAGGAATAAATGGAATGGGGTTCCAATCTGCAGGAATTGGCCGTCTCTGCAGTTGGGATAGGTCTTCGGCCGGTGGACTTGCTGTACTTTTTGCTGGAGTGGGATTTTTCTATGGTACAGCTGGTGCTATGGCAAATGAAATTGGTATACCTTTTGTTGGAGTGTAGGTCTTGTGTGGTGGTGCTAGTGGTGTGGCCAGTGAAGTATGGGTACAGTCTGCTGGAGTCGGTCCTACGTTTTGTGTCACTGATTGTACAACCAATATAAGTGGGGTGCTGTCTGATTTCTACGGCACCACCACGTTTTTCAAGGACTTTGCTGGTGCTCCTTCAGGTTCGGCAATCACCCTCTTCCTTTTTGATGTCTGATGCACAAGAACAACATTTGAGTGGAAAAAACATGGTATGATGACAGATGGAATATGTATTGATAATGGATGGGCATGGCATCTCGACATATATGATGAGTAAACTAAGCAGATGGCGATGCAACAAAGTAGAAGAAATGCAAGACAACATATGCAAGATACCCGCAATCAATAAAACATTGCCAAATTAGAATAGGCACCTTGATGGGTGAACAGGACAGGCCATCTGCCTTTGACTCCTCGAGGTTAGAATAGTCATTAGGATCATATTCTGAACAAGAATCAACAGGTGGGGAGCGTATGAGTTTCATTGCATCCAGAAAGGCACTCAATGCCTTGGTGCCAATTTTGTAAGTCATTGCAGTGTTTAGCTTCAAGAGTGGACTGCTGCTAGTGCGACACAAAGCAACTACACAGATCATAGTGTAGATATAACGGGAAAACCTTAAGCATGAGAGTAAAATCAGCAAAGTGGAACTTGCTGGAATATATGTGCTAGTATTACCGATTCGGCTAGAAAGGCTTCGGATACCAGCTCTCTTCAAGTGAAGGTGCAGTACTGTTAATATCAGTGTAACTCTCAAAGGCGACACAACTCCCCGCATTTCCTTGCTATTCTTATAGGATTCAAGTGGGCAGGCCACTACAAGATCCTACGAATCAAAGAGGCTCAAAGTGTCCATCACAACCGACCGTATAGACCTCTACATTGCAAATGTCCCTGCTCATCTTTAGTACAAGGAACATACTGTACTACTACCATACTCCCTCCGTTCCGAAATATAAGTCTTGGTAGAGATTTCCACTATGGATCACATACAGATGTATCTAGATACATTTTAGAGTGTAGATTCACTCATTTTGCTCCATATGTAGTCCATGGTGGAATCTATACAAAGACTTGTATTTAGGAACAGAGAGAGTACATATTAAAGAAGAATGGAAGAGGAACATGGTAAAGAAGAGCAAGCAGATTTTGGATAACAAAATGTTGGTTGCGCAGTGCCCACACATGATGAACCAGAGCGCATTAAGAATGCAACTCCTAGCTGTCTCTCGACCATTTCAGGCGGTTGGATGAAGATCCTACGTCTCCTAACCCTTCTTCTTCCTCGTCTCTGATTCTTCCCATACAGAACACCGCACGGGCCGCCGGCCGGACCACCGGCCCCCACCACATGTGTTCCTCCGCCACCCCCACCCCCACCCATGTCGAGTTTTCTTCTTTCGGTGAGGCCCCACAACCACCTGAGACCCTTCGATGGCACCGGCGAACTCCGGCGAGCTCTGAAAAATCGACTGACCCAATTTTGAAATTTAGTCTACTGTGATTTAACTAGTGTGGAATATAAAAGGGGAAAACCATAAGCATTGGGAGCATAGTTTTGAGCGTGCCATGGCGGATCTGAAGGTGCAAACCGGACAAAGGCAACTTCGCAACCAAGACAAGAAATCAGAGTAAAGCAGTGGCGATCTATTTTCTTGCTGCGATAAATAAGTTGGGCAGATACGAAAGAGTACCGCCTCTGGTGCGACGCCGTGTACGCATCTGCTGAGAATTTGACGGTGCTGCGGTAGCGATGGTTGTCGGTGGCGTGGAAGTAGATCTAGGAGGGTAGACGGTGGCGGCGGGGCGCGGTGTATGATACGGTCGTAGGAGCGGCACCGGCAAGGTGGACGACGGCGGGGATGAAGCGAGAGGACGGGATGCAAGGATCCCGGTCCGAAGCCGTGGATGAGAGAGGTCGATCTCTTGTAATGGATGGCGGCGTCGAGGTATCAGCTCCGACATGGTGGAGGAGGACGGCGGTGGATGGGGTGGCGGACGGCGGCAGACGGAGGAGGGTGGGGTGGAGAGGGTGTTTTGGCACCCACGGAGTACGAATGGGGAAAAGGGAGGTAGAGAGGAAGGGGGAACCATGTATTCAGGGTGCGCTTGTCTCAAATGCAAGGAAATTTACAAACTTAGCCCCCGTTTCAAATTTCTACTACATCACATCAACATTAGTCGGTTGGGGATAGGACGGTAATCTCGCATACACCGAATATTTGCCGAGGAGAGTTTGTTTTTGGCGCCCACCATGTATGAATATGAATCGGGGAGGGAGTCGATTTCGGCCGAGGACACACTGTGTTTTGGCGCCCACCGTGTATGAATCCGGGTGAGAGGTGGTTACGTCACGTTTGGGTGAAATTACAAACCTACCCCTATCAAAACCTATAGAAATCCAGCAGATAGGCTTTGCGTGGCAGGGATAGGCAGTAGTGATTTCCATCTCGCAGATTTTGGTTTCAGGCGGTTACTGCGACTTTCCCCGCTTCGTTCAAATTTTGCAGAGTGCACGTTTACCGTGCCAACTCAATTCGAATCCCGCTTGTATTCTATTTTTTTCGGGCGGGATCTATTTTCAATTGGAATTACATTCTATATATATCATTTTTATATATACTTTCAAAAGCACAACAAAGAATTCTGCTCCTTTATATGTATAATATGATTTACAAATACAACGATCTCGAAATCTTAAGGTTGAATTCGAATTTTTTAACCAAATTATGTTCTAGTAAAATGTATGGATCAGTAATATCTACATATTAAATAACATAGATGTGTGTGAATTCATATGAGTATGCATGTTTGATAGATCAATTTTGGTTCGAGTATGGATTACATGTATCATCATCTCGAATTCAAATATTTGAATCCCTTTTTTGTTCACTCCTTTCACGCCCATCTCTCTCGCATGCATGCTCCTTCAGGTAGCTATCACTCTCTTTTCTCCAGCTCACCCGCACGCTCACTTCATGTTTCTCCTATCCTCGCAAACATGGTCTCTCGACATCTCCCTTGAGAAGTGTCACACTCTCCCTATCATTATACATTACACGGTTTTCATTATCTCTCACATCTCTACTGTTCTCTGGTATCACTCAGTACCTAAGCTTTCTTTCTCACCGCCACACACACAGTCTCCACTCGTCTTTCTCTCTATGGGATTCTCTCACACACCCTATATGTCTCTACATATGACTCATACAACTAAAATTACTCTCTCTCTCTCTCTCTCCTGTAGACACAATATTTGTTGCGGTCTCCTTTTCGTCTCCATCCTAGACTGACATTATTCATTTGTTTACCGATCAGACAACCCCGACTACTGTCTCCTCTCTCTCTCACAGACACACACACAACTCCTGCTTCCACTCCCCTTCCCGACTACCGTCTCTCTCTCACACACAAAACTCTCGCTTTCGCACCTCGACTCGTATTTCTCTCACAAACATTTATCGACTAGCTAGCCTCTAGATAGGTTTATACACCCGCACACTCGTGCTTCCACCATCGCATACATGTCTCTCTCCCGCTCCTTGTATCTATGTAGATTTTTCTTCCCTTCTTGAGACATGCCCTCTCGATCGTGCACACACACATTATCGCCTCATTTTAAACTGATACCTATCGCACACACACTCCTTGTGTCTTTGTCACACATGCACTCCGTCCTCCTCCACTCTCCCTCTCTCTCACACACACATGGGCTTTTTGCAACAACTAGCAAGATGCCCATGCATTGCATGGAACATCAAGATGCATTTGTATGAGTAGTTTATCTTGTGGGGGAAAAGGATGAACAAGGGAAGGCCTTATTTGCAAATGTGGAGAGGGGTGTGGGTATCTTTTTGCAAAATTGCCATAGTTTCCTTCCTATCCGTCAGATATAGATCGGACGGCCTATATTGCAGGATGGCAGGCACACGATCATCACCGACAATGCTTTTTATAAGAGTAGGGATAAAAAATAGAGTTGATGATGATGGTGGGCCTGCCATCCTGCAATGTAGGTCATCCGATTTATATCTGACGGATAGGAAGGAAAATATGGCAATTTACCCGCACTCTTCACCACATTTGCAGATAAGGCCTTCCCTCGTTCATCCTTTTCTCCCACAAGATCTTGATGTTCCGTGCAATGCACGGGCATCTTGCTGGTAAGAGTAGAAATTAGACATATACCACTTCTCGAATCTTGAAACCATCAACATTCCTCCCTTATCTCATCAAAACCGTCAAAGGAATATATTTTGAGTGAAACATAACATATTTTTAGTGATATACGTATTTCAAAACTAGACTTTTTTTCTATCAAATCGGTGAATATGCATTAATCTACTTTGATCGTGTGGCAACGCATTGGCACATTGCTAGTAGTTATTATAATTTTTTGGACACCAGACAAACGGTGGAGTACATATACGAAGAGAAGAGGCGCACGCACGTAGTCGGCCCCTCGCTGTCTCGCACACATGAGTGTTACGTAAAGGCGACGTTAAGAAATAAACCCTAAAACCCTAGGTGCATGATTGCGGCATTCGCGGGTACCGGGTACGTGGTGGAGCACCTTTGTAGGAATAGTCAGCTCGCGTGATAATTTGATCTGTAGGAGTTGATGGTCGGGACCACAGGTGAACGACTTGGAGCGCGGTGGCTCGCTAGTTGCCACAGATCGAGTAGCCATGTTTAAAATATCGTTTTTAGCGGGGTTAAGAGTTCCGATTTTCAATGGCGCGTTATAAGTAGTAAGTAGTTTTTAGAACGATTGGTATGGAGCGAAAATGGAATTCATAGTACCACGTACCTCCTTGGCGTATGGTTGTATGGTTTTTTTTGCGATGGAGGTTGTATGGGTTTATGTTGCGAGATGTTGAACCTGGTAGTTCTAGGGCAAATACTATGGTTTAGATTTAGATGCTGGTTTTCAGTAATGAAAATCGGAAGGGGAAACCCTTCTTTGATTAAAAAAAACTACTACCTCCATTCTGGTTTACTAGTCCCCATCATACTTTGGGTCAAAGTTTGTCCACGAATTTTACTTGTAAAATGTGAATGGAAAACGAGATGCATGCATGAACACTAGTTACTCTAACCCCCCTCTCTTCTTTAATTCTTTGCCACATCAGCATGTTTGCTATTCCCGTGTGCATGATACCAGCTAAGATACCACCATTATGGCTAGCCTTAATCATCGCATGCAATAATTTAGTGCACCTTGAAATATGAACATGTGTGGGGCGTGTATGTTTTTAATGACTTGAGACTATACCTAGCCCGACATGCAAGATGACTTATTATGCACCGTTCCCCATACCCGCAGGAAGCCCGTTCGTCTCCAAATCTTTTCCTCTCCATGTGTGGAAACAATATGCCTGCCAAACTCTCCTTCTCCCTCCGGCGGTCCCACCACTCCACCCCGTGTGAAAAAATATGCATGCACGACTCTCCTCCCCCCACGCTCGTCCAATCCGTTGTGACCAGCAATATTTCCACCCCTTCGCTCCCCCGTAATTTACTCCAACAAATATGCCCACGTAGCTGTTACTTAACTGCAGGTGCATTGGGTCATTGACATATGGGCCCAATAGGGGTCTGGCCCACATGTCAGTGACACAACTGGACCTGCAGTTAAATCAGTGCAGCTCAGTCCATATCTTACATAGGTGTGCCATTGCTCGCTATAAATACTGCGCCTCCCACGACATCGTTATCTCCTCCCACTCACGTTCACGTTCATCGCTATCTCCCCCTCCCTCTCATGCCGACCACCATGGCATCGCCCCTCCCAAGCCCTAGGAGCCCCTCGCTGCACCGCGCGGACGGTCACGCGTCACCATTCCGTTCGTCGCCGCCACTAGTTGAGGAGGACATGTCGGTGTTCCGCTCCTTGCCGCTACGCGACGCGTCACCGTTCTGTTCCTCACCGCCACTAGTCGAGGAGGACGCGTCGAGGTGGACGCGTCGGTGTTGCCAATCTCACCAGCACGCGTGCCGGAGGACGCATCGGCTCCCCGCTATGAGGAGAACGCCGTGCCGCCCGCCGAGCCCCCAGCCTTGAGGAGCCTTGGAAAGAAATGGATGTCGCCTTGTGGGAGGCTTTGCCTCCATCAAAGCGTGCCAAAATAGAGGCGGAGAAGAACGTCGAGGAAGAGAATCACACCACGGAACAAGCTGCCTGGGAGGCCTATGTCGCGTCCGAGAGAGTCAGGCGATTGGCTCTTTGGCAGAAGGCTCGTGCGAGGGCCGTGAGGGTGGCGGAGGACGCCCGTGCCGACGCCCTGAGTGCACTCGGGCCCAAGCGCCTCGTCTACGCTTGGCGGTACATGGAACAGGTGCATGCTTCCAGCGAGGAGGAGTACCTGTTGGCACCGGATCACCACACCGGTGAGATCGCGCTCGCCCGCCGGCAAGCCGCCAATCAGCACCTCACGAGTTGCGAGGCTGAGGAAGAGGCGTTGTGTCAGCACGCTGGGAAACGGCCGTGCACCAGGGCACTCGTGGCGCGCCGCAAGCGCTCCTGCGAGCGCCGTGGCTTTTAGGAGGAGTATAATTTTTGTTTCGTAAGGTGATCTCATTAGTTTTGGGACGCAAATGATAAATCCTGAACGTTCATGAATTTTTAGCGTCCTTAATTAAGTATGTAAAAGGGAAAGTTTGGAAACCTTGTGTATTCGTACGCATTTTGCAAGTACGTGCATATAGCACAAACTTTACTATATACTATCGCACTACACGTCTCTCTCGATATATGCTTGTAGACTGTGCTACTCCCTCCATCCATGTCAATAAGTCATCTTTGGTTGTGCACCGTGACCAAGAAGGAGGGAAGACTTATACACCTAGACGGAGGGAGTACTACTATTACTTATGTACACGTTTTAACATTACGATGCGGTTTTTGTAAAAGTAGAAAAACAACATTAGCCAAGCTTGTGATTATTTGGTTTTCGTAAGATGACTTACATACCTAGACAGAGGGATTACAATGGTGAGGAATAAACCAGTTAAATCTTTGGTCAAAATTTAGCACAAATTACAATGATGAGGAATAAACCAAGATGGAGTAGTAGTTTAGAAGCCCAAATAAATGAGTGAGGCACCTTGTGGGAAAAGCCGGGGAAGCCGCCAAAAGAACTGGCCCTAGGAGTAGTAGCTAGGGATCGAGTGTGCGAGATGAACCGGAGAAACTAAATGCAGAGAGATGAAATGCAAAAAAGACGGAGGGATGTGATGGTTGCTTGTCCGTTTATTTTACCAGGCCACTTATTACTGGGAGTGGTTGGGTTTTGTGATATGATGGCTTTACTGCTGCGCCACGAGCGGGGTGAGAGGTGAGACTCCCGTGCAGCACCGCCCTCTACACTTGTACTACATCGGCCGTGGTTTATTAGTCCCCCATTGAATTTGACTAAAGATTTTAACAAAATGTTAGTGCATGTCAACAAAAACTTTATCGTTGGATTCGTATTTGAACATAGTTTTGAATGATATAATTTTAGGTGACATGCATCAGCATTTATCGTACTATATATAATGTTAGTTCAATTTTTGGTCGTACTAATCTATAGTACTCCCTCCGGTCCTTTTTCTTTGCATTCTATGCTTAGCCCGCATACCAAGGAGAGGAGAGAGCAGCAAAAATCGGACTGTTTTGCCCCTGGTTTGCTACAGAAGGGACACTGGGTAGTTATTGTGCGCATGCAACGATTGGCTCGACACCCTGTATTCTCGCACCCACGTTCTCCTTTGTCCACCTCTCTGCATGCATGCGGGTTCTCTCTCTCCGCTCAATCTCTACATGCAGGCGCATGCGTCTCTCTCTCTCTCTCTCTCTCTCTCTCTGTGCAAAATCTTCTCAGCATCCGTGCCAATCTCTCACCCATTGCATGGCGTTTGAGCATGAACAATGCCGAGGCAAGAAGAACAGCATCGTCGCTTGATACTGGTGGAATTGGATCCAAAACAATTCGTTTAATTTTGGCAGATGAAATCTTTCCGCCAAAATTTTCAACTCCCTCCTAAACTGAACAACCCGCCATAGATTAGCAGCCCGACCAGCACCCGTACGACGTGCTCAGGCGCGTGGACGCCACCGTCATCCAGGTGCATGGTGCAGTCTGCGAGTGCACCGCCTTGCACGAGTGCATCGCCGTCCGCAGGCGCGCCGCACACCTGTAACACATCGCCTAGCTGCAACACGTTGTCATTAGTTAGCGCCCCGTCTTCCACAAGTGCGTTGTCGTCCATGAGCGGGAGCACGCTTCGGTACGCGAGCTTGATGTTGTCCACGTCAAGCAAGCTTTCATCCATGGTCTCACTAGGGTTGGCTATCCTACCACAACCATGATGGGTGCATTTCATCCATGGAGATGTACGAGATGTAGCAGAGATGGGAGAATGGGAAGGTGAGATGGGACCGGTGGGGACTGGGGAGGAGAGTAAGAGGTTGGCGGCTGCCTGCCTTGGGAAGGCGCGAAGGACATGCATGGGAGAGAGAGATGGGAGTAACTGCAGGCATGCGTGCAAGCGAACATAAAGGAGGGGTAAATTTGAAAGAACAGCCCCAACACGCTAATACGCAGAGCATTGCGGGAAAAATGGATTTTTCTTAAATGCAGACTAAAAAGGACCGAGGGAGTAGTAAGGTGCCCGTGCGTTGCACCGAAGAGTGAAATGCATTGATCGGGGAGTTGTTTATTTTGACAAAGGATGTGGGGGTCATCTCATGTGTAACGGGTATCGATAGGTTTCTTCGGATATTATTTCATCTCTAGAGCTCACAAACATCAGGGTGAAATAGATAAAAAGGTATCTTTTGCAAACAAAAGCGTTCAACTGTTCAACCTGCATCCAAAACTTGTGAAGAAATAACACTTATTGTGCTTTGCAAGAAATGATCTTTAATAATTAGTTTTTGAGTATCGATTGTTATACATGTTGGCTACAGATGACATGGCACTTTCTTATAGTCAACAGTTGGCTATACTATTAAGTAATATTAACCATGCCCTTATACACCTAGACGGAGGGATTAAATCAGGATGACTTGCAAGCGGGCAGAGGAGATGTAAGAAATGGTTCATCATAAGTCTTTCACCAGTATTGTAGTAAAAATTCATACATGGAAGATTCTAGACTAAACCATAAACGGATACACTTTTATTCATGCGCGATACTCCAATAGAGCAAGATCCTGCATGGAAGTCTCCACATGCTTAGACAACGGATTACATTGAGCGAAGACTAATGATCAACATTTAACTTGATAATGCATATGTCCAGGTGAACCTCCTTGGATTTTGAACAGGAAGGACAGAAACACATACGGTGCAACGGGAGCAGCACCGTTGGCATTGAGATTGTCGCCTATGTCCAAACACCAAGTAGACACGGTCTTTGAGCACGGTTTGTAGTCGTTCCACACTCAGGCATTCAAGTTTGTAACTATTTTAGATTAGAATATACTACTCCTCCGGTGCTAGTAGTATAGCAGAGTCCTACTCTACTACTCTACTCAAGCAAGTTAGGGCATATCACTATAGGGAGTACCAGTACTATGATCACTCAAGCAAGTTGTCTGGCATCGACATGACCCTACGCTGCTGGTATGTGTCTCGTAAGTCAAGCGGTGTGCTGTAGTCATCATCACATGTCCACTTCCCGCAGCACATATTCGCTTCTCCATCTTTGTCCGCACATAATCTCGTCCAATCTTCCATCCCTGCTAAGGCGCCTCCCCCTCGTCCGAAACCCAAGCACTAACAATGGCAGAATCGAGCAGCGTCCGCAGAAAGAGTGGCTGGAATTCGCTCCCCACAGAGGTAATCAAGCTCATTGTTTCGCGTGTGGACAATCTCAGTACCATGCCGCTCGCCGCGTGCTCGTCGGGGCTGTACCGTTTACTCAAAGCCCTCAGGCCGGAGCTTTTTTAGTCAGCTCCTTGCTTGCTGATGCCGCCTGATCTTCAGAAACGGCGTGTCACGCAGCATAACGATCGTAGGGTGGCGAGCATCAACCCCCTTGACTACGATCCGATCCCCGTCAGCCTCAACTACATTAACAGTATGTACTGGGTCGGCATGAACACATCTTGGATGGTGCTCGTCAACGGTCGCGGCAGCTGGATGCTCGTGGAGGTCTACACCCGGCGATTGATCCCCCTTCCTTCGATTAACATTGCACTGCTTTGGCACCGTGGCCCAGAATACTCGGAATCTTACAGTAGCCAACATGATACCAAGTTTGATTTGCTCAAGGTTGTAATCTGCCAAGTGCCCACAAGATCTGCGAATTAGAAAGACTTCAGGCTAATTGCGTTCTTCAACCGCGGTCTCGCCTATCTGACAGGTCACTACGGTAAGTGGATAAATCTACACGTCCATCGCAGGATCATACATCCTCCATGGTTCTTTGATGCCATTGAACACAAGTGTCAGGACCCCGACTCGATGTCACATCGATCTAGCCGGTAACACCTCATATCACTTTGCGGCCTCTTGGCTAGGCTATCCTACGATACTCCAACTTGAAATGGTTTTGCGCACACGAGTCCACTACTCACCACTTCAATACACTACTGAGGATCCACCTCCGTCTTCCTACGGAAGAGCCATCCTCGGCACTCACACTTATCTTGAGGCTTTTAGCAGTTTCCATTTACTTGTCTATGAACTGTATAGGCAACCAAGTAGTCCTTTACCGCGGACGCGGCTATTCGAATAGATTATGATAACCCTGCAGGGGTGTACTTCTTCATACACGCTCTCACCACTTACCGTCGTTTACACGACATGTACTCGGCAACCTTCAAGCGGAAGCCCAACGTGGGTGTCGGCCACGACCTACCTAACCACCTAAGCCTCCAGTCCAGGTTTATCGCCTATCCAGGTTCCATCCGCAGGGAGTCCGGCCGAGGTTTCCCATACGGCCCCGAACGATGTGAACAGGGTTCCCGAGATACCTAACGGGTATTCGGTACACCGTGCCACGTACCTACCGCATCACAGCCCACCCCTACGGTTAGCGCTGTCCACGGCCTCCAGTAGGCTACAAACACCAGAAACTACTTGCAACTCCTGGACGGAGAACTAGGGTGAATAAGAAGCCGAGAGGGTCCATTGGTTTCGGGCCCAATGCATGGTAGTAGCTGATTCTTAAATCACACATACAGATCTCAGTGCTTAAGGTCGGCTTCAATGAAACAACCCACCATGTACTCCTACATGGCCTCTCATCGATACCTTTACCAAATCGTGTTCACCACACCACTCTCATTACCGACATAATCATTTCACTCTAGCCCATCACCCAGATGAACCAGACCTGACACGACTCTAAGCATAGCAGGCATAGCAAGGTAGGAACAACACATACATAGGGCTCAATCAACTCCTACACATGCTAGTGGGTTTCATCTAGTTACTGTGGCAATGACAGGTCATGCAGAGGAAAATGGGTTCAACTACCGTAGCACACAGTAGTTTGAATCGCGTTGTCTTAATGCAGTAAAAGAGAGCAGGAGCGAGAACATGGGATTGTATCGATATGATCAAATGGTTGGTTGCTTGCCTGATGGTTCGATGCACTGATACGGTTCTTCGTTAGGGTAATCACGGTACTCCTCGGAGGCAGAACCTGTCGCAAAGGACACCGACACACAACCATCACCAAACAATGTGCAACAATATGATGCATGCATGAAACATGGCAATATGAGTGTGTTGGGCTAATGCAACTAAAACCAGAAGGGTTTGAACAAATTTGAATCAAAGATTCAAATTTCAAACTCAAACATGGCCTTTTAAAGTGCTTTTCCTTGTTCTGCTTAAAACATCAATTTAACTTGTTTGATCATGCATGAAAATAGTACAGATGGATAGATTGGATTTTTCTGATCATTTTTCATATATAATTTGTCCAATTTGGAGTTACAGAATAAAAGTTATGAATTTTTGAAGTTTAAATTATATTCTGGAATTTCCTGATTTAAATTAAATCCAGAAAATCAATTACTGCGTCAGCCTGACGTCAGTGTGACGTCAGCAGGTCAACGGAACAGGTCTGGGTCAAACCTGACAGTGGGTCCCGCATGTCAGGGTGATTATTTTAATTAAAATTTAATTAAAACTAATCCTATTTAATTAACAGGGCTGGGCCCCACGTGTCATTGACTCAGGGGAGTCAACCAGGGCCCACCCGTGGTCAAAGTCAAAGCCAGCGACGCCGGCGTTTAGCCGCCGGCGAGCCCGACGCGGCGGCGGAAGTGGTTTTGGCCATTTCGGCCACCAAATGGGCCGCGGAGACCACCGGAGTGGAGCTGAGGACAAACCGCAGCTCTTGGCGGAGTCCGTTGGGGTCGGGGTGGCCGGAGTTGGCGCCGGCGACGACTTTGGCGGCCACCGGGGTTCGGTCGAAGATGAACTTGGCGCTAGAGGGGTCGGTGAGGCTCGTGGAGTGGCTAGCTAGGTGCTGCGGGACTCGGTGAGTAAGATGGACACCATCTTGTGGCCGGAGTGTGGCCGGAAGCACGTCGGCGACGAGATCCGCGGCGGTGCGGGCGTGTGATCCTCGTGCGGTGGCTACACGGCTCAGGAATGAGAGAGAGAGGGTCGGAGGAGTAGCTAGGCTCACAGCGCTCCCGTAGAGGCCACCGGCGAGGTCGGGGACGAGCTGAGGCGGCGACGGCGTTGAAGGGGATCTCCGGCGACGGTGAGCTCGGGCGAGGTCGGTGCTGTGGTCTCGGGCCGCACGAGCACACGGGGCTCGGCTAGCTCGATGAAGTAGAGGACGGCGGAGCTTCTGGACAGGGTGGCGCGGCGTGGAGACGACGGGGAGCACGACTACAGCGGTGGTGCGGCGACGGTGGCGTCGGCCATGGCGTGGGAGCGCGAGGGAGAGGAACTGGGGGCGAATGGAGGTGTCCAGGAGGGTCGGGGCGCGACGTGGAGCTCGTCCAGGCCATCAGGGCGGCGAGAGGGGGAGGCAGGGCGGCGTGCAGCTGCGTGGCGAGCTGCGGTGCCGCCGCCGAGCACCTTGGCTGCCTGCCTGGCAAGCCAAGCAGCTCGCTGGAGCGGTGGCCGGGCTGGGCCGGCCAGGTGGGCTGGCTGGTGGGCCTGTGGTGGCGCCAGGTAAGTTTTCCCTTTTTCTTTTTGTTTCTGTTCTTTTTTTAATACTTCTGCAACTTTGTTGAATTAAATAAAATACTTAGGCAACTCCTAAAATCACCAAATTACTCCTGGTCCATAGTTGGATTATTTCCAACATGAAACATTTTAGTTTGGAGATATTTGAGCATTTAAATATTTTATATAATTTTAAATGCCCAAATTCAAATATTTATGACTTAATTCAAAACCCTAAGATGGCCTAGGAAAATGTGCACCACTTTTGGCAGAGGTTCTGAACCAAGACAAAAATGATGGGCATTTTAGAAGGCATTTCAGGTTCATTGAAAAGTTTTTTAGTAAACCCTAGTTGGTTTCAGAGGGGACTGGGGGTTCTGTCATCCCCATTTCAAGTTTCTGATGAAAAAGTAGACATGATGCAACACTCTAATGCATGGCTAACCAGGATGTGACAACTCACCCCACTCAAAAGAATCTCGTCCCGAGATTTGGGTTCCTCCGGGAAGAAGGCGGGATACTCGAGTCGAAGACGATCCTCCCTTTCCCAAGTTGCTTCATCCTCAGAATGGTGCGACCATTGAACTTTGAGAAACTTGATATTATGACGTCGGGTGGTACGTTCGGCCTGATCGAGGATACGAATGGGGTACTCTCGATATGTAAGATTATCTTGGAGATCAAGCATTTCGTGGTCCACTCCACGGATAGGATCCGAGAAGCAACGCCTGAGTTGAGAAACATGGAAGACATCGTGGACTCTGGAGAGGTGCGGAGGTAGTTCCAACTGGTAGGCAACTTCTCCTCGTTTGGCGAGAATGCGAAAAGGTCCAATGTAACGAGGAGCCAATTTGCCTTTGATACCGAAACGATGGGTTCCCTTCAGAGGGGTGACCCGAAGATAAGCCTTCTCGTCAACCTCGAAAGTCATAGCCTTATGTTTTCGGTCATATTGACTCTTTTGACGAGATTGGGCTGTTTTCAACTTTTCACGAACGATACGAACTTGTTCTTCTGCTTCCTGAATCATATCCGGGCCAAAGAATTGTCTTTCCCTGGTCTCTGACCAGTTAAGGGGTGTTCGACACCGTCGTCCATAGAGAACTTCAAAAGGGGCTTTACCCAAGCTAGATTGATAGCTGTTGTTGTAAGCGAATTCGGCAAATGGAAGGCACTTCTCCCAGTCCATTCCGAATGAGATAACAGAGGCTCGAAGCATGTCTTCTAGAATTTGGTTGACGCGTTCCACTTGACCACTCGACTGAGGGTGGAAGGCGGTGCTAAAGGAGAGACGGGTTCCCATAGCATTTTGGAAACTTTCCCAAAATCGAGAGGTGAAAAGACTTCCTCGATCCGAGTTAATTTCCAAAGGAACACCATGGAGAGACACTATTCGGGAGATGTATAAGTCTGCCAGCTGACTAGCGGTTATACTCTCACGAACAGGTAGGAAATGGGCTACTTTGGAAAGACGATCGACCACGACAAAAATAGCATTATTCCCTCTCTTGGTCCTGGGAAAACCGGTAATGAAATCCATACCAATTTTATCCCATTTCCATTCAGGAATAGCTAGGGGTTGAAGGGTGCCAGCAGGCCGTTGATGCTCTGCTTTTACACGACGACAGACGTCGCAATTAGCAATATACTGAGCAATTTCTCTCTTCATCCTAGTCCACCAGAACCTCTGGCGTAGGTCCTGATACATCTTAGTACTACCGGGATGAATGGTGAGAGGAGATTCATGAGCCTCCTTAAGGATCAGCTGCCGTAGATGCTGGTTCTTGGGAACCACTAGACGGTTCTCAAAGTACACAACACCATGATCATTTGTGGAGAAACAACTAGCACCTCCGCTAGCAATGTTCTCTTTGATTTTAGATATTCCCTTATCTCGCTTCTGGGCAGCAATGATTTGATCCGTAAGAGTAGGTTTCGCCACCAAGGTGGAGAGAAATCCTTGAGGAACAATGTGAAGGTTAAGCTTCCGAAATTCCTCATGGAGAAGCGGTTGACTTTGTTGTAACATCAGGTTGTTACAATAAGATTTACGACTTAGCGCATCAGCCATGACGTTGGCTTTCCCTGGGGTGTAGGTTATTCCTAAATCGAAATCTGTGATCAATTCAACCCAACGTCTTTGCCTGAGATTCAGATCCGGTTGGGTGAAAATGTACTTCAGACTTTGGTGATCAGTGAATATTTCGCAACGGTTACCGAGGAGGTAATGTCGCCAGGTTTTAAGTGCATAGACTACGGCTGCAAGCTCTAGATCATGAGTGGGATAATTCTCCTCATGTGGGTGCAATTGCCGTGAAGCGTAGGCAATTACGTGTCGATCTTGCATGAGAATGCAACCTAGTCCTTGTCGCGAGGCGTCGCAGTAGATAACAAAGTCCTTGGAGAAGTCTGGCGGTACCAGTACGGGAGCAGAGGTCAGGCGTCTTTTCAGTTCCTGAAAGCTGTGCTCACATTGTGGAGTCCATTCGAACTTCTTATCTTTCTTGAGGAGTTCGGTTAGAGGTTTAGCAACCTTGGAGAAGTTCTCGACAAAGCGACGACAATAGCTCGCTAAGCCCAGAAAACTCCGAACTTGCTTGACCGATTCAGGTGGAGTCCAGTTCAGGACGGCTTGAACTCGCTCAGGGTTAACAGCAATACCTTTACCAGATATTACATGACCCAGATAGGTCACTTCTGACAACCAGAATTCACATTTAGAAAATTTGGCATAAAGGCGATGCTCTCGAAGTTTCTTCAACACTAGCCTTAGAAGTTCGGCATGTTCTTCCTCGTTCTTGGAGTAGATGAGTATATCATCGAGGTAAACCACGACGAATTTATCCAAATACTCCATGAAGATTGAGTTCATTAACCGAGAAAAGGTGGCTGGAGCGTTGGTTAACCCGAAGGACATGACGGTGTACTCGTATTGGCCATAACGAGTAACAAAGGCCGTTTTAGGAATGTCCCCATTTCTGATTTTGATTTGATGGTAGCCCAACCTCAAATCCATCTTGGAGAAGACTGAGGATCCAGCAAGCTGATCATACAGGTCGTTGATCCTGGGAAGCGGATATTTGTTCTTGGTTGTGACCAAATTGACAGGTCGGTAATCTACAACCATCCGGTCCGTACCATCCTTTTTCTTGACGAATAGGACGGGGCAAGCCCACGGAGATGAACTAGGGCGGATGAAACCCTTTTTCAAGGACTCATCGAGTTGTTTCTTAAGCTCGGCTAGTTCTAGGGGTGCCATCTTATAAGGTCTTCTAGCAATCGGAACGGTTCCTGGAATGAGGTCTATTACGAACTCAACATCTCTGTCAGGTGGAACACCTGGCAATTCCTCTGGGAAGACATCCGGGAAGTCACAGACTACCGACACGTCCTCAAGGTCTGGCAAAGGGCTGGCGTTAAGAGAATATAATTGTCGCTTGGCTATTCGGGTCAAGACATTGACTATCTTCCCCGAAGGATGGGTGAGTTGAACAGTCCTAGAGAAGCAATCAATTTTGGCTTGATGAGCTGACATCCAGTCCATACCCAGAATGATATTAATATCTGAAGATTTAAGGGCTATCAAAGATGCGAGGAAAACAAGTCTGTCGACTTGGATTTCATTTCCATGGCTTACCCTAGAAGTTTGCCATTTGGATCCCGGAGTTTGAATTACCATAGAGGTTGGCATATCACCGAATGCGACGTTATGCAAGCGAGCATAGTTTTCAGATATAAAAGAATGAGAGGCTCCTGTATCGAAAAGAACAGATGCCGGGTGACAATTAACAAGAAGCGTACCGAGAACGACGTTGGGATCCTCTTGAGCTTCTTCGGCAGAGATACAGTTGACATGGCCACGTGAAGCGGTGACCGGCTTGGCGTGGAATATTTTTCCTGTCGGCTTGCCACGGCCAACAGCTTTAGCAGACTGGTTGGGGTTGGTCTGGGGACACTCACGCATATAGTGACCAGATTCCCCACACTTGAAACAAGTCACGGAGCTGGTACGTGGAGGAGCATTGTTGGTTGGACCCCCATAGGGCTTGGCTGGAGCAGACTGTTGAACGGGGCGAGGCGCCTGGAAGGATGGCCTCGGTGTGAACCTGGGTGGCAGGGCGGTGTTGGGTACCCACACGCGGCGCTTCTGAGGACCAGCACCGGATGAGGAACCCATATCCCGGCCATGCTTGTGTGTTGCGTCATAGTCAGTCTGACCAGTTTCAGCACTGATGGCTTTGTTGACAAGTTTCTGAAAAGATGTGCACTCATGCAGACGGAGGTCACAACGAAGCTCAGGACTAAGTCCCTTACGGAACCTTGCTTGCTTCTTGGCATCAGTAGACACTTCCTCAGTTGCATATCGTGCGAGATTACCAAACTCCCTGCTGTAAGCATCCACAGAAAGTCGGCCTTGGGTGAAACTACAAAATTCTTCACGTTTACGGTCCATGAGACCCTCCGGAATGTGATGTTCACGGAAAGCCTCACTGAACTCAGCCCAAGTAGTGACATGGCCCGCTGGGCGCATAGCTCCATAATTCTCCCACCATAGACTGGCGGGGCCTTCAAGATGATATGCAGCAAAGGTGACCTTGTCAGCCTCAGCTACTAGCGCGGAACGCAGCTTGTGAGAGATACTGCGAAGCCAGTCATCAGCGTCGAGAGGCTCGACGGAGTGGTGGAACGTGGGTGGATGCAATTTGATAAAATCACTGAGTGACACCACGTTAGTCCTCTGATGGTGTGATGTATTCTGTTCAATACGCTCCAACAAACGGTTGGTCTCCCGCTTGTTTCTCTCAGCTTCCATCATAACCTCGGCTAGTGAAGGAGGATGAGGCAGATTTTCATTCCTGCCTTCACTGCCTTCGGCCTGCTCTTGAGAAGCAGGGTTAGCGCGCGTGTTGACCATCCTAGGTAAGCAAGACAATGATTTAGTCAGAATGATAAAATTCCGACATAGGATACAGAATGTAAGGAATAACTCGGAATGCAAGATGATCATCCGTATGACATGGTAAATACAGAAACTGCTTCTTTTATTCCATCGTCATACACACCATACAGGGTTTAGTACAAGACCAAACAAAGTACTATTACGGTGAGAAAAGGATTACATCTCATCGGAGGCATCCCAAGCTCCTATACATTATTTTTCTACACCTCCGGAAAGAGTACAAACTAGGTCATATCCCACGAGTCACACGGGACGATAGACGACACAGCTAGTGCGAACTAGTGATACAACCACTAACTCAGACCGATCCGTAGTAGTCCTCGTAGAAGTCACCTCCATAGCCTGGAAGCTCAACATGATCATCCGGAAACAGACGATCTCGCGGAGCTTGTGGACCATAGGGGCTAGGATGAGGTCTTGGACCAACAGACGGTGGCCTGCGGGGACCGTGAGGTGGGGTGATGCCTCCTACATCACGCCAAACCATCACGTCTGGCAGAGCAGATCTCACAGGATAGAGATCGCGCATATCTGAATATCCAGCTTGCACCGCCGGTGCGAACCGAGTCAAAGTGGCCCAGTGGTCAGCACGGGTATTGAAGAGCTCTAACCTTAAGGCCCGATTTTCACGGTCCTTATCCTCGAGCATCTCAGCAGTGGTGCGAGTCCGTGAATCCTCCTGAGTGGGGTCAACATAGATAGCTTGGAGATACCCTTGTGCTCCCGGAAGTGATCCTGGCATATACCGGAAATCAGAGTCCCGAAATAAACCAGATCTGACTCGCATAATGGTCATCATAGAGTAGGCGGCGTCCTGCACAGCCATCTCTATAGTAACCCCGAGTCCATAGGAGTAGTGAAGGGGCTCGGTGGATCCAGGATAAGATGGAAATATCCTGACAGTGCAGAGATACTGGCTTTGATTAAAGTCTCGGAATTGCTCTTCGACCGTGTACTCGGGATACCAGCGGTATCCAGCCTCAGTCATTACCCTGACCAACTTGGCAGTATGGCCGGGTACATCTAGGCATCGAGTCAGGCGAACCACTTGATTGAGGTCGCGAGTGGCCATCTGAAAGCACAATCATAATGCAAAGGCATTAGAATTTCTAGCAAAATTTTGGCAGCATAACAGCTGTAAATGCTCAAGAAGGATTTTGAGACATTTAACAAAGGATTTCGTACACACTCAACATCATCATATCACAGTTCTGAATCCATTCTAGCAACATAATATGGTAGAAGAACTGAACTAGGCTTGTATCCAACAAACTTATAAGGTACTACTGAGTAGTAACACGTGATCCTGATAGAGAGAATAGATCCTAATTCCTTAACCCCCGGTGGAAGAATGGACTGACTCAGATCAGAATGTCATAAGATAAAGGAGTAAAAAGAGCCTTACGTTCCAACCCACAAACAATTCCCCTACATATAACTAAAGAATTTCTAGACTCAACATCGACCAGTTTGGCTTGAAGAACCTACAGGCAGTCCGGCTCTGATGCCAACGCTGTCAGGACCCCGACTCGATGTCACATCGATCTAGCCGGTAACACCTCATATCACTTTGCGGCCTCACGCACGGTATCCCCACGGGTGTCGCCTTACCTTAGCCCGGGACCGTTTGCGCCTTTTGGCTCACGTATATGATAGTGTCGCTAGCATCCATATGATAAGGAGCCCGGGCTGACATGACTAGTCGTAAACCCAAAGTGGCACAGACTTACAGGGACAGGCATCCATGACCCAGCTTCGAACGTGTCGGTCATCAGCAAATGGGTCCGGGCTGTAGCACTGGGCTAGCAGGACTCCGGTAAACCGGGCTGTAGCGGGCTAACAGGACTCCGGTACTCAAAGCGTGACATTTCCCCGAAGGGACAGACACAGGAACGAAGAAGGACACATGCCGGCCAGCCTAAGTGTTCCAGAGCAGTAGCAAGCTACCATGGCTCAGCGGTAACACTAGGAGACATTTCCCGGTAAGAGAGGCTACTAAAGATAAACAACTAGATAGTCAGATCCCACACATACCAAGCATTTCAATCATACACACAATATGCTCGATATGTGCAAATACAACGAAGCATCACAACATGACTCTATGACACAAGTACTTTATTTAAGGCTCAGTGAGCCATACATAACATACACACAAAGGTACGGGTCTCACGACCCAGCATACAAGTCATACAATCATACAAGCCGGCAGCGGAAGTAACTTGTCTGAGTACAGACAACTAGTAAAATAAAAGAGGCTTGGAAAGTCTCTGGCTATACTATGTGGTCCTTCACAAGCTCAGGGTCACCACCTGGGTCTTTAGCCTACTCGTTGATGTCAACGTCTACATAGAACCCATCAGAAGGGGTTGCAGCGTCTTCTGTAAAAATGTAGATTATAGCAACATGAGTACAAAGGTACTCAGCAAGACTTACATCAGATCCTACATACATGCATAGTATCAAGAAGGGTTGGTGGAGTTATTGCAGCAAGCCAGCTTTGACTCTTGGCTAGACTATCCTACGATACTTCAACTTGAAATGGTTTTTCGCACACGAGTCCACTACTCACCACTTCAATACACCACCGAGGATCCACCTCCGTCTTCCTACGGAAGAGCCATCCTCGGCACTCACACTTATCTTGAGGCTTTTAACAGTTTCCATTTACTTGTCTATGAACTGTATAGGCAACCAAGTAGTCCTTTACCGCGGACGCGGCTATTCGAATAGATCATGTTAACCCTGCAGGGGTGTACTTCTTCATACACGCTCTCACCACTTACCGTCGTTTACACGACATGTACTCGGCAACCTTCAAGCGGAAGCCCAACGTGGGTGTCGGCCACGACCTACCTAATCACCTAAGCCTCCAGTCCAGGTTTATCGCCTATCCAGGTTCCATCCGCAGGGAGTCCGGCCGAGGTTTCCCATGCGGCCCCGAACGATGTGAACAGGGTTCCCGAGATACCTAACGGGTATTCGGTACACCGTGCCACGTACCTACCGCATCACAGCCCACCCCTACGGTCAGCGCTGTCCACGGCCTCCAGTAGGCTACAAACACCAAAAACTACTTGCAACTCCTGGACGGAGAACTAGGGTGAATAAGAAGCCGAGAGGGTCCATTGGTTTCGGGCCCAATGCATGGTAGTAGCTGATTCTTAAATCACACATACAGATCTCAGTGCTTAAGGTCGGCTTCAATGAAACAACCCACCATGTACTCCTACATGGCCTCTCATCGATACCTTTACCAAATCGTGTTCACCACACCACTCTCATTACCGACATAAACATTTCACTCTAGCCCATCACCCAGATGAACCAGACCTGACACGACTCTAAGCATAGCAGGCATAGCAAGGTAGGAACAACACATACATATGGCTCAATCAACTCCTACACATGCTAGTGGGTTTCATCTAGTTACTGTGGCAATGACAGGTCATGCAGAGGAAATGGGTTCAACTACCGTAGCACACATCAGTTTGAAACGCGTTGTCTTAATGCAGTAAAAGAGAGCAGGAGCGAGAACATGGGGTTGTATCGATATGATCAAATGATTGGTTGCTTGCCTGATGGTTCGATGCACTGATACGGTTCTTCGTTAGGGTAATCACGGTACTCCTCGGAGGCAGAACCTGTCGCAAAGGACACCGATACACAACCATCACCAAACAATGTGCAACAATATGATGCATGCATGAAACATAGCAATATGAGTGTGTTGGGCTAATGCAACTAAAACCAGAAGGGTTTGAACAAATTTGAATCAAAGATTCAAATTTCAAACTCAAACATGGCCTTTTAAAGTGCTTTTCCTTGTTCTGCTTAAAACATCAATTTAACTTGTTTGATCATGCATGAAAATAGTACAGATGGATAGATTGGATTTTTCTGATCATTTTTCATATATAATTTGTCCAATTTGGAGTTACAGAATAAAAGTTATGAATTTTTGAAGTTTAAATTATATTCTGGAATTTCCTGATTTAAATTAAATCCAGAAAATCAATTACTGCGTCAGCCTGACGTCAGTGTGACATCAGCAGGTCAACGGAACAGGTCTGGGTCAAACCTGACAGTGGGTCCCGCATGTCAGGGTGATTATTTTAATTAAAATTTAATTAAAACTAATCCTGTTTAATTAACAGGGCTGGGCCCCACCTGTCATTGACTCAGGGGAGTCAACCAGGGCCCACCCGTGGTCAAAGTCAAAGCCAGCGACGCCGGCGTTTAGCCGCCGGCGAGCCCGACGCGGCGGCGGAAGTGGTTTTGGCCATTTCGGCCACCAAATGGGCCGCGGAGACCACCGGAGTGGAGCTGAGGACAAACCGCAGCTCTTGGTGGAGTCCGTTGGGGTCGGGGTGGCCGGAGTTGGCGCCGGCGACGACTTTGGCGGCCACCGGGGTTCGGTCGAAGATGAACTTGGCGCTAGAGGGGTCGGTGAGGCTCGTGGAGTGGCTAGCTAGGTGCTGCGGGACTCGGTGAGTAAGATGGACACCATCTTGTGGCCGGAGTGTGGCCGGAAGCACGTCGGCGACGAGATCCGCGGCGGTGCGGGCGTGTGATCCTCGTGCGGTGGCTACACGGCTCAGGAATGAGAGAGAGAGGGTCGGAGGAGTAGCTAGGCTCACAGCGCTCCCGTAGAGGCCACCGGCGAGGTCGGGGACGAGCTGAGGCGGCGACGGCGTTGAAGGGGATCTCCGGCGACGGTGAGCTCGGGCGAGGTCGGTGCGGTGGTCTCGGGCTGCACGAGCACACGGGGCTCGGCTAGCTCGATGAAGTAGAGGACGGCGGAGCTTCTGGACAGGGTGGCGCGGCGTGGAGACGACGGGGAGCACGGCTACGGCGGTGGTGCGGCGACGGTGGCGTCGGCCATGGCGTGGGAGCGCGAGGGAGAGGAACTGGGGGCGAATGGAGGTGTCCAGGAGGGTCGGGGCGCGACGTGGAGCTCGTCCAGGCCATCAGGGCGGCGAGAGGGGGAGGCAGGGCGGCGTGCAGCTGCGTGGCGAGCTGCGGTGCCGCCGCCGAGCACCTTGGCTGCCTGCCTGGCAAGCCAAGCAGCTCGCTGGAGCGGTGGCCGGGCTGGGCCGGCCAGGTGGGCTGGCTGGTGGGCCTGTGGTGGCGCCAGGTAAGTTTTCCCTTTTTCTTTCTGTTTCTGTTCTTTTTTTAATACTTCTGCAACTTTGTTGAATTAAATAAAATACTTAGGCAACTCCTAAAATCACCAAATTACTCCTGGTCCATAGTTGGATTATTTCCAACATGAAACATTTTAGTTTGGAGATATTTGAGCATTTAAATATTTTATATAATTTTAAATGCCCAAATTCAAATATTTATGACTTAATTCAAAACCCTAAGATGGCCTAGGAAAATGTGCACCACTTTTGGCAGAGGTTCTGAACCAAGACAAAAATGATGGGCATTTTAGAAGGCATTTCAGGTTCATTGAAAAGTTTTTTAGTAAACCCTAGTTGGTTTCAGAGGGGACTGGGGGTTCTGTCATCCCCATTTCAAGTTTCTGATGAAAAAGTAGACATGATGCAACACTCTAATGCATGGCTAACCAGGATGTGACAACAAGGGCTTCATTTACACTGTCGACTCCTTCTATGCCTGGACATATTGCTGGCCTACTCCAGTCATCGCTACAAACGGCTGTTACAACAGTATGTTACTTTCCTATGATATCATGATGGCTTGCTTATATTACTCTCAACATTTGCTGAAAAAGTATTCATGCTCATATTTGACAAAA
Source organism: Triticum dicoccoides (assembly GCF_002162155.2). Classification (NCBI taxonomy): domain Eukaryota; kingdom Viridiplantae; phylum Streptophyta; class Magnoliopsida; order Poales; family Poaceae; genus Triticum; species Triticum dicoccoides. Next base: position 107,982,528 of record NC_041384.1, on the reverse strand, counting down.
TCAAGAGCCCTTTTTTATTTGACTCCAACTTGATATGATGTTGTAGGCCGCCTGGTGTCCCTACCCTTCCTAATCCTAGAACCTTTCAAAGAAAAGCGGCATGGCAGTTGCAGGTGGTTCCTGGCTCGATCAGAAGACGACGAAAGATTGATGATCGTTCGCATGTACTGGACCTGTTGTTTCGCGGAATACAATCACAGTCACTGCAAGGTCTTTGAGTAGGATCCTAGCTTCTCTGGGCCTTCATGATTTTTTGACTGGAGGCTGGTAAGTAGCCTTGGTACACGCTCTCTGTTTGTCGGACTGAATTATCCGATTAACCAGGAGATAACCGACGACAAGGATCATGATGGCAGCACGGTTTTGTTAATCAGGCAAAACTGTGTGTACACAACGTACCATGCGTCTCTGCATGCACCATACCCTGATATGTGCCGCCACACTCTGCAGCCCAAAGTAGGAGAGAGGGTCGCAAGTATCAGACTTCGACCTGCTGGCTGGAGTTTCCCCCATCAGGCACCCATATGGTTCAAGCCGTTAGCCAATCTCCACAGCTTAATAAATAGTAACGTCTAACTGAGCCAGTTAGTTAGATGCGTACACTTGGTGTAGTAGGATCTTTATTTAGTTTGATGCATACACTTGTTCTTTTTTGGTAGCCCTTTTGTAATGATGGCTGATGTTTGGTTTGGAAGAGAGAGAGCTGCGTCTTCACTCTTCTGGCCGACTTACTGCTTCTGTTGCACCCCTAGCCCTGGTTGCTGCTGCTGCTGCTGTTTTCAATGTACAATCAGTAGTATATTTGGTCTGTTGGTTGAATAAATGTGTTGTTAGAACGACAAACACAATGTTTTGGAAGTCGTTGCACGGTTCGATCCTTTAGTGCCCCGTACTGTACGTAGCGCATACTATTTTTCGTATGGAACACATTTTCCACTTGTTGATAACATGCAGCCCACGGATGAAGGCCCAATAGAGAAGCCCATAATTAACTGGAAGGGAGGCTCTCACATGAATCCGGCCCAGGTACATGCTCATGGTCCCCTAAACATAAATAAGTAAATAAATAAATAAATAAATAAAGCTAAATGCTCATGCACCAGTTCTTTGGGAAAATAGGTAGCCAGTATTTCTTTTTGAAGAATACCCAAGCTAGGCCTGTTTGTTTTCTCCAAATTACTGTGCTGCAAATCTTTCAAGACGAGGAGGGATGCATTCCGGCCTGGCTTAAGAGTATGGTCAATGTCTGTTAAAAGTAATATCAAAAGGGGTTGAAAATTCCAAAAAATTTATAGCAAATGGGATATAAGTTTCTTTTTTTGTTTTTGTTCTTCACTGATATCTTATACGTATTTCATTGGATTTAACATGACATAGTACTAATTTATTTTTAATTTTTTTTAGTATGGCTATTAATTTTTGGATTAAGAATATTTTGTCCCCAGCAAAAATTTGCAAATTTTCAAAATTTCCCACATATTTAGTTAAACTTTTGACCCTGGTACTGACCAGAAAATGGACAGCAATTCTAAAAATGGAAAACGGGCTGCAATAAATTCCATATGAATTAGAAAATGAGTAAAAATTATAAAAATAATAGCAAATGGGCTGTACACGCCACAGATTTCGAGGCTGACTTGTTTACGCAAGGCTTTGTCAATGAACACACGATTCTAGCAGTAGTGACTGTTGGATGTCCATCCAACGGCCGACATGTGATACGTCTCCGTCGTATCTACTTTTCCAAACACTTTTGCCCTTGTTTTGGACTCTCACTTGTATGATTTGAATGGAACTAACCCGGACTGACGTTGTTTTTAGCAGAATTGCCATGGTGTTGTTTTATGTGCAGAAAACAAATATTCTCGGAATGACCTAAAACTCCACGGAACATCTTAGAAAAAATAATAAAAAATCCTCGCCAAAGATGAACACCAGGGGGCCTACACCCTTCTCACGAGGGTGCCCCCCCTAGGGCGCACCCCCTACCTCGTGGGCCCCCTGGATGCCCTCCGACACCAACTCCAACTCTATATATTTGCTTTCGAAGAGAAAAAAATCAGAGAGAAGAAATCATCGCATTTTACGATATGGAGCCGCCGCCAAGCCCTAAAACCTCTCAGGAGGGCTGATCTGGAGTCCGTTCGGGGCTCTGGAGAGGGGGATTCGTCGCCATCGTCATCATCAACCATCCTCCATCACCAATTTCATGATGTTCACCGCCGTGCGTGAGTAATTCCATCATAGGCTTGCTAGACGGTGATGGGTTGGATTAGATTTATCATGTAATCGAGTTAGTTTTGTTAGGGTTTGATCCCTAATATCCACTATGTTCTGAGATTGATGTTGCTATGACTTTGCTATGCTTAATGCTTGTCACTAGGGCCCGAGTGCCATGATTTCAGATCTGAACCTATTATGTTTTCATGAATATATGTGAGTTCTTGATCCTATCTTGCAAGTCTATAGTCACCTACTATGTGTTATGATCCGGCAACCTCGAAGTGACAATAATCGGGACCACTCCCGGTGATGACCATAGTTTGAGGAGTTCATGTATTCACTATGTGCTAATGCTTTGTTCCGGTTCTCTATTAAAAGGAGGCCTTAATATCCCTTAGTTTCCAATAGGACCCCGGTGCCACGGGAGGGTAGGACAAAAGATGTCATGCAAGTTCTTTCCATAAGCACGTATGACTATATATGGAATACATGCCTACATTGCATTGATGAATTGGAGCTAGTTCTGTGTCACCCTATGTTATGACTGTTAAATGATGAACCGCATCCGGCATAATTATCCATCACTGATCCGGTGCCTATGAGTTTTCCATATACTAGTTGTCGCTTATTTACTTTCCCGCTGCTATTGTTACAATTACTACAAAATACCAAAAATATTACTTTTGCTGTCTTTACTTTTGTTGCCGCTACCACCACTATCATATTACTTTGCTACTAAACACTTTGCTGCAGATACTAAGTTTCCAGGTGTGGTTGAATTGACAACTCAGCTGCTAATACTTGAGAATATTCTTTGGCTCCCCTTTTGTCGAATCCATAAATTTGGGTTGAATACTCTACCCTCGAAAGCTGTTGCGATCCCCTATACTTGTGGGTTATCAAGACTAATTTCTGGCGTCGTTGCCAGGGAGCATAGCTCTATTCTTTGAGTCACTTGGGATTATATCTGCTGGACACTATGAAGAACTTGAGAGATCCAAAAACCAAGATCTATCCCTCAACTACGAGGGGAGGTAAGGAACTGCCATCTAGCTCTGCACTTGATTCACCTTCTGTTATGAGTAAGCTAGCGACACCTACACCTGCTTCTGCTATTCGTTCTGATATGTCGCATGTTATTGATGATGCCACTTCTACTATGGATGATACTTATGATGAAACTGCTTCTATGCCCGATACTACTATGCCCCTTGGTGAATTTCTTGATGAACAAATTGCTAGGGCTAGAGAGAAAGAAATTATTGAATCTGAATACAATGATGATAGTGATGATGAAAATATGCCTGTTATCCCTGAGGGTTATCTTTTTGATATGGAATCTTCTGCCGCTATTTTAGCTTGCAGAGATAGATATGAGCTTAAGAGGTTATTAGTTAAATGGAACAAAGAATCACTTAGAGATAAAATGAAACCAGACCCTGCTTTTGCTACTTCACCTATATGTGTTCCTGATAAGGATTATGAATTCTCTATTAATCCTGATATAATTACATTGGTTGAATCTGATCGTTTTATGGCTATGAATCTGAAACTGTTGTGGCACATCTTACTAAGTTAAATGATATAGCTGCCCTGTTCACTAATGATGAGAGATCGCGTTACTTTTATATACTCAAAATATTTCCGCTCTCATTAAAGGGTGATGCTAAGATATGGTTTAATTCTCTTGATCCTGGTTGTGTGCGTAGTCCCCAGGATATGATTTATTACTTCTCTACTAAATATTTCCTTGCTCATAAGAAACAAGCTGCTTTGAGGGAAATATACAACTTCGTGCAAATTAAAGAAGAGAGTCTCCCACAAGCTTGGGGGAGGCTTCTCAAGTTACTTAATGCTTTGCCTGATCATCCTCTTAAGAAACCTGAAATACTTGATATCTTTTATAATGGACTAACCGATGCTTCCAGAGATTACCTGGATAGTTGTGCTGGCTCTCTTTTCAGGGAAAGAACACCGGATGAAGCTAAAATTTTATTAAATAATACGTTGACAAATGAAAATAATTGGGCAGCTCCTGAGCCAACTCCTGCTCCAATTACTAACTCTATTCCTAAACCAACTCCGAAGAAGAGAGGTGTTCTATTCCTCAGTCCCGAAGATATGCAAGAGGCAAAGAAATCTATGAAAGAAAAAGGTATTAAAGCTGAAGACGTTAAGAATTTACCTCCTATTGAAGAAATACATGGTCTTAATATACCGCCTGTTGAAGAAACATATGATCTCAATTCTTTATTTATTGAAGAACCTCCTGACCTCGATATCCCGGCACAGGTAGTAAAGGTAAATTCTCTCTATAGATATGATAAAGTTTAAGTCCCTCCTACTAAAATTGCTAGTCAGTGCTTGGATGAGTTTGATAACTTTATGTTTAAGCAAGACGACTTCAATGCTTATTTTGGTAGACAATTAAAAGAAAATGCTTATATGATTAGACACTAGGGTGATTATATGGCTAATATTAAAGGTGAACTTAAACTTGTTAGCAAACATGCTTCTATGGTTACCACTCAAGTAGAACAAGTACTTAAGGCTCAAAAAGAAGTGCTTGATGAAATGAATAGTAAGAAAAATGATTATGCCGTTAGAGTGGCTACTAGAACTGGTAGAATGACTCAGGAACCTTTGTATCCTGAAGGCCACCCTAAGAGAATCGAGCAAGATTCTCAGAGAAATAATATTGATGTTCCTAGTTCTTCTAAAAAGAAGAAGAAGAAAAATGATAGAACTGTGCAAACTTCTAGTGAACCTATTGCTGAACCACCTGATAATCCAAATGATATCTCTATGTCTGATGCTGAAACACAATCTGGTAATGAACATGAACCTAATGAAAATATTAATGATAATGTTCATGATGATGCTCAACCTAGTAATGACAATGATGTAGAAGTTGAACCTACTATTGATCTTGATAACCCACAATCAAAGAATCAACGTTATGATAAAAGAGACTTTGTTGCTAGGAAACATGGTAAAGAAAGGGAACCTTGGGTTCAGAAACCCGTGGCTTTTCCTCCAAAACCATCCAAGAAAAAGGATGATGAGGATTTTGAGCGCTTTGCTGAAATGATTAGGCCTATCTTTTTGCGTATGCGATTAACTAATGTGCTTAAAACAAATCCTTATGCTAAATATGTGAAGGATATCATTACTAATAAAAGAAAGATACCGGAAGCTGAAATTTCCACCATGCTTGCTAATTATACTTTTAAGGGTGGAATACCAAAGAAACTTGGAGACCCCGGAGTACCTACTATACCTTGCTCCATTAAGAGAAATTATATTAAAACTGCTTTATGTGATCTTGGAGCCAGTGTTAGTGTTATGCCTCTCTCTTTATATCGTAGATTTGACTTGAATAAGCTGACACCTACCGAAATATCTTTGCAAATGGATGATAAATCAACTGCTATATCTGTTGGTATTTGTGAGGATGTGCCTGTTGTGGTTGCAAACATTACTATTTTCACGGACTTTGTTATACTTGATATTCCCGAGGATGATAGTATGTCTATTATTCTTGGAAGACCTTTTCTTAATACTGCAGGGCTGTTATTGATTGCAACAAAGGCAATGTCACTTTTCATGTTAATGGTAATGAGCATACGGTACACTTTCCGAGGAAACAACCTCAAGTTCATAGTATCAACTCTATTGGAAAAATTCCATCGATTATATTTGGAGGTTTTGAATTTCCTCTTCCTACTGTCAAGAAGAAATATGATATACTTATTATTGGGGATGTGCATATCCCCATTGAGGTAACTTAGTGTTATTCGAAATTTCTCCGGTTTGATGATTATCGGAATGAGTTTGTTAATAAGACTTGATCAACCTTGTTAGTGGATTCTTTTTGATGAGCATGAGATGGATGAAACTAGAAGCACAAACTTCTATACCCCACTTTTACTTTCTGTTATTTATATTAAATAAAGTAAAAATAGTATTTTTAGTCTGTTTCTTGACTTATCTGTGCAATATAAAAATATCCCGAAAATAAAAGTCCTCAGAAGGCCACGCCAATTTAATATGATTTTTTCGGGAATATTTCAGGATTTACTGTGCAAAAATTACCACGGGAGGAGCTGCCACCTGGCCACGAGGGTGGTGGGCGCGCCCCCCCTCTAGGGCGCCCCCTGCCTTGTGGGCCCACGGTGGCCCTCCTCCACTTATCCCAACACCCATCTTTTTCCTCTGTCTCACACAAACCCGAAAAACCAACTTAAGCACGAGTTCCAGCCACTTTTGCTATGATTTTCGATCTCCTTGCTCAAAGCACCTCTCGCAAAACTGCTTGGGGAGATTGTTCCTTGGTATGTGACTCCTCCATTGGTCCAATTAGTTTTTGTTCTAGCGCTTTATTCTTTGCAAATTTGTGTTGCTTAGGTGACCCTGTTCTTGAGCTTGCATGTCAAATTTGTATGGTTCCAAGTAGTTCTAATGCTTGATATAGGCTCTAGGCACTTGTAGGAGTAGTTACTATCAGTTTTATTGAGTTTGGTTACTTTTATTTTGAAGTTACTGAAAATTTCAGAACTTTTCAGAGAAAAAACAATATGCTTAGGAAGATGTTCCAAGGTGGTTCCTCTAAGAGCAAGGACCCAGGATTGCTATGCGTGATGCTGACGAGGATCCACCAAGAGACGCTCCATTACGGCCTTGTGAATGGCCGTCGGAAAATTTTATGGACCGTGCGGGAATTAAAGAAGAATTCAAAGCATATTTGCGCAATGCCGGTCTTGAGGATTTTGAGGCTAACAAATGCCCCCAGTATCATGATCTCACAAGTTCATTTGTGAGGAGGTTTGAGTATTCATCTTCGCATAATTCTCCTTCAGTCATGTTTGATCTTTATGAAAAATCTTATACCATGGACCTAGAGGATTTCACTCTTGCTTACAAACTTCCATCATGGGGTAGTGTTAGGGATCCCCCTAAATATGAATTTAGAAACTTTCTTGCTAGTATAACTGTAGGGGAATCTAGAGATATAACGCAGGCTACCATAGGGAGCATTCACTTTCCTGCTATACATTATTTTGCTCTCTTCATCGGTAGATGCATAAATGCTAAGGATGAAGCATGTCACATGTGTGTCCCTGATCTTAGCATTCTTAGGAGTGTTGTGTTAGGAGACCAATCTTATCATATGGGAGCCATTGTAGCTCGTAGGTTGCATCATAATAGACATAATGGAGATTTCTTTGGAGGAATTTATGCAACCCGCTTAGCTCATTTTCTTGAGATAGACATTCATGAGGGTGATACGGAGTTGCCTCCTGCATATTTAGATTATAACTCTATGGCTTCGCACCAGTATGTCGAGAGGCCTGAATCACCTCTCTTATATCGTTTAATTTTTGATAAACAACGTGTTTTCCGTATTACTCTCCCTGCTCCTGCCTTCTTTGATTCACAGACAAAAAGAAGATATGTTATTACCAAAGAGGAGGCAGAAGAGTACGAGAGGAGAGCGGAGGCAGCTTGACTCCACGCTGCAGCTCAGCAGGCGATAACCGCTGCACATCAGTATGATCCCAACTATTCCTCCTCATCACAGTACGACCCCAACAACTATTATTATGGATATTCGCTAGGCCAGCCGTGGCCATAGACCAACTTAGGCAAAAAGCCTAAGCTTGGGGGAGTACATATTTCTCACCGACATTACATTTATGTTCACACACACTCATTGCTAGATGTCGGTGTTCATACTTTTTCATTGTAATATCCATGCTAGTTTATTTTCTTTTTCCTGCTTTCTTCTTGTGTGTTTGTTAAACCTTAAAAAAAATTAGTAGTAGTTTATTTTTCTGTTGTAGTAGTAATAATTAAAAAGAAAACCCAAAAATATTTCCTGTTCTTCTTTTGCTTGTTGGGAGCTTTCCCGTGTAAATAGTTTTATCTCTTTTCTTTTATTTGGGGGTCAGTAGGAGAAGACCATAATTAAATTGTTGAAGTGGCTCTTATATGCATTATTGTTGATTTAACCCAGAGCCCATATTGCCTTGTCTTCTCCTGTTTATTGAATGCTCGCAGATTCCAGCTTAGTCCAATGCACGTACACTCTTATTATTATTCACACCGTTCGGTCGTGCAGGTGAAAGGAAATTATGATGATATATGATGGACTGACTGAGATGAGAAAAGCTGGTATGAACTCGACCTATTTTGTTTTTGTAAATATGATGAGTCCCTCATTCTTGATTCAGCTTATTATGAATAAACATGTTTGCAATGACAATTAGAGATCATAGTTGCTTGTGCCATGCTTGATTAGCTATGAGTTATAATGGTTTACCTTGTGTGCCAACATGCTATTGAGATGATTATGATGTGGTATGATGGGGTGGTATCCTCCTTTGAATGATTTAAGTGACTTGACTTGGCAGATGTTCACGCATGTAGTTGAAACAAATCAACATAGCCTTCACGATATTTATGTTCATGGTGGATTATATCCTACTCATGCTTGCATCCAATGTTTATTAATTTTAACGCATGTACATGGCTTTTGTCGCTCTCTAGTTGGTCGCTTCCCAGTCTTTTGCTAGCCTTCACTTGTACTAAGCGGGAATACTGCTTGTGCATCCAATCCCTTAAACCCCAAAGTTATTCCAGATGAGTCCACTATACCTTCCTATATGCGGTATCTACCTGCCGTTCCAAGTAAATTTGTATGTGCCAAACTCTAAACCTTAAAATAAACATTCTGTTTTGTATGCTCGAATAGCTCATGTATCAAGCAAGGCTATCCTTATCTTCCGTGTTAGGCGGGTTATTCTCAAGAGGAGTGGACTCTGCTCCTCACTCACGAGAAAATGGCTGGTCACCGGGATGCCCAGTCCCATGCTTTATGCAAACTAAATCAAAATTAATTGCAAACAAAACTCCCCCCTGGGACCTGATGTATGTTGGAAGCACTCGTTGTTTCGATCAAGCCATGGATTGATGCTTGTTGGTGGAGGGGAAGTATAAGCTTTACCATTCTATTTGGGAACCGCCTATAATGTGTTTAACATGGAAGATATCGCCATCTCTTAGTTGTTATGTTGACAATGAAAGTATACCGCTCAAAATACAATTTATCTCTATTTCAAAACCGAGCTCTGGCACCTCTACAAATCCCTGCTTCCCTCTGCGAAGGGCATATCCATTTACTTTTATGTTGAGTCATCACCCTCTTATTAAAAAGCACTAGCTAGAGAGCACAGCTGTCATTTGCATTCATCACTATTAATCTATGTTGGGTGTGACTATGATTGGATCTCTTTTACCATGAATTACAATGTCTAGTCAGTCCTTGAACTTTAAAGGTTCTCTGCATTTATGTTTTGCGGTCTCAGAAAGGGCTAGTGAGATACCATCTTGTTATATCATATTATGATTGTTTTTGAGAAAGTGTTGCCATCCGAGATCTATTATTATGACTTGCTAGTTGATTATGCTATTGATATGAGTAATTATGAGACCTGAGAACTATTGCAAATGTGGTTAGTTATGATCTATGCTGAAAACTTGAATGCTGGCTTGACATAGTTACAATAACAAGAGCAAACAGAGTTTGTAAAAGTTTTTCTTTCTTTCTTTCAGTTTGTCAACTGAATTGCTTGAGGACAAGCAAGGGTTTAAGCTTGGGGGAGTTGATACGTCTCCGTCGTATCTACTTTTCCAAACACTTTTGCCCTTGTTTTGGACTCTAACTTGTATGATTTGAATGGAACTAACCCAGACTGACGCTGTTTTCAGCAGAATTGCCATGGTGTTGTTTTATGTGCAGAAAACCAATATTCTCGGAATGACCTGAAACTCCACGGAACATATTAGAATAAATAATTATAAATCCTCACCAAAGATGAAGACAAGGGGGCCCACACCCTTCTCATGAGGGTGGGGGGCGCGCCCCCCTAGGGCGCGCCCCCTACCTCGTGGCCCCCCTGGATGCCCTCCGACGCCAACTCCAACTCTATATATTTGCTTTCGGACAGAAAAAAATCAGAGAGAAGAAATCATCGCGTTTTACGATACGGAGCCGCCACCAAGCCCTAAAACCTCTCGGGAGGGCTGATCTAGAGTCCATTCGGGGCTCCGGAGAGGGGGATTCGTCGCCGTCGTCATCATCAACCATCCTCCATCACCAATTTCATGATGCTCACCACCGTGCGTGAGTAATTCCATCATAGGCTTGCTGGACGGTGATGGGTTGGATGAGATTTATCATGTAATCGAGTTAGTTTTGTTAGGGTTTGATCCCTAGTATCCACTATGTTCTGAGATTGATGTTGCTATGACTTTGCTATGCTTAATGCTTGTCACTAGGGCCCGAGTGCCATGATTTTAGATCTGAACCTATTATGTTTTCATGAATATGTGAGTTCTTGATCCTATCTTGCAAGTCTATAGTCACCTACTATGTGTTATGATCCGACAACCCCGAAGTGACAATAATCGGGACCACTCCCGGTGATGACCGTAGTTTTAGGAGTTCATGTATTCACTATGTGTTAATGCTTTGGTCTGGTACTCTATTAAAAGGAGGCCTTAGTATCCCTTAGTTTCCAATAGGACCCCGCTGCCACAAGAGGGTAGGACAAAAGATGTCATGCAAGTTCTTTTCCATAAGCACGTATGACTATATATGGAATACATGCCTACATTACATTGATGAATTGGAGCTAGTTCTGTGTCACCCTATGTTATGACTGTTACATGATGAACCGCATCCGGCATAATTATCCATCACTGATCCGGTGCCTATGAGTTTTCCATATGCTGGTTCTCGCTTATTTACTTTCCCGCTGCTACTGTTACAATTACTACAAAATACCAAAAATATTACTTTTGTTGTCTTTACTTTTGTTGCCGCTACCACCACTATCATATTACTTTGCTACTAAACACTTTGCTGCAGATACTAAGTTTCCAGGTGTGGTTGAATTGACAACTCAGCTATTAATACTTGAGAATATTCTTTGGCTCCCCTTGTGTCGAATCAATAAATTTGGGTTGAATACTCTACCCTCGAAAGCTGTTGCAATCCCCTATACTTGTGTGTTATCAACGTGCTTCTTCAATCTCTGATCTTCCTGCTCCAGTCGCCTAAACTAGCATCGGCGGGACTGCCTGCTCCCTCCTCTTGTGGCCCGCTGTGATGCCGCGCGGGCTTCCCTGGCCCACCCTACTCCCTCCGCTGGCCTGGCCGCACGCAATCAACTGCCTCCTTATTACGTGAAAAAATGATTCCTCCCACTAACATCTGGGGCGCACCGGTTGGGAGGCTGACCTGTGAGCCTACTAAGTTGACGCGTACGCAGGGCTTGTCAACTTAGTCAACAAACGATTCTACCAGCAGTAACCGTTGGATTTTAATCGAATGGTCCTGCTCCTTCTTCAATCGCTGCTCTTCTTGCACCAGCCGCCCAAACCAGCACCGAGGAGACCGCCTGCTCCTGCCTCCAGTGGCCGGCTGTGCTGCATTGAGGCCTCATCGCCCCCTACTACTCCCACCGCTAGCCAGGCCCCATGGCGACGACAGCCCCACACCGCAGCCGAACTAGTGAACCCTCGTACTCCTCTCCGCGTGGGCATCCACGGCCGCATCTTCCCCGGCTCCGTATCGTCCCCTTCCTAGGCCTCGCCGTTGCCCATCGCCTTGGTGCTCTCGGCGCGGCGTGGTCAACATGGTCAACGACATTCCATCGGAAGAGTACTGTACGTGGAGAGGCTGACAGTTGGGTCCACGGCCACATCCTAGTTTTTTTTGTGATTTGCCAAGTAAGTCGCTTTGTCAGGCCTGTTGGGCTGTAAATCTTTCAAGATGAGGAGAGCTTTCATTCGGCTGGCCGAGAAAATGGCCCATCAGTAATGAGAAATGGGTTGTACATTTTTAAAACACATCAAACCGACAATTAGTTTCAAATATCTTTTTTTATTTCGAGATTTTAAATTACATTAATTTTTATGTGTGGAGAATTTATTGGATTTTATATTGATATACATTTATTTTTAAAATCAGTTTGAATGTGAGTCAAAATTTCGGGATTAAAAACAGTTCGGACCGCACTGAAATATGCAAAATTTCGTATAATTTTTTAACCGTGGCCACAATATGGGCTGTAATGCTAACAAAAAGAATATGGGCTCCAAAAAAACCTTAATAATTAGCAAATGGGATGTAAATTATTAGAAATAATGGCAGATGGGTTGTATGTTGTTTTCCACAGATTTGAGGCTTTCCTAAAAAAAGGTTGACGCACAAGCAGTGACTGTTGGATGGCCATCCAACGGCCGTCGTGCTTCTTCAATCTCTGCTCTTCCTGCTCCAGCCGCTCAAACAAGCGCCGGCGGGACTGCCTGCTCCCTCCTCCCCGTGGCCCGCTCTGCTGCCGCGCAGGCCTCACCGCCCCACCGTACTCCCGTCGCTGGCCTAGCCATCCCTCTACTCACCCACACCTGCTGTTATTCTCCGGCGACGGCAGACAAACCAGTAAACCCTCGTACAGTCGTACTTCCCTCCGTGTGGGAAACAACTGTCGAGTCTTCCCTGCCTCCGTGTCGTTCCCTTCCTAGGCCTCGCCGTCGTCCACCGCCCTGGTGCTCTCGGCGCGGCCTGGTCAACATGGTCAACGACCGACATGCATCTGAAGTGGACTGTACGTGGAGAGGCCGACAGCTAGGTCCACGGTCGCACTCAAGGAAATGCCTCCTTATTACGTGCAAAATAATGATTCCTCCACCTGACATCAGGGACCCACCAAAAGGGCCTCTGTATTTCACAAAAAAAATGTTACTGCCGCTGACAGCTCGGACCCACCAGCTATATCTTCGCATGCAAGGAAGTGCCTCCTTATTACGCACAAAAAATGAATACTCCCCCTGTTAGCTGGGACCCAGTATAGTGGCAGGCTGACTTGTGGGCCTACTAAGTTGACGGGGACGGAGGGCTTTGTCAACTTAGTCAATATGCATGATTCTAGCTCCAGTGACCGTACGATGTCCATCCAACGGCCGTAGTGCTTCTTCAACCTCTGGTCTTCTTGCTCTAGGCGCCCAAACCAGCGCCGGTCGTGCTTCATGCTCCTGCCTCCCGTGGCCGGCTGCGATGCGGCGGAGGCCTCACCGCCCCCTACTACTCCCACCGCTGGCCAGGCCATCCCTCTACTCACCCACACCCCCTGTTATTCTACGGCGACGGCAGCCTCACACCGCAGTGAACCAGTGAATTCTCGTACTCCTCTATGCGTGGGCATCCACTGACGCGTCTTCCCCGGCTCCGCGTCGTCCCCTTCCTAGGCCTCGCTGTCGTCCACTGCCCTGGTGCTCTCGGTGCGGCGTGGTCAACGTGGTCAAGGAACGGCTTCCATAGGACATGGACTGTACGTGGAGAGGCTGACAGCTGGGTCCATGGCTGTAGCAAGGAAGTGCCTCCTTATTATGTGCAAAATAATTATTCCTCCACTTGACAGCAGGTACCCACCGGACGGGCCACCGTATTTCACGAAAAAAATGTTTCCCCCTGACTGCTGGGACCCACCAGCTACATCTTCGCATGCAAGGAAGTGCGTCCAGGAAAAAAAACTATTCGCCCCACTGATTGCTGGGACCCACCAGCTACATCTTCGCACGCAAGGAAGTGCGTCTAGGTAAAAAAACAATTCGCCTCCTTGACTGCTGGGACCCACCAGCTACATGTTCGCAGGCAAGGAAGTGCCTGACAGTCGGGACCCACCTGGTCTAAGCGTACGTAGCATTGTCATTCTGGTCGCGAACGTGTACATACATATATACTGGTGGATGTAGAGGCACGCACGTGTCGTAGTAGAGGCGCGTACGTGTCGTAGTAGAGGCGCGCACGTAGCATGTACATGTACGTACAACGGCCAGGGTGCAAGAAAGAAAATACGGCCACGTATGTGTACATACAGGCAGGGTCTCGAATGCCTACTCGCGCATACGTATGGCCATGGCTCGTGTACATGGCTGGGTCGGAACGGAGAAACAACATCATCGTCGTGTTCATGGGGAGGCAACGGAATGCGTCGTGTTCATGGGGAGGCAACGGAATGCGACGTGTTCATCGGGAGGCAACAGAACACGTGGGAGCCAACCGGCTGGGTCGGAACGGAATGCATGGTCGTGTCGGAGGGCTTGGATGGAACAGACGATGGAAATGAGGCCTGGCATACCGCGCAATGGAGGAAACGGACCTCCTACGTCCGGAACGGGGTCATGTTGATCGGGAGGGGTCTGGCGTACCACAAAACAGAGGAAACGGACCTCCTACGATCGTAACGGGGGTCCTGTTAATCGGGAGGGGTGTGGCGTACCGCAAAATGGAGGAAATGGACCTCCTACGGTCAAAACGAGGGTCCTGTTGATCGGAAGGGGTGTGGCATACCGCAAAACGGACGAAACGGACCTCCTATGGTCAAAACGGGGGTCTTGTTCATCGGGAGGGGTGTGGCGTACCACAAAATGGGACTCCACGGGATACTGTTCATCTCCACCTCGACCTCCTCCAGCCTCCACGGGCTATCGTCGACCTCCTCCAGCCTCCACGGGCTCCTGTTCATCCAGCCTCCACCACGCGCTACTCCACCGGCTACTGTTCAACCACCCCTCCACTATCTACTGTTCATCCAGCCCTCCACACCACGGGGTCCTGTTCAACCACCCCTCCACGGGCACCCCTCCACCATCTACTGTTCATCCAGCTCTCCACCACACCACGGGGTCCTGTTCATCTAGAGGCAACGCCATCGCTCACTGTTCATCCAAACCCCCCGCAACGCTCCCTGTTCATCCCAGAGGCAGCATCGATCGGCTTCAGTTAGCAGCAGTAGCGAAGGAATCGCTCGATCGGGTTCAGTTAACAGCCATCGATCGATTGCTCGGGTTCAGTAACGCGTAGCCTGCAATGCAATCGCTCAGGTTCAGTTAGAGCCCAACACCTCGCTCGGGTTTAGTTAGAGCCAACGCCTCGCACACACGTGCGTACGTGTACGAGAGAAACACGCATCGCTCGGCCCCCGACCTCCCACCGTAACCGGGAACTCCCCGAAATTTTCCTCCCCCTCGCTTCTACCATGGTTTTTTCTGTCATGGATGGCCCAAAGAATGTCATGCAGCTGCGTCTCCGGCCCGCCCAGGACGAAAAGCCCATTTTCTGTCATGATTTTTTGTCATAGAAGTAGGAGCCCACCACATCTATGATGATACCGGGTTTTGTCACAATTATCGTCATAGAAGTGTCATATGTATGACTGAATTTTTTTTCGTTCGGCCCAAAATGTCACGGATGTGTCTTTTTTTGTAGTGCTAGATGCATGCTGGATAGCGGTCGATGTGTGGAGTAATAGTAGTAGATGCAGGCAGGAGTCGGTCTACTTGTCACGGACGTGATGCCTATATACATGATCATGCCTAGATATTCTCATAATTATTCACTTTTCTATCAATTGCTCGACAGTAATTTGTTCACCCACCATAATACTTATGCTATTTTGAGAGAAGCCACTAGTGAAACCTATGCCCCCGGGTCTAATTTCCATTATACAAGTTTCCAATCTATTTTATTTTGCAATCTTTACTTTCAATCTATATCATAAAAATACCAAAAATATTTATCTTATTATTATTATTATCTCTATCAGATCTCACTCTTGCAAGTGGCCGTGCAGGGATTGACAACCCGTTTATCGCGTTGGTTGCGAGGTTCTTATTTGTTTGTGTAGGTATGAGGTGACTCGCGCGTGGTCTCCTACTGGATTGATACCTTGGTTCTCAAAAACTGAGGGAAATACTTACGCTGCTTTACTGCATCACCCTTTCCTCTTCAAGGGAAAACCAACGTAGTGCTCAAGAGGTAGCATTGCTCGATAGTAATTTGTTCACCCACCGTAATACTTATGCTATCTTGAGAGAAGCCACTAGTGAAACCTATGGCCCCCGGGTCTATTCTCCATCATACAAGTTTCCCATCTACTTTATTTTCTAATCTTTACTTTTAATCTATATCATAAAAGTACCAAAAATATTTATCTTATTATTATCATCTCTATCAGATCTCACTCTTGCAAGTGGTCGTGAAGGGATTGACAACCCCTTTATCGCGTTGGTTGCGAGGTTCTTATTTGTGTGTGTAGGTACGAGGTGACTCGCGCGTGGTCTCCTACTGGATTGATACCTTGGTTCTCAAAAACTGAAGGAAATACTTACGCTGCTTTACTGCATCACCCTTTCCTCTTCAAGGGAAAACCAGTGCAGTGCTCAAGAGGTAGTAAGAAGAATTTCTGGCGCCATTACCTGGGAGATCTACGCCAAGTTAAGACATACCAAGTACCCATCACAAACTCTTATCCCTCGCACTATATTATTTGCCATTTGCCTCTCTTTTTCCTCTCCCCCACTTCACCCTTGCCATTTTATTCGCCCTTCTTCTATTCGTCTTTCCATTTGCTTTCATGTCCTACTTGGCTCGTTTGCTCGTTTGGTTGGAATAGTTGTTTATTTATTGCTAAATAGAGAACCTAAGATCTATGGATCCTCATCTGCTTGCTAATCTTTTTAAGAGATCCAATTATGATGAACCAATTGCTAGTGAGTTTTGTGCACTAGATTATCTTTATGAATTTTTGCTTGAAATTCGTGAATCTGAAAATTGTGATGAAGTACTTTATGGAGTGATTCACGATGGATCTTTGAATAGAAAGCATGATTGTAATTATGATAGTATAAATTCTATTAATGTCAATTGTGCTTATAATATGCAAAACCCTAAGCTTGGGGATGCTAGTTTTGCTATGTCTACTACTTGTTGCAATGATCATGATTGGGGTGATTCTTCTTATGATCTTGAAAATTTATTTAAGCCCCATGATGAATATGAGATTGATAATAGTGTTTGCAATATTATTGAAAGTGGGTTTGGAAGAGTGTCAACTTTAGATCCCACATATTTGGAGAATATTGAATCTTATGATTTTTTTTGATAAAAGTGGGTTTGGAGAGGTCATGACTTTAGTTAATGTTAATCCCACTATCTTGGAAGAGTGTCAACTTTGCATGCATGTGGATCGTGTTGAATTTTTTTATGTGATATCTATTTTTTTGAATTTTCTTATGATCCTACATGTAATTATTATGAGAGAGGAAAATATGGTGGTAGAAATTTTCATGTTACTAAATTACCTCTCGTTATGTTGAGATTGCTATTGTTTCTTTCCGCTTCCTTGCATATGCTTGTTTTTGCTTACCTTGATAATTTGGTTGACTATAAGATGCCTATGCATAGGAAGTATGTTAGACTTAGATGTGTTTGTCACGTGTTTTATGATGCTCTCTTTGTGCTTCAATTCTTGTCTTTCATGTGAGCATCGTTGAAATCTTATGCCTAGCTATAAGGCTTTAAAGAAAAGCGCTTGTTGGGAGACAACCCAATTTTTTTCCTTGCTTTTATTCAATAAATAATTTATCTAGCCTCTGTTTTGGTTGCGTTTTTTGTGTTTAATTAGTGTTTATGCCAAGTAGAACCGTTGGGAAGACTTGCGGAAAGTCTTTTTGATCTTGCTGTAAAAAACAGAAACTTTAGCGCTCACGAGAATTGCTGCCATTTTTTTATTGGAGAGTGATATTTAGTTAATTATTTTTGCATATGATTAATAGATAAATTACTCACGTCTAGAAATTTATTTTAGAATTTTTGGGGTTCCAGAAGTTTGCGTTAGTTACATATTACCACAGACAGTTCTATTTTTGACAGATTCTGTTTTTCGTGTGTTGTTTGCTTATTTTGATCAATCTATGGCTAGTAAAAGAGTTTATAAACCATAGAGAAGTTGGAATACAGTAGGTTTAACACCAATATAAATAAAGAATGAGTTAATTACAGTACCTTGAAGTGGTGTTTTCTTTTCTTTTGCTAACGGAGCTCACGAAGATTTTCTTTTAAGTTTTGTGTTGTGAAGTTTTCAAGGTTTGGGTAAAGATTTGATGGATTATGGAATAAGGAGTGGCAAGAACCTAAGCTTGGGGATTCCCATGGCACCCCAAGGTAAATCCAAGGACACCAAAAAGCCTAAGCTTGGGGATGCCCTGGAAGGCATCCCCTCTTTTATCTTCGTTCATCGGTAACTTTACTTGGAGCTATATTTTTATTCGCCACATGATATGTGTTTTGCTTGGAGCGTCTTGTATGATTTAAGTCTTTGATTTTTAGTTTACCACAATCATCCTTTATGTACACACCTTTTGAGAGAGACACACATGAATTGGAATTTATTAGAATACTCTATGTGCCTCAGTTATATATTTTGAGCTATATAGTTTTTGCTCTAGTGCTTCACTTATATCTTTTAGAGCACGGTGGTGGTTTTATTTTATAGAAATAATTGATCTCTCATGCTTCACTTATATTATTTTGAGAGTCCTTTAGAACAACATGGCAATTATAAAAACTTTCATATAATTGCATTGAATACTAAGAGAAGTTTGATACTTGATGATTTTTTTGAGATATGGAGATGGTGATATTAGAGTCATGCTAGTTGAGTAGTTGTGAATTTGAGATATACTTGTGTTGAAGTTTGCGATTCCCGTAGCATGCACGTATGGTGAACCGTTATGTGATGAAGTCGGAGCATGATTTATTTTTTGATTGCCTTCCTTATGAGTGGCGATCGGGGACGAGTGATGGTCTTTTCCTACCAATCTATCCCCGTAGGAGCATGCGTGTAGTACTTTGTTTCGATAACCAATAGATTTTTTCAATAAGTATGTGAGTTCTTTATGACTAATGTTGAGTCCATGGATTATACGCACCCTCATCCTTCCGCCATTTCTAGCCTCTCTAGTACTGTGCAACTTTCGCCGGTACCATAAACCTTCCTCAAAACAGCCACCATACCTACCTATTATGGCATTTCCATAGCCATTCCGAGATATATTGCCATACAACTTTCCACCGTTCTGTTGTTATGACATGCTTCATCATTGGCATATTGCTTTGCATGATCATGTAGTTGACATCGTATTTGTGGCAAAGCCACCGTTCATAAGTTTTTCATACATGTCACTCTTGATTCATTGCATATCCCGGTACACCGCCGGAGGCATTCATAAAGAGTCATATTTTGTTCTAAGTATTGAGTTGTAATTCTTGAGTTGTAAGTAAAAAGAAGTGTGATGATCATCATTATTAGAGCATTGTCCCAGTGAGGAAAGGATGATGGAGACTATGATTCCCCCACAAATCGGGATGAGACTCCAGATGAAAAAAAAAAGAGGCCAAAAGGAGAAAAAGAAAGAAGGCCCAAATAAAAAATGTGAGAAAAAGAGAGAAGAGACAATGTTACTATCCTTTTTCCACACTTGTGCTTCGAAGTAGCACCATGATCTTCATGATAGAGAGTCTCCTATGTTGTCACTTTCATAAACTAGTGGGAATTTTACATTATAGAACTTGACTTATATATTCCAATGATGGGCTTCCTCAAATTTCCCTAGGTCATGAGCAAGCAAGTTGGATGCACACCCACTTAGTTTCTTTTTTTGAGCTTTCATACACTTATAGCTCTAGTGCATCCGTTGCATGGCAATCCCTACTCACTCACATTGATATCTATTAATGGACATCTCCATAGCCGAAAAGTAATATCAAACGGAGTCCAAACAGAATGAAACCTTTGGGAGCGATATTTTTGGAACAAACGTAATCCAGGAGACTTGGAGTGGACGTCAAGAAACAATTGAGGAGGCCACGAGGCAGGGGGTGCGCCCACCCCCTAGGCGCACCCTCCACCCTCGTGGGCCCCTCGTTGCTCCACCGACCTACTTCTTCCTCCTATATCCATATACCCCGCAAACATCCAGGAGCACGACGAAACCCTATTTCCACCGCCGCAACCTTTTGTACCCCAGAGATCCCATCTTGGGGCCTTTTCTGGAGTTCCGCCGGAGGGGGCATTGATCACGGAGGGCCTCTACATCAACTCCATGGCCCCTCCGATGATGTGTGAGTAGTTCACTTCAGACCTTCGGGTCCATAGTTAGTAGCTAGATGGCTTCTTCTCTCTTTTTGGATCTCAATACAATGTCCCCCCCCCCCTCTCTTGTGGAGATCTATTCGATGTAATCTTCTTTTTGCGGTGTGTTTGTTGAGATTGATGAATTGTGGGTTTATGATCAAGTCTATCTATGAACAATATTTGAATCTTCTCTGAATTCTTTTATGTATGATTGGTTATCTTTGCAAGTCTCTTCGAATTATCAGTTTGGTTTGGCCTACTAGATTGATCTTTCTTGCAATGGGAAAAGTGCTTAGCTTTGGGTTCAATCTTGCGGTGTCCTTTCCCAGTGACAGTAGGGGAAGCAAGGCACGTATTGTATTGTTGCCATCGAGGATAAAAAGATGGGGTTTACATCATATTCCATGAGTTTATCCCTCTACATCATGTCATCTTGCTTAAGGTGTTACTCTGTTCTTATGAACTTAATACTTGTAGCGACCAGACCTCAAACAGTCTGATCTCTGTGCTCCGGTGTCATCCCTGGATCAGTAATGCTGACACCACACAGTACTCGGAGGATTTATAGCAGAGTAGCAATCACACACTTATTACATCGAGTGTCTCAAAAGAGAACTTATTACAATAAATATGGCTTAAGGCCATCTAATAACGATAACAGGGGAAGGCTTGGAAGATAAGTGAGTCCATCAACTCCAACAGCATCACTGAGTATAGAACCACGACCTAAAAACTCCTTAATCATCGTCTGAAAAGTCTGCAACATTAACGTTGCAGCCCGAAAACGGGTCAGGACATGGAATATGCTGGCAAGGTAACACATAGAGAGTAATGGAATGCAACAGCTATACTATATGCATATTTGGCTGGTGGAAAGCTCTATGGTTACCGTTTTTGCGTAAAGCCAATTTTTCCCTACTTCAAAGGAATAAATTTAATTACTATCATGGTGGTTGTTAAACATTGAGAATGGTTGACAGCATTCTCAATCCCAATTAAGTAACATCATTAAAACCCAACAAAATTAATTTTAGAGTAACATGTTGAGATTCACATGATAATCCAGGTACTAGATACTCAAGATGTCCATAACCGGGGACACGGCTAACCATGATTAGTTTGTTACACTCTGCAGAGGTTTGCGCACTTTTCCCCACAAGACTCGATCGCCTCCGTTTGGTTTCTCGCACTACAGGGTGTTTGAGAAACGGATGACCGAGACATAGTCTTTCAGAAGCGCTAGCACCTTACGATCGGGTAGACCGTACCACCTACATCCCCTACATCTACTAGTCTACCACTGTAAGAGTTCGCACAACTTAGTCAACTATGCTAGAGCCCATAATGGCTTGTGGCTGCACACGGAAGTTTCTAGTATGAATAATCTCATGATCCCTTTAAGCCTGGGTGGCGGTCCAAAAGAAAAAAATAGGCAAGTCCTGGAAACCCCAGGTGCCTCAATCCACCCAGATGTGTGTTAGGTTGCCACCTTAGATAAACCATTAATTAACAATGTCACATCTGTCATGGATATCACTCACCCAATCCACGTCTACTAGCATAGCATGGCATAATAAGCAAACGCAGAAGTAACTCCCAAAGGTTTGATAATAAACAGGTAATAGGTACTACCTCATCTACTTCCCATCCCACAATTTAATTAGATCCTAATCATGCAATGTGTGAGGATTAATCTAATGCAATAAAACTGGGCTGTAGAAAAAGGCATGATCAAAGTGTTACTTGCCTTGCTGATGATCCGCAAAACCTAGAGATTCGAAGTAACAGGCGGCGCACTCCGGGTATTCTATCGCAGACAAACAACAAGCATACAATAAGTACTCATCTAATGCACATGTAAAACTCAAATAGAAGATCTAACCAGAAATTTCAACTTAAGAACCCTGGTTTGCAAAAGAATCAAATCGAACGCAGCAAAAGAAATCAAACAGCGAAAGAAAACAACTTCGTTCTAGTAATCTGGATCTAGGGCAAATTTTACAGTAGCAAAAACTTGTTTAAGTTGATTATTCGGAAAGAGGGTTTCGAGACGAAACTCCAGGCGCTTGAATCGCCTGATTCCGGCAAACGAGCAAAAAGTTATACCAAAATGAAAATCGGATCAGAAATCGTGATCAGAAAATAACCGCGGAAAAATCCGATGAAAAAGAAAAACGATGAACATTTTTCTTAAACAGCACGGAAAACGAGGCGGCGACGAACCTCGGGCGGCGCGCTGCTCCGGCGAGTCGGCGGCGGGTCGGCGGCGGCGGCGGCTGGCGGCGACTAGGGTTAGGGTGGCGGTGTGGGCTGGCTCGGCTCGGGCCTCGGGCGCGCCTTATAAAGGCCCCGGCCAGGCGGTGTCCTGGCCGAGTACGGCCCAAAGTCGGTTCCGCGTTTTTTTTAAAATAATTCCGCTCGGAAGAAAAATAAAAAGAAATACTAAACAGACTCCAAAATTCACGAAATAAAATTTCCCGGGTTTCTAAAATCAAGCCCGATAAAGTGAACATTTATCTGGTCCCAAACTACAACTTTGAAAAACGCGCATTTTTCCTAAATTCAAATAAAATACCGAAAAACTCCGAAATAAATCTTATTTGATTTTTTTATTAAATCCTCATTATTTCTATATTTTGGGAAAGTCATTTTATTCCCGCTCTCATATTTTTGTAATAGTAACAACTGATGATAAAATAAATAAAATCAAATGATCCTGTTTACATAATTTGAGAAAACTCAAATATGTAAATAACGAAATCCCCAACTCTCTCCGTGGGTCCTTGAGTTGCTTAGGATTTTCTAGGATCAAAACCAAAAGCAAAATAAAATATGATATGCATGATGATCTAATGTATAACATTCCAAATTGAAAATTTGGGATGTTACAAACCTACCCCCCTTAAGACGAATCTCGCCCTCGAGATTCGGGTTGGCTAGAAAATAGGTGAGGGTGGTCTTTGAGCAAATCTTCCTCTCGCTCCCAGGTGGCTTCATCCTCCGTGTGGTGGCTCCACTGAACTTTGCAAAACTTGATAACTTTGCTGCGAGTGACTCGGCTGGCAAACTCAAGAATCTTGACTGGTTTCTCCTCATAGGTCAAGTATTTATCCAACTGAATTGCTTCCAATGGCACTGTGTCTCTCAAAGGTATGTCAGCCATCTCCGTGTGACACTTCTTCAACTGAGAAACGTGAAACACATCATGAACTCCTGTTAATCCTTCTAGCAATTCCAACTTGTAAGCCACTTCTCCCATACGTTCCAAAACTCGATATGGTCCTACAAATCGTGGCGCTAACTTCCCCTTAACTCCAAAGCGCTTAATCCCTCGAAGTGGGGATACTCGAAGATAAGCTCTGTCTCCGACTTCGTAAATTGTCTCCTTGCGTTTAGGATCTGCGTAGCTCTTCTGCCTGGACTGGGCTACCTTGAGCCTATCGCGAATCAACTTCACCTTCTGTTCAGACTCCTTAATCAAATCTGGTCCAAACAACTGGCAGTCTCCAACTTCGTCCCATGACAACGGTGTCCTGCACCTCCTTCCGTACAAAGCCTCGAAAGGGGCCATCTTCAAACTGGTCTGATAGCTATTATTGTAAGAGAACTCTGCATATGGCAAATTATCGTCCCAACTAGATCCATAATCTAGCGCACAAGCTCTCAGCTTATCCTCCAAAATCTGATTGACTCTCTCAGTCTGTCCATCTGTCTGCGGATGAAAAGCTGTACTAAATTCTAGACTAGTACCTAAAGTCTCATGCAACTGCTTCCAGAACTTTGAGGTAAACTGGGTTCCTCTATCTGATACGATGCTCCTCGGAACTCCATGCAAACATACGATCCTGGTCATGTATATCTTTGCCAACCTAGCACTGGTGTAGGTGGTCTTTACTGGGATGAAATGTGCTACCTTCGTCAATCGATCAACTACAACCCAAATCGAGTCATAGCCTGAACGAGTCCTTGGTAATCCCGTGATAAAATCCATGCCTACTTTATCCCACTTCCATTCGGGTATCGGCATTGGTTGCAACAATCCTGCTGGCTTCTGATGCTCTGCCTTTACTCTCTGACATACGTCACAAACTGCTACATACTCCGCAATATCCTTCTTCATTCCGGTCCACCAGAAAATATCCTTCAAATCCAAATACATCTTGGTATTTCCTGGGTGAATCGAATATGGTGAATCATGTGCCTCTTGCAAAATCAACTTCCTGATCTTCGGGTTGTTGGGTACATAAACACGGTCTTCAAACCATAGGGTGTCGTGCTCATCCTCACGAAATCCTTTAGCTTTTCCTCTGCTCAGTTTCTCCTTTATAGCGGCAATCTCTTTGTCAGTTTTCTGAGCTTCTCTGATTCTATCCATCGAAGTTGACTGAATTTCCAATGCTGCCACATAGCCTCTCGGAACTATTTCTAAACATAGCTCACGAAGATTTTCTGCTAACTCCTTGGGTATTTCTCCCGTCATTAACCTATTGACATGGCTCTTGCGGCTTAATGCATCAGCTACTACATTAGCTTTTCTGGGATGGTAATGTAATTTCATATCATAATCCTTGATAAGCTCCAACCATCTCCTTTGTCTGAGATTCAACTCCTTCTGTGTGAAAATGTACTTCAAATTCTTATGATCCGTGTACACCTCACAATGATTTCCAATGAGGAAATGTCTCCATGTCTTCAATGCATGCACTACGGCTGCTAACTCCAAATCATGCGTGGCATAATTCAATTCGTGAGGCTTCAGTTGTCGTGAAGCATACGAAACAACTCTCCCTTCCTGCATAAGCACTGCTCCAAGTCCTCAACGTGAAGCGTCGCAATACACCTCATAGTCCTTGGTTTGATCTGGCAAAATCAACACTGGTGAGGTAACCAAACGGTTCTTCAATTCCTGGAAACTAGCCTCACACTCCTCAGTCCATTTGAACTTAGTATCCTTCTTCAGCAACTCCTTCATAGGTTTCGCGATCCTTGAGAAATTCTCAATAAACCTCCGGTAGTATCCTGCGAGTCCAAGAAAACTCCGGATCTCTCCAACAGTAGTTGGGGCTTCCCACTTGGTCATGGTTTCAACTTTAGCGGGATCTTCTGCTATACCTTCTCCAGATATAACATGTCCGAGGAATCCTACTTCCTTCAACCAAAATTCACATTTGCTGAACTTGGCATATAATTGATGTTCTCTGAGCTTTCCAAGTACCAAACACAAATGTTCCTTATGCTCCTCTTCATTCTTCGAATAAACCAGGATATCATCAATGAACACTACGATGAACTTATCCAAAAACTCCATAAACACTTTGTTCATCATGTTCATAAAATAGGCAGGCGCGTTAGTCAGTCCAAATGACATAACGGTATACTCATACAGCCCATACCTGGTGGTAAAAGCTGTCTTCGGAATATCCTGTTCTCGAATCTTCAACTGATGGTATCCTGATCGCAAATCGATCTTGGAAAACACTTTAGCTCCTTGCAATCGATCAAACAGATCATTGATCATTGGTAGCGGGTACTTGTTCTTGATTGTTACTTCATTCAATCCTCAATTGTCAACAACCATCCTTAACGATCCATCCTTCTTCTCTACTAGAAGTACTGGTGATCCCCAAGGCGAAGAACTTGGGCGAATGTAACCTTTATCCAGTAACTCCTTAATCTGCTTCTTAATTTCCACCAAATCTTTTGCTGGCATCCTATATGGTCTCTTCGGTATTGGCCCAGTGCCTGGCAAAAGCTCAATCAAAAACTCAATGTCTCTATCCGGTGGCATGCCTGGCAACTCTTCGGGAAATACATCAGGAAAATCCTTTACCACTGGTACTTCCTCCTGCACAACTCCTGATAAGGAATTTACTTGTGTCCTCTTTGGTACATGCCGGGATACATACTTGATCCTTCTCCCTTGTGGTGTGGTAAGCAATATTGACTTACTAGCACACTCAATATTCCCTTCATACTTTGATAACCAATCCATGCCTAATATCACATCCAATCCTTGAGATTCCAATACTATTAGGTCTGAGGGAAAAACATAGTTACCAATCCTTAATGGTAACCGATCACATCATAGACTTGCCACATACTCTGCTCCTAGTGAGGTTACTAACATGGGTGACCTAAGGGCTGGGGTTGGTAGGTTATACTTATCCACAAATCCCCTTGATATGTATGAATGCGATGCACCAGTATCAAAAAGAACGAGTGCAGTAAATGTCTTAACCAAAAACTTACCTATTACTGCATCGGGCTGAGCTTCAACCTCCTCCACATTAATGTGGTTCACCTGTCCCCTGTTGAAAGGGTTCGGCTTCTTTCCAGAGCTTCCATTGCCGTTTTCGCCTTAAGGACATTCATTTGCATAATGTCCTGGCTTCGAACACTTATAGCAAGTGACGTGGCTCAAGTCCTTCTTGGCTGGGGTTGATGGGGTGCTGCAGTTCTGTCCGTTGCTTCCTCCATTCCCATTACCATTCTTGGTGCCATTGTGATTGTGCGAGCTACCTACTCCATGGGTATGCTGAAAATGTCCTCCTGGTCTAGGGGTAAAACGTGGCTTCTGCTGAGCTCCTGAATTATACTTTCCTTGTCCATACTTCCTCTTGCGGTTCTCAATTTGCTGCTGCTTCCCTTCAATCATAAGAGCACGGTCTACCAACTCCTGGTAGTTGTTGAAGGTGGCTACCATCAACTGCATACTCAACTCATCATTCAGTCCTTCCAGGAATTTCTCCTGCTTAGCTGCATCCGTAGCAACGTCATCTGGGGTATAACGTGCTAGCTTACTAAACTCCTCCACATACTGGCCAACTGTCCGTCCTCCTTGGCGCTAGTTACGAAACTCACGCTTCTTCATGGCCATTGCTCCTGCTGAAACATGGGCAGTACGAAAAGCCTGCTGAAACTGGTCCCATGTGACAGTGTCGACTGGGAAGGTGGCTGTGAAATTCTCCCACCAAGATGCTGCGGGTCCTTCTAACTGATGTGCGGCAAACTTAACCTTCTCCACATCTGTGCATCCTGCTGTGGTCAACTCCCTAGCTATCTTGCGGAGCCAATCATCTGCTACTATCGGCTCGGTGCTACTGGAAAACACCGGCGGATTTAGCCTAAGAAAACGGGCTAAGTGGTCAACAGGTGGTGGTGGTGGTGGGGTGTTGTTGTTGTTCCCCTGATTCTGATTCTGAACTAGCAACTGCATCAAGGTGTTCTGCTGCTGGATCAACTGGGTGAGCTCCGGCGGAAAGGCAAGTCCGGGGTCACGTCTCGGAGGCATCTGAGGGTTTAGAAAAGATGAGATATAAGAATAGAGGGGGTCTAAAGAGAAAACACTACCCATATGCACATGAGGCAAAAGCACACAATTCACTTCAATCAATCAAACAAGGACACACAATCGATCTAGCTATCGCAAAAGTGCTCGGACTACTATATTTACATGGTGGACTACTACTACTGATGAGGTGGTCTACTAGAAATATTCTACGGTTGTAGACTCCATGATATCTGCTCCTACTTCATCCACATAGTCATCATCGCTACTATCTGCTTCCGAGTCGGTGCCATCGATGATGATGTAGTCTTCCGAGCTAATCTCTTTGGGTTCTTCGTCTTCATCTACTGGTGTTGGGCCTCCCATAAATATTCCTAGCTTCATAGTTAGGTCGGCATTCTTATCCACCAATACTTCAATTTCTTATTCATAATCTTCACGTGTAGCCTTGAGTTCTTCCTCTAGTTCCTTGATTCTAGTCTTAGCCTTCTTCAGATCTATCATGTCGGCGCACATCTGATTACCCTGTCGTCGAATGTGCTGGTTTAACTCCTGAATAAAAGCTGCAATTGATCTATCTTTCCTGGTGCTGATCATCTCCCATTGTTCATCTCGGCGCCCACAAATCTGGTAGATAGTATCCTTAAGATCTTTGCGGTAGACTTCTCCAATGCGTCCCATGGCGATGTGAGCTGCCATGCTCTTTCCTAGACTCCAATTTGGGGCATTAAAAGAAAACTCTATGGGCTCAGTGACTGGCATGAACGTCCTTCCTGGAACTTGAACTTGAATCATCCAACGCTCTTCTTCAGGTAAAGTGGCGTTGTAGGTTCCCGTGAAGCTTGGTACTCCTATGTTCAGGTATCTAGTGACTTCCTTCAAGTGGCGTCCAAAGGGTGTATCTTCGTCCAGTTGGGTGAACTTGTTCCTTGCATCCGCCATCCTAAAGAGTAGAAAAGATGAGAAGTGAGAAGAGAAGAGAGTGAGTAGTGATCTAGGTATTTAGCTTAGTGGTCGTGTCCTACAGTCAGCGTGTGCTCTGATACCATCTCTGTAGCGACCAGACCTCAAACAGTCTGATCTCTGTGCTCCGGTGTCATCCCTGGATCAGTAATGCTGACACCACACAGTACTCGGAGGATTTATAGCAGAGTAGCAATCACACACTTATTACATTGAGTGTCTCAAAAGAGAACTTATTACAATAAATATGGCTTAAGACCATCTAATAACGATAACAACGGAAGGCTTGGAAGATAAGTGAGTCCATCAACTCCAATGGCATCACTGAGTATAGAACCACGACCTAAAAACTCCTTAATCATCGTCTGAAAAGTCTGCAACATTAACGTTGCAGCCCGAAAACGGGTCAGCACATGGAATATGCTGGCAAGGTAACACATAGAGAGTAATGGAATGCAACAGCTATACTATATGCATATTTGGCTGGTGGAAAGCTCTATGGTTACAGTTTTTGCATAAAGCCAATTTTTCCCTACTTCAAAGGAATAAATTTAATTACTATCATGGTGGTTGTTAAACATTGAGAATGATTGACAGCATTCTCAATCCCAATTAAGTAACATCATTAAAACCAAACAAAATTAATTTTAGAGTAACATGTTGAGATTCACATGATAATCCAGGTACTAGATACTCAAGATGTCCATAACCGGGGACACGACTAACCATGATTAGTTTGTTACACTCTGTAGAGGTTTGCGCACTTTTCCCCACAAGACTCGATCGCCTCCGTTTGGTTTCTCGCACTACAGGGTGTTTGATAAACGGATGACCGAGACATAGTCTTTCAGAAGCGCTAGCACCTTACGATCGGGTAGACCGTACCACCTACATCCCCTACATCTACTAGTCTACCACTGTAAGAGTTCGCACAACTTATTCAAGTATGCCAGAGCCCATAATGGCTTGTGGCTGCACACAGAAGTTTCTAGTATGAATAATCTCATGATCCCTTTGAGCCTGGGTGGCGGTCCAAAAGAAAAAAAACAGGCAAGTCCTGGAAACCCCAGGTGCCTCAATCCACCCAGATGTGTGTTAGGTTGCCACCTTAGATAAACCATTAATTAACAATCTCACATCTGTCACGGATATCACTCACCCAATCCACGTCTACTAGCATAGCATGGCATAATAAGCAAACGCAGAAGTAACTCCCAAAGGTTTGATAATAAACAGGTAATAGGTACTACCTCATCTACTTCCGATCCCACAATTTAATTAGATCCTAATCATGCAATGTGTGAGGATTGATCTAATGCAATAAAACTGGGTTGTAGAAAAAGGCATGATCAAAGTGTTACTTGCCTTGCTGATGATCCGCGAAACCTAGAGATTCGAAGTAACAGGCGGCGCACTCCGGGTATTCTATCGCAGACAAACAACAAGCATACAATAAGTACTCATCTAATGCACAGGTAAAACTCAAATAGAAGATCTAACCAGAAATTTCAACTTAAGAACCCTGGTTTGCAAAAGAATCAAATCGAACACAGCAAAAGAAATCAAACGGCGAAAGAAAACAATTTCGTTCTAGTAATCTAGATCTAGGGCAAATTTTACAGTAGCAAAAACTTGTTTAAGTTGATTATTCGGAAAGAGGGTTTCGAGACGAAACTCCAAGCGCTTGAATCGCCTGATTCCGACAAACGAGCGAAAAGTTATACCAAAACGAAAATCGGATCAGAAATCGTGATCAGAAAATAACCGCGGAAAAATCCGATGAAAAAGAAAAACGACGAACAATTTTTTTAAACAACACAGAAAACGAGGCGGCGACGAACCTCGGGCGGCGCGCTGCTCCGGCGAGTCGGCGGCGGGTCGGCGGCGGCGGCGGCTGGCGGCGGCTAGGGTTAGGGCGGCGGTGTGGGCTAGCTCGGCTCGGGCCTTGGGCGCGCCTTATAAAGGCCCCGGCAAGGCGGTGTGCTGGCCGAGTACGGCCCAAAGTTGGTTCCGCGTTTTTTTAAATAATTCCGCTCGGAAGAAAAATAAAAGAAATACTAAATAGACTCCAAAATTCACGAAATAAAATTTCTCGGGTTTCTAAAATCAAGCCCGATAAAGTGAACATTTATCTGGGCCCAAACTACAACTTTGAAAAACGCGCATTTTTCCTAAATTCAAATAAAATACCGAAAAACTCCGAAATAAATCTTATTTGATTTTTTTATTAAATCCTCAATATTTCTATATTTTGGGAAAGTCATTTTATTCCCGCTCTCATATTTTTGTAATAGAAACAATTGATGATAAAATAAATAAAATCAAATGATCCTGTCTACATAATTTGAGAAAACTCAAATATGTAAATAACGAAATCCCCAATTCTCTCTGTGGGTCCTTGAGTTGCTTAGGATTTTCTAGGATCAAAACCAAAAGCAAAATAAAATATGTTATGCATGATGATCTAATGTATAACATTCCAAATTGAAAATTTGGGATGTTACAATACTCTAGATGCATGCTGGATAGCGGTCAATGTTGTGGACTAATATTAGTAGATGCAGAATCGTTTCGGTCTACTTGTCACGGACGTGATGCCTATATACATGATCATGCCTAGATATTCTCATAATTATTCGCTTGTGCCCAAAAAGAGAAGGCCCAAAAAAGAGAAAGAAAAAAACAAAAGAAAAAGAGAGAAGGGACAATGCTAATATCCTTTTTCCATACTTGTGCTTCAAAGTAGCACCATGATCTTCATGATAGAGAGTCTCTTATTTTGTCACTTTCATATACTAGTGGGAAATTTTCATTATAGAACTTGGCTTGTATATTCCGATGATGGGCTTCCTCAAATGCCCTAGGTCTTCATGAGCAAGCAAGTTGGATGCACACCCACTTAGGTTCTTTTGTTGATCTTTCATACATTTATAGCTCTAGTGCATCCGTTGCATGGCAATCCCTACTCACTCACATTGATATCTATTGATGGTCATTTCCATAGCCCATTGATACGCCTAGTTGATGTGAGACCATCTTCCTCCTTTTTGGCTTCTCCACAACCACCACTCTATTCCACCTATAGTGCTATGTGCATGCATCACGCTCATGTATTGCGTGAAAGTTAAAAAAGTTTGAGAATACTAAAGTATGAAACAATTGCTTGACTTGTCAGCGGGGTTGTGCATGATTTGAATATTTTGTGTGACGAAGATGGAGCATAACCAAACTACATGATTTTGTGGGGATGAACTTTCTTTGGCCATGTTATTTTGAGAAGACATAGTTACTTTGTTAGTATGCTTGAAGTATTATTATTTTTATGTCAATATTAAACTTTTGTCTTGAATCATATGGATCTGAATATTCTAGCCACAATAAAGAAAATTACACTGATAATTATGTTAGGTAGCATTCCACATCAAAATTTCTGTTTTTATCATTTACCTACTCGAGGACGAGCAGGAATTAAGCTTGGGGATGCTTGATACGTCTCCAATGTATCTATATTTTTGATTGTTCCATGCTATTATATTATCCATCTAGGATGTTTTATATGCATTTATATGCTATTTTATATGATTTTTGGGACTAACCTATTAACCTAGAGCCCAGTGCCAGTTTATGTTTTTTCCTTGTTTTTGAGTTTTACAGAAAAGGAATACCAAACAGAGTCCAATTGACGTGCCAATTTTTGATGATTTTTTATGGACCAAAAGAAGCCCCCGGAGTAAAAGAGTTGGGCCAGAAGAGTCCCGAGCCATCCACGAGGGTCGAGGGTGCGCCCTACCCCCTGGGCGCGTCCCCTATCTCGGGGACGACTCGGAGACCCCCCTGGCGTGAGACTAACGCCAAAAATTCCTATAAATACAGAAACCTCCAGAAAATAACCTAGACCGGGAGTTATGCCGCCGCAAGCCTCTATAGCAATCAAAAACCAATCGGGACCCTATTCTGGCACCCTGCCGGAGGGGGGATCCATCATCGATGGCCATATTCATCATCCCAACGCTCTCCATGACGAGGAGGGAGTAGTTCACCCTCAGGGCTGAGGGTATGTACCAGTAGTTATGTGTTTGATCTCTCTCTCTCTCTCTCTCTCTCGTGTTCTTGATTGCACGATCTTGATGTATCGCGAGCTTTGCTATTATAGTTGGATCTTATGATGTTTATCCCCCTCTATCTCTTGGGATGAATTGAGTTTTCCCTTTGAAGTTACCTTATCGGATTGAGTCTTTAAGGATTTGAGAACACTTGATGTATGTCTTGCATGTGCTTATCTGTGGTAATAATGGGATATTCATGTGATCCACTTGATGTATGTTTGGTGATCAACTTGCGAGTTCCTTGCCCTTGTGAACTTATGCATAGGGGTTGGCACACGTTTTCGTCTTGACTCTCCGGTATAAACTTTGGGGCACTCTTTGAAGTTCTTTGTGTTGGTTGAATAGATGAATCTGAGATTGTGTGATGCATATCGTATAATCATACCCATGGATACTTGAGGTGACATTGGAGTATCTAGGTGACATTAGGGTTTTGGTTGATTTGTGTCTTAAGGTGTTATTCTAGTACGAACTCTAGGATAGATCGAACAGAAAGAATAGCTTCATGTTATTTTACTACGGACTCTTGAATAGATCGATCAGAAAGGATAACTTTGAGGTGGTTTCGTACCCTACAATAATTTGTTCGTTTTTCTCCGCTATTAGTGACTCTTTGTTGCATGTTGAAGGATAGTGAAATGATCCTATTATGTTATTATTGTTGAGAGAACTTGCACTAGTGAAAGTTGAACCCTAGACCTTGTTTCAACACATTGCAATACTGTTTGTGCTCACTTTTATCATTAGTTACCTTGCTGTTTATATATTTTTCAGATTACAAAAACTTATATCTACCATCCATATTGCACTTGTATCACCATCTCTTCGCCGAACTAGTGCACCCATACAATTTACCATTATATTGGGTGTGTTGGGGACACAAGAGACTCTTTGTTATTTGGTTGAAGGGTTGTTTGGGAGAGACCATCTTCATCCTACACCTCCCACAGATTGATAAACCTTAGGTCATCCACTTGAGGGAATTTGCTACTATCCTACAAACCTCTACACTTGGAGACCCAACAACATCTACAAGAAGAAGGTTGTGTAGTAGACATCAGGTGCGCATGTCGGAGCGGGCCGGGTGGGATTTGATGGAGTCAGTGACCTTCCTTCCTCGATATCCATTGCAAGTGTGGTGGTGACCTTTGTTGTTCGATGCTCTTGGTGGCGACCGGCTCTTGTCATGAGTTGACTTTACGCTTGTGTGAGGATGGTCTTCACTTGAGTGGCACCTCACGTCATGATTGTGTTTATGCATGTAGCCGATGAGATCGCAAAAAGTGGTAGCTGAAGGAAATATGCCCTAGAGGCAATAATAAAGTTGTTATTTATATTTCCTTATATCATGATAAATGTTTATTATTCATGCTAGAATTGTATTAACCAGAAACTTAGTAATATGTGAATACATAGACAAACCGAGTGTCCCTAGTATGCCTCTACTAGACTAGCTCGTTAATCAAAGAAGGTTAAGTTTCCTAGCCATAGACATGTGTGCTTTCATTTGATGAACGGGATCACATCTTTTGAGAATGATGTGATGGACAAGACCCATCCGTTAGCTTAGCACCATGATCGTTTAGTTTATTGCTATTGCTTTCTTCATGACTTATACATGTTCCTATGACTATGAGATTATGCAACTCCCGAATACCAGAGGAACACTTAGTGTGCTATCAAACGTCACAACATAACTGGGTGATTATAAAGATGCTCTATAGGTGTCTCTGATGATGTTTGTTGAGTTGGCATAGATCGAGATTAGGATTTGTCACTCCGATTGTCGGAGAGGTATCTCTGGGCCCTGTCGGTAATGCACATCACTATAGGCCTTGCAAGCAATGTGACTAATGAGTTAGTTATAATATGATGCACTACGGAACGAGTAAAGAGACTTGCCGGTAACGAGATTGAACTAGGTATGATGATACCGACGATCGAATCTCGGGTAAGTAACATACCGTTGACAAAGGGAACAACGTAAGTTGTTATGCGGTTTGACCGATAAAGATCTTCGTAGAATATGTGGGAGCCAATATGAGCATCCAGGTTCCGCTATTGTTTATTGACTGGAGTTGAGTATTGGTCATGTCTACATAGTTCTCAAACCCATAGGGTCCGCACGCTTAACGTTTGATGATGATCAGTATTATGAGTTTATGTATTTTGATGTACCGAAGGTAGTTCGGAGTCCCGGATGAGATCACGGACATGACGAGGAGTCTCGAAGTGTTCGAGACATAAATATTGATATATTGGACGACTATATTCGAACACCGGAATAGTTCCAAGGTATATCGGGTATTTTCCGGAGTACCGGGGGGTTATCGGAACCCCCAGGGGCTTATTGGGCCTCATGGGCCTATTGGTGGAAGAGAGGAGACATGCCAAGGCAGGGCACGTGCCCCCTAGCCCAAACCGAATTGGACTAGGGGGGCGGCCCCCCTTTCCTTTTCTCCTCCCCCACCTTCCCCCTTCTCCTTGTTGGAATAGGAAAGGGGGGCTGAATCCTACTTGGAGTAGGATTGCCCCCCCCCCCCATGG
>NC_041384.1:107914367-107947130 GCF_002162155.2 Triticum dicoccoides | reverse complement strand
GTCCGGCCTCCTCCTCCCTCCCCCCTTTATATATGCCGGAGGGGGGCACCCCAAAGACACACCAAAGTTTCTCTTAGCCATGTGTGGTGCCTCCCTCCACAGAAACACACCTCGGTCATATCGTTGTAGTGCTTAGGCGAAGCCCTGCACCGGTAACTTCATCATCACCATCACCACGCCGTCGTGCGGATGAAACTCTCCCTCGGTCTCAGCTGGATCAAGAGTTCGAGAGACGTCATCGAGCTGTACGTGTGCAGATCACGGAGGTGCTGTGCATTCGGTGCTTGATCGATTGGATCGCGAAGACGTTAGACTACATCGACCGCGTTACTTAACGCTTTCGCTTTCGGTCTACGAGGGTACGTGGGCACACTCTCCCCGCTCATTGCTATGCTTCTCCTAGATAAATCTTGCGTGATCGTAGGAATTTTTTTGAAATACTACGTTCCCCAATAGTGGCATCCGAGCCAGGTCTATGCGTAGATGTTATATGCACGAGTAGAACACAAAGAGTTGTGGGCGATAATAGTCATACTGCTTACCAGCATGTCATACTTTGATTCGGCGATATTGTTGGATGAAGCAACTCAGACCAACATTACATGACCGCTTTCATGAGACTGGTTCTACCACCGTGCTTTGCACACAGGTGGCTAGTGGGTGTCTGTTTCTCCAACTTTAGTTGAATCGAGTGTGACTACGCCCGGTCCTTGTTGAAGGTTAAAACAACACACTTGGCGAAAAAACAATGTGGTTTTTGATGCGTAGGTAAGAACGGTTCTTGCTAAGCCCGTAGCAACCACGTAAAACTTGCAACAACGAAGTAGAGGACATCTAACTTGTTTTTGCAGGGCTTGCTGTGATGTGATATGGTCAAGACGTGATGATATATAAATTGTTGTATGAGATGATCATGTTTTGTAACAGTTATCGGCAACTAGCAGGAGCCATATGGTTGTCGCTTTATTGTATGAAATGCATTCGCCATGTAATTGCTTTACTTTATCACTAAGCGGTAGCGATAGTTGTAGAAGCAATAGTTGGTGAGACGACAACGATGCTTCAATGGAGATCAAGGTGTCAAGACGGTGACGATGGTGATCATGACGGTGTTTTGGAGATGGAGATCAAAGGCACAAGACGATGATGGCCATATGCTACTTCTTGAGCACTGCGTTGGTTTTCCCTTGAAGAGGAAAGGGTGATGCAGTAAAGCAGCTTAAGTATTTCCCTCAGTTTTTGAGAACCAAGGTATCAATCCAGTAGGAGACCACGTGCGAGTCACCTCGTACCTACACAAACAAATAAGAACCTCGCAACCAACGCGATAAAGGGGTTGTCAATCCCTTCACGGCCACTTGCAAGAGTGAGATCTGATAGAGATGATAATAATAAGATAAATATTTTTGGTATTTTTATGATATAGATTGAAAGTAAAGATTGCAAAATAAAGTAGATTGGAAACTTGTATGATGGGGAATAGACCCGTGGCCATAGGTTTCACTAGTGGCTTCTCTCAAGATAGCATTAGTATTATGGTGGGTGAACAAATTACCGTCGAGCAATTGATATAAAAGCGAATAATTATGAGAATATCTAGACATGATCATGTATAAAGGCATCATGTCCGTGATAAGTAGACCGAAACGATTCTGCATCTACTACTATTACTCCATACATCGACCGCTATCCAACATGCATCTAGAGTATTAAGTTCATAAGAACAGAGTAACGCCTTAAGCAAGATGACATGATGTAGAGGGATAAACTCATGCAATATGATGTAAACCCCATCTTGTTATCCTTGATGGCAACAATACAATACGTGTCGTTTCCCTTTATATCACTGGGATCGAGCACCGCAAGATTGAACCCAAAGCTAAGCACTTCTCCCATTGCAAGAAAGATCAATCTAGTAGGCCAAACCAAACAGATAATTCTAAGAGAGTTGCAAAGATAAACCAATCATACATAAAAGAATTTAGAGAATATTCAAATATTGTTCATAGATAGACTTGATCGTAAACCCACAATTCAACAGATCTCGACAAACACACCGCAAAAGAAGATTACATCGAATAGATCTCCAAGAGAATCGAGGAGAACTTTGTATTGAGATCCAAAGAGAGAGAAGAAGCCATCTAGCTACTAGCTATGGACCCGAAGGTCTGAACTAAACTACTCACACATCATCGGAGGGGCCATGGAGTTGATGTAGAGGCCCTCCATGATCAACGCCCCCTCCAACGGAGCTCCAGAAAAGGCCCCAAGATGGGATCTCTTGGGTATTGAAGGTTGTGGCGATGGAAAAAGGGTTTCGTGGTGCTCATGGATGTTTGCAGGGTACATAGATATATATTGGAAGAAGTAGGTCGGTGGAGCAACGAGGGGCCCACGAGGGTGGAGGGAGCGCCTAGGGGGGTGGGCGCGCCCCCTGCCTCGTGGCCACCTCGTTGATTGCTTGACGTCCACTCCAAGTCTCCTGGATCACGTTTGTTCCATAAATAATGCTCCCGAAGGTTTCATTCTGTTTGGACTCTGTTTGATATTCCTTTTCGGCAAAACACACTAAAATAGGCAAAAAAACAGAAATTTGGGCTGGGCCTCCGGTTAATAGGTTAGTCCCAAAAATAATATAAAAGTGTAAAATAAAGCCCATTAACATCCAAAATAGATAATATAATAGCATGGAGCAATCAAAAATTATAGATACGTTGGAGACGTACGTACCAAGCATCCCCAAGCTTAATTCCTACTCATCCTCGAGTAGGTAAATGATAAAAACAGAATTTTTGATGTGGAATGTTTCCTAACATATTTCTCAATGTAATTTTTCTTTATTGTGGCATGAATTTTCATATCCGAAAGATTCAAGATAAAAGTTTAATATTGACATAGAAATAATAATACTTCAAGCATACTAACTAAGCAATCATGTCTTCTCAAAATAACATGGCCAAAGAAAGTTATCCCTACAAAATCAAATAGTCTGGCTATGCTCTATCTTCATCACACAAAATATTTAATCATGCACAACCCCGATGAAAAGCCAAGCAATTGTTTTATACTTTTGATGTTCTCAAACTATTTCAATCTTCACGCAATATATGAGCATGAGCCATGGATATAACACTATGGTGGAATAGAATGGTGGTTGTGGAGAAGACAAAAAGGAGAAGATAGTCTCACATCAACTAGGCGTATCAACGGGCTATGGAGATGCCCATTAATAGATATCAATGTGAGTAAGCCGGGATTGCCATGCAACAGATGCACTAGAGCTATAAGTGTATGAAAGCTCAACAAAAGAAAGTAAGTGGGTGTGCATCCAACTTGCTTGCTCACGAAGACCTAGGGTAATTTGAGTAAGCCCATCATTAGAATATACAAGCCAAGTTCTATAATGTAAAATTCCCACTAGTTTATGAAAGTGACAACATAAGAGACTCTCTATCATGAAGATCATGGTGCTACTTTGAAGCACAAGTGTGGAAAAAGGATAGTAACATTGCCCCTTCTCTCTTTTTCTCTCATTTTTTTATTTGGGCCTTTTTTTCTTTTGGCCTCTTTTCTCTTTTTTTCGTCCGGAGTCTCATCCCGACTTGTGGCGGAGTCATAGTCTCCATCATCCTTTCCTCACTGGGACAATGCTCTAATAATGATGATCATCACACTTATTTTTACTTACAACTCAAGAATTACAACTCAATACTTAGAACAAAAGACGACTCTATGTGAATGCCACCAGCGGTGTACCGGGATATGTAATGAATCAAGAGTGACATGTATGAAAGAATTATGAATGGTGGCTTTGCCACGAATACGATGTCAACTACATGATCATGCAAAGCAATATGAAAATGATGAAGCGTGTCATAACAACGGAATGGTGGAAAGTTGCATGGCAATATATATCGGAATGGCTATGGAAATGCCATAATAGGTAGGTATGGTGGCTGTTTTGAGGAAGGTATATGGTCGGTTTATGGTACCGGCAAAAGTTGCGCGGTACTAGAGAGGCTAGCAATGGTGGTTGGGAGAGGGTGCGTATAATCCATGGACTCAACATTAGTCATAAAGAACTCACATACTTATTGCAAAAATCTGTTAGTTATCGAAACAAAGTACTACA
The DNA here is from genome assembly GCF_002162155.2 of Triticum dicoccoides. Taxonomy (NCBI): domain Eukaryota; kingdom Viridiplantae; phylum Streptophyta; class Magnoliopsida; order Poales; family Poaceae; genus Triticum; species Triticum dicoccoides. The sequence continues at coordinate 107,942,998 of NC_041384.1, read as the reverse complement.
CACATGCTCCTAGGGGGATAGATTGGTAGGAAAAGACCATCGCTCGTCCCCGATCGCCACTCATAAGGAAGGCAATCAATAAATAAATCATGCTCCGACTTCATCACATAACGGTTCACCATACGTGCATGCACCGCTAATCACAAACTTCAACACAATTATTTCTCAAATTCACAACTACTCAACTAGCATGACTCTAATATCATCATGTCCATATCTCAAAACAATTATCAAGTATCAAACTTCTCTTAGTATTCAATGCACTTATATGATAGTTTTTATAATGCCATGTTGTTCTAAAGGACTCTCAAAATAATATAAGTGAAGCATGAGAGTTCAATTATTTCTATAAAATAAAACCACCGCCGCGCTCTAAAAGATATAAGTGAAGCACTAGAGCAAAAACTATATAGCTCAAAAGATATAAGTGAAGCACATAGAGTATTCTAATAAATTCCAATTCATGCGTGTCTCTCTCAAAAGGTGTGTACAGGAAGGATGATTGTGGTAAATTAAAAATCAAATACTCAAATCATACAAGACGCTCCAAGCAAAACACATATCATGTGGCGAATAAAAATATAGCTCCAAGTAAAGTTACCGATGAACGAAGACAAAAGAGGGGATGCCTTCCGGGGCATCCCCAAGCTTAGGATTTTTGGTGTTCTTGGATTTACCTTGGGGTTCCATGGGCATCCCCAAGCTTAGGCTCTTGCCACTCCTTGTTCCATAATCCATCAAATCTTTACCCAAAACTTGAAAACTTCACAACACAAAACTTAAAAGAAAATCTCTGTGAGCTCCGTTAGCGAAAGAAAACAAAACACCACTTCAAGGTACTGTAATGAAATCATTCTTTATTTATATTGGTGTTAAACCTACTATATTCCAACTTCTCTATGGTTTATAAAATCTTTTACTAGCCATAGATTCATCAAAATAAGCAAACAACACACGAAAAATAGAATGTGTCAAAAACAGAACAATCTTTAGTAATTTGTAACTAACATAAACTTATGGAACCCCAAAAATTCTGAAATAAATTTCTGGACGTGAGGAATTTATCTATTAATGATATGAAAAAATAATTAACTAAATATCACTCTCCAATAAAAAATGGCAGCAATTCTCGTGAGCGCTAAAGTTTCTGTTTTTTACAGCAAGTTCAACAAGACTTTCCCCAAGTCTTCCCAACGGTTCTACTTGGCACAAACACTAATTAAACACAAAAAACACAACCAAAACAGAGGATAGATAAATTATTTATTACTAAACAGGATCAAAAAGCAAGGGATAAAAATAAAATTGGGTTGCCTCCCAACAAGCGCTATCGTTTAACGCCCCTAGCTAGGCATAAAAGCGAAGATAGATCTAGGCATTGCCATCTTTGGTAGGCAATCCATAAGTGGCTCCCATAATAGATTTATATGGTAATTTAAATTTCTTTCTAGGTAAGTGTTCCATGCCTTTCCTTAGCGGAAATTGGAATCTAATATTCCCTTCCTTCTTATCAATAATTGCACCAATCGTTTTAAGGAAAGGTCTACCAAGAATAATAGGGCATGAAGGATTGCAATCTATATCAAGAACAATGAAATCTACGAGCACATAATTCCTATTTGCAACAATAAGAACATCATTAATCTTTCACATAGGTTTCTTAATAGTGGAATCCGCAAGGTGCAAGTTTAGAGAACAATCATCAAATTCACGGAAACCTAGCAAATCACACAATGTTTTTGGGATCATGGAAACACTAGCACCCAAATCACACAAAGCATAACATTCATGATCTTTAATTTTTATTTTAATTGTAGGTTGATAACCCACAAGTATAGGGGATCGCAACAGTTTTTGAGGGTAGAGTATTCAACCCAAATTTATTGATTCGACACAAGGGGAGCCAAAGAATATTCTCAAGTATTAGCAGCTGAGTTTTCAATTCAACCACACCTGGAAACTTAATATCTGCAGCAAAGTGTTTAGTAGCAAAATAATATGATAGTAGTGGAAACGATAGAAAAAGGTAACAGTAGCAAAAGTAATATTTTTGGGTTTTGTAGTGATTGTAACAGTAGCAACGAAAAAGTAAATAAGCGAAGGACAATATATGGAAAGCTCGTAGGCATTGGACCGGTGATGGAGAATTATGCCAGATGTGATCGATCATGTAACAGTCATAACCTAGGGTGACACAAAACTAGCTCCAATTCATCAATGTAATGTAGGCATCTATTCCGAATATAGTCTTACGTGCTTATGGAAAAGAACTTGCATGACATCTTTTGTCCTACCCTGCCGTGGCAGCGGGGTCCTATTGGAAACTAAGGGATATTAAGGCCTCCTTTTAATAGAGTACCAGACCAAAGCATTAACACATAGTGAATACATGAACTCCTCAAACTACGGTCATCACGGGAGTGGTCCCGATTATTGTCATTTCGGGGTGGCCGGATCATAACACATAGTAGGTGACTATAGACTTGCAAGATAGGATCAAGAACTCGCATATATTCATGAAAACTTAATAGGTTCAGATCTGAAATCATGACACTCGGTCCCTAGTGACAAGCATTAAGCATAACAAAGTCATAGCAACATCAATCTCAGAACATAGTGGATACTAGGGATCAAACCCTAACAAAACTAACTCGGTTACATGATAAATCTCATCCAACCCATCACCGTCCAGCAAGACTACGATGGAATTACCCACACACGGCGGTGAGCATCATGAAATTGGTGATGGAGGAAGGTTGATGATGATGATTACGACGGATTCCCCTCTCCGGAACCCCGAGCGGACTCCGGATCAGCCCTCCCAAGAGAGTTTAGGGCTTGGCGGCGGCTCCATATCGTAAAACGCGATGAATCCTTCTCTCTGATTTTTTCTCCCCGAAAGTGAATATATGGAGCAGGGTTGAGGTCGATGGAGCATCAAGGGGCCCATGAGGCAGGGGGCACGCCCAGGGGGGCAGGCGCGCCCCCACCCTCGTGGACAGGTGGAGGCCCCCCTGGCGTGGATCTTTCTTCCAGTATTTTTATCTATTCCAAAATAATTCTCCATTGATTTTCAGGTCATTCCGAGAACTTTTATTTTTGCACAAAAATAACACCATGGCAATTCTGCTGAAAATAGCGTCAGTCCGGGTTAGTTCCATTCAAATCATGCAAGTTAGAGTCCAAAACAAGGGAAAAAGTGTTTGGAAAAGTAGATACGACGGAGACGTATCAACTCCCCCAATATTAAACCTTTGCTTGTCCTCAAGCAATTCAGTTGATAAACTGAAAGTGATAAAGAAAAACTTTTACAAACTCTGTTTGCTCTTGTTGTTGTAAATATGTAAAGCCAACATTCAAGTTTTCAGCAAATATTATGAACTAACCATATTCACAATAACACTTACGTCTCATGTTTACTCATGTCAATGGCATAATCAACTAGCGAGAAATAATAATAAATCTCGGATGACAATAGTTTCTCAAGATAATTATGATATGATATGACAAGATGGTATCTCGCTAGCCCTTTCCGAGACCGCAAAACATAAATGCAGAGCACCTTTAAAGATCAAGGACTGACTAGACATTGTAATTCATGGTAAAAGAGATCCAGTCAAGTCATACTCAATGTAAACTAACAGTAATGAATGCAAATGACATCGGTGCTCTCCAACTGGTGCTTTTTAATAAGAGGATGATGACTCAACATAAAAGTAAATGGATAGGCCCTTTGCAAAGGGAAGCATGGATTTGTAGAGGTGCCAGAGCTCGATTTCGAAATAGATATGAATAATATTTTGAGCGGTATACTTTCATTGTCAACATAACAACCGAGAGATCTCGATATCTTCCATACTACACACATTATAGGCGGTTCCCAAACAGAATGGTAAAGTTTATACTCCCCATCCTCCAACAAGCATCAATCCATGGCTTGCTCGAAACAACGAGTGCCTCCAACTAACAAGTGTCCCGAGGGAGTTTTGTTTGCAGTTATTTTGATTTGATTTGCATAAAGCATGGGAATGGGCATCCCGATGACCAACCATTTTCTCGTGAGTGAGGAGCGGAGTCCACTCCTCTTGAGAATAACCCACCTAGCATGGAAGATACAGACAACCCTAGTTGATACATGAGCTATTCGAGCATACAAAACAAAATGTTTATTTGAAGGTTTAGAGTTTGGCACATACAGATTTACTTGGAACGGCAGGTAGATACCGTATATAGGTAGGTATGGTGGACTCATATGGAATAACTTTGGGGTTCATGGAGTTGGATGCACAAGCAGTATTCCCGCTTAGTACAGGTGAAGGCTAGAAAAAGGACTGGGAAGCAACCAACTAGAGAGCGACAATAGTCATGAACATGCATTAAAATTAATCAACACCAAATGCAAGCATGAGTAGGATATAATGCACCATGAACATAAATATCGTAGAGGCTATGTTGATTTTGTTTCAACTACATGTGTGAACATGTGCCAAGTCAAGCCACTCGAATCGTTCAAAAGAGGATGCCACCCTATCATACCACATCACAACCATTTTAATAGCATGTTGGCACGCAAGGTAAACCAATATAAGCTCCTAGCTAATTAAGCATGGCATAAGCAACTACAATCTCTAATTGTCATTGCAAACATGTTTATTCATAATAGGCTGAATCAGGAACGATGAACTAATCATATTTACAAAAACAAGAGAGGTTGAGTTCATACCAGCTTTAATCATCTCAATAAGTTCATCATATAATCATCATTATTGCCTTTCACTTGCACGACCGTATAGTGTGGAAAATAATAATAGTGCACGTGCATTGGACTAAGCTATAATCTGCAACCATTCAATTCAAGAGAGAAGACAAGGTAATATGGGCTCTTTGTTAGATCAACAGTAATGCATATAAGAGCCACTCAACATTTTTATTATGGTCTTCTCCTCTCGACCCCCCAAGAACAAGAAAATAAATAAACATATTTACACGGAAAAGCTCCCAACAAGCAAAATAAGAACATGAGATCTTTTTTTGGGGTTTTCTTTTTAATTACTACTACAGGCATGGAAAGTAAACTAGCTAAAAAGCTACAACTATTTTTTTTGTTTTTCTTAAGGTTTATTAAACACACAAGTAGAAAGCATAAAAATGAAAATAAACTAGCAGGGATATTACAGTGAAAAAGTATGAGCACCGACAACTAGCATGGGTGTGTGAACATAAATGTAATGTTGGTGAGAAATACGTACTCCCCTATGCTTAGGATTTTGGCCTAACTTGGTCTATGGCCACGGCTGGCGTGGCGGATATCCAAGTAATAGTTGGGGTCGTACTAAGAAGAATCCCCCTGGTGCCACTGGTTGGCAATCTCTTCCGGATTCCACTGATAAACAGACTACCGGTGAGGACCAAATTGTTGTTCCGGCTCTGGCTCTGTAGCTGGTGTGGGGTTTTGGTAGGCGTGAATGGCCTCCGGCGGAACAAGGTACTTGCCTGCAGATAAGTCAAACAAGGAAGGAGCAGGCAAAGTAATAGTCTCAGGGTGATTTTTATCAAATATCAACTTGTACTTAAGCATCTTTTCCTTATTCTTAACGATAAAATCATGCGCTACCATACTCTTATAGTCTAGAAAAACATGAGGCAACAATTTCTCTTCCTTCTCATAATGCCTAATAGGTATGTTAAAGAGTGCAGCAAGGCGCGAGGCGAAGACGCCTCCAAGGACGGGGCCCTTAGTACGGTTAAGATTTAACCGCTTTGCAACAATAGCGCCCATACTAAATGTGTCATCACGGAACAAGGCATGGCACAAAATAACAATATCAGGGGCACTAAGGTTGCCACAGTTTCCGCGACCAATTAAGCATCTACTAGCAAATATTGCGAAGTAACGTAAAACAGGAAAATGTATGTTAGTGATTCTTGCATTAGAAACTCTCCTCGTTTCCCCTACAGCAATTGTATCAATAAACCCTTCCACATCGTCACGATGCGGTTCCTCCACACTACCCTCAAAAGGGATCAAACAAATCCGACAAAAGTCACGAAGTGACATATCCTTATGCTCATCATATAAATAAAATTCCACCGAAGGTGGTGAGCTCCTAGCATGGAAATGAAAGTTTTGCACAAAGATATTGGTGAGTAAGAGATACTGTTCGCGTTGGTCGTGGAGGAAGGCGGTGAGGCCTGCATTCTCAGCCAACTCATAAAAATCATCATAAATCCCGGCTGCTCTCAAGAAATTATCACAAGGCCATTCACATGGCCGAACTTCTGCAGTGCGAGGGAGATTATATTTGGGCCTCTTATCCTCCTCACTTTGCTTATCCTTCGAGCTTCGGCTCGATGAGCCCCTCAAAAATCTCTTCATCTTTTTCTGAAAATATCTAAATTTTTTAGTAACATCAAAATAGAAGTGAACCAAGCTCAACAAAATTGATAGCAACTACTCCCACAAATGCCTATAGGATATATCATGCATTAGAACTACTTTCGACCATATAAATTTGACATGCAAGCTCAAGAACAGGGTCACCTAAGCAGCAAAAATTTGCAATGAATAAAGCACTAGAACAAAAACTAATTGGACCAATGGAGGAGTCACATACCAAAGAACAATCCCCCAAAGAAGTTTTGCAAATGGAGCTTTGAGCAAGGAGATCGAAAATGGCAGCAAAATGAGCTTGGACTCGGGTTTGAGCTGGTTGGTGATTTTTGTGGGAGGAAGAAGAAGTGTGTGGTAGCTGGAATAAGTGGAGGGGAGCCACCATGGGCCCATGAGGTAGGGGGCGCGCCCAGGGGGTGGGCGTGCCCTGGACCCTTGTGGCCAGGTGCTTGCTCCCCCTGCTATGTTCTCAGTGCCAGATATTCTCAAATATTCTAGAAAAAATCATATTTAAATTTTAGGGCATTTGGAGAACTTCTATTTTTGGGGTATTTTCTTATTGCATGGATAATTTAGAAAACAGACATAATATACTATTTTTTTACTTTATTTAATATAAATAACATAAAGTAAAAGGAGGGTACAGAAAGTTGTGCCTTCTAACTTCATCCATCTCATGCTCATCAAAAGGAATCCACTAACAAGGTTGATCAGGTCTTGTTAACAAACTCATTTCGAATAACATGGAACCAGAGAAATTTCGAATAACACTATGTTACCTCAACGGGGATATGCATATCCCCAACAATAAGAATATCATATTTCTTCTTGATAGTAGGAAGAAGAAATTCAAAACCTCTAATAGTAACTGTTAAAAAAATTCAATAGAATTGATACTATGGACTTGAGGTTGTTTCATCGGAAAGTGTACCATATGCTCATTCCCATTAACATGAAAAGTGAAATTGCCTTTGGTGCAATCAATAACAGCCCCTGCAGTATTCAAAAAGGGTCTTCCAAGAATAATAGACATACTATCGTCCTCGGGAATATCAAGAATAACAAAGTCCGTTAAAATAGTAACGTTTGCAACCACAACAGGCACATCCTCACAAATACCGACAGGTATGGCAGTTGATTTTTCAGCCATTTGCAAAGATATTTCAGTAGGTGTCAACTTATTCAAATCAAGTCTATGATATAAAGAGAGAGGCATAACACTAACACCGGCTCCAAGATCACATAAAGCAGTTTTAACATAGTTTCTTTTAATGGAGCATGGTATAGTTGGTACTCCTGGATCTCCAAGTTTCTTTGGTATTCCACCCTTAAAAGTATAATTAGCAAGCATGGTGGAAATTTCAGCTTCCGGTATCTTTCTCTTGTTAGTAACAATATCTTTCATATATTTAGCATAAGGATTCATTTTAAGCATATCAGTCAAACGCATACGCAAAAAGATAGGTCTAATCATTTCAACAAAGCACTCAAAATCCTCATCATCCTTTTTCTTGGATGGTTTAGGAGGAAAGGGCATGGGTTTCTGAACCCATGGTTCTCTTTCTTTACCATGCTTCCTAGCAACAAAGTCGCTCTTATCATAACGTTGATTCTTTGATTGTGGGTTATCAAGATCAACAACAGGTTCAACCTATACATCATTGTTATTGCTAGGTTGAGCATGAACATGAACATCATCATTAACATTATCACTAGGTTCATGTTCATTACCAGATTGTGTTTCAACATCAGAAATAGAAATATCATCGGGATTCTCAGGTGTGTCTACAACAGGTTCACTAGAAGCAGGCAAAGTTCTATCATTTTTCTTTTTCTTCTTCTTAGAAGGACTAGGTGCATCAACATTAGTTCTCTGAGAATCTTGCTCAATTCTCTTGGGGTGTCCCTCAGGATACAAAGGTTCCTAAGTCATTTTACCTCCTCTAGTTTCAAATCTAACAACAAAGTCATTATTTTTACTATTCAATTCATTGAGCAAATCATTTTGAGCTTTAAGTACTTGTTCTACTTGAGTGGTAACCATAGAAGCATGTTTACTAATAAGTTTAAGTTCACCTTTAACACTGGCCATATAATCACTCAAGTGTTCAATCATACAAGCATTATGTTTCAATTGTCTACCAACATAAGCATTAAAATCTTCTTACTTAACCATAAAGTTATCAAATTCATCCAAACATTGGCTAGCAAACTTTGCAGGAGGGATTTCAGCTTTATCATATCTATAGAGAGAATTTACCTTTACTACCTGTGTCGGGTTATCAAGACCATGTGTTTCTTCAATAGGTGATGAATTAAGACCATGTATTTCCTCAACAGGAGGTAAATTCTTAACATCTTCAGCTTTTATACCTTTTTCTTTCATAGATTTCTTTGCCTCTTGCATATCTCCAGGACTGAGAAATAGAATACCCCTTTTCTTTGGAGTTGGCTTAGGAGTTGGTTCAGGAAGTGTCCAATTATTTTCATTAGTCAACATATTATTCAATAGAATTTCAGCTTGATCAACAGATCTTTCCCTGAAAACACAACCAGCACAACTATCCAGGTAATCTCTGGAAGCATCGGTTAGTCCATTATTAAAGATATCAAGTATTTCATTTTTCTTGAGAGGATGATCTCAGGCAAAGCATTAAGTAATCGGAGAAGCCTCCCTCAAGCTTGTGGGAGACCCTCTTCTTCAATTTACACAAAATTATATATTTCCCTTAAAGCGGCTTGTTTCTTATGAGCGGGGAAATATTTAGTAGAGAAGTAGTAAATCATAGCCTGGGGACTACGCACACAACCAGGATCAAGAGAATTAAACCATATCTTAGCATCACCCTTTAATGAGAACGGAAATAATTTAAGGATATAATAGTAGCGAGTTTTCTCATCATTAGTGAACAGGGTAGCTATATCATTTAATTTTGTAAGATCTGCCACAACAGTTTCAGATTCATAGCCATAGAAAGGATCAGATTCAACCAAAGTAATTAACTTAGGATCAACAGAGAAATCATAATCCTTATCAGTAATAAAGATAGTTGAAGTAGCATAAGCACGATCATATTTCATTCTAGCATTCAGAGTTTTTTCTTTCAGCTTAGCTAATAATTTCTTAAGATCACTTCTATCATTGCAGGCAAGAAAGTCTCTAGCATTTTCTTCATCCATAACATAACCTTCAGGAACAACAGGTAATTCATATCTAGGGGAGAATCTTCATCATCACTTTCATCAATATTATCAGTTTCAATAATATCATTTTCTCTAGCCCTAGCAAGTTGTTCATCAAGAAATTCACCAAGTGGCACAGTAGTATCCAACATAGAAGTAGTTTCATCATAAGTATCATGCATAGAAGAAGTGGCATCATCAATAACATGCGACATATCAGAATTAATAGCAGAAGCAGGTTTAGGTGTCGCAAGCTTACTCAAAACAGAAGGTGAATCAAGTGCAGAGCTAGATGGCAGTTCCTTACCTCCCCTCGTAGTTGAGGGAAAAATCTTGGTTCTTTGGTCTTTCAAGTTCTTCATAATGATAAGCAGATATAAATCCCAAGTGCCTTAAAGAATAGAGCTATGCTCCCCGGCAACGCCGCCAGAAAATGTTCTTGATAACCCAAAAGTATAGGGGATCACAACAGTTGTCGAGGGTAGAGTATTCAACCCAAATTTATTGATTCGACACAAGGGGAGCCAAAGAATATTCTCAAGTATTAGCAGCTGAGTTGTCAATTCAACCACACCTGGAAACTTAATATCTGCAACAAAGTGTTTAGTAGCAAAGCAATTTGATAGTAGTGGTAACGATAGAAAAAGGTAACAGTAGCAAAAGTAATATTTTTGGGTTTTGTAGTAATTGTAATAGTAGCAACGGAAAAGTAAATAAGCGAAGGACAATATATGGAAAGCTCGTAGGCATTGGATTGGTGATGGAGAATTATGCCAGATGCGATCGATCATGTAATAGTCATAACCTAGGGTGACACAGAACTAGCTCCAGTTCAGCAATGTAATGTAGGCATGTATTCCGAATATAGTCATACGTGCTTATGGAAAAGAACTTGCATGACATCTTTTGTCCTACCCTCCCGTGGCAGCGGGGTCCTATTGGAAACTAAGGGATATTAAGGCCTCCTTTTAATAGAGTACCGGACCAAAGCATTAACACATAGTGAATACATGAACTCCTCAAACTACGGAAATCACCGAGAGTGGTCCCGATTATTGTCACTTCGGGGTTGCCGGATCATAACACATAGTAGGTGACTATAGAATTGCAAGATAGGATCAAGAACTCGCATATATTCATGAAAACATAATAGGTTCAGATCTGAAATTATGGCACTCGGGCCCTAGTAACAAGTATTAGGGATAGTAAAGTCATAGCAACATCAATCTTAGAACATAGTGGATACTAGGGATCAAACCCTAACAAAACTAACTCGATTACATGATAAATCTCATCCAACCCATCACCGTCCACCAAGCCTATGATGGAATTACCCACACACGGTGGTGAGCATCATGAAATTGGTGATGGAGGAAGGTTGATGATGACGATGGCGACGGATTCCCCTCCCCGGAGCCCCGAACAGACTCCAAATTAACCCTCCCGAGAGAGTTTAGGGCTTGGCGGTGGCTCCGTATCGTAAAACATGATGAATCCTTCTCTCTGATTTTTTTCTCCCTGAAAGTGAATATATGGAGTCAGGGTTGAGGTTGGTGGAGCATCAGGGGCCCCACGAGGCAGGGGGCGCGCCCAGGGGGCAGGCACGCCCCCACCCTCTTGGACAGGTGGAGGCCCCCCTGACGTGGATCTTTCTTCCAGTATTTTTTATATATTCAAAAATAATTCTCCGTTGATTTTCAGGTCATTTTGAGAACTTTTATTTCTGCACAAAAATAACACCATGGCAATTCTGCTGAAAACAGCGTCAGTTCGGGTTAGTTCCATTCAAATCATGCAAGTTAGAGTCCAAAACAAGGGCAAAAGTGTTTGGAAAAGTAGATACGACTGAGACGTATCATAGGTTCCCACTCATCATAAAGTTTTCTAGGGATAGAAACTTCCAATTCAAGTTTTCCTTCATAAGATTGCATCAAAGCATCAACAATATGTTTAGTAAAAGCTTTATTTTGACTATAAGCATGAGGAGAATTTAGTACATATTGCAACAAGGAAATACAATCTATTAAAGAGCAATTATCATAATTAAATTCCTTGAAATCCAAGATAGTGGGTTCATTGCTATCTAAAGTTTTAACCTCTCCAATCCCACTTTTAACAATTTTTGCATCGAGATCTAAAAACTCCGAATTTTTGGGATGCCTTCTAATTAAAGTTAACTCATCTCCAGTCCCATCATTATCAAGATTCATATTGCAAAACAAAGATTTAATAGGAGACACATCAATCACTTTTAGATCTTCATCATTATTATCATGCTCTTCTGGTTTAGCGGCCATCTTATTAACTAAAGTGGCTTGCTTATTGATACGTCTCCAACGTATCTATAATTTTTGATTGCTCCATGCTATTATATTATCTGTTTTGGATGTTAATGGGCTTTATTTTACACTTTTATATCATTTTTTGGACTAACCTATTAACCAGAGGCCCAGTCCAAATTGCCGTTTTTTTGCATGTTTTAGTGTTTCACAGAAAAGGAATATCAAACGAAGTCCAAACGGAATGAAACCTTCGGGAAAGTGATTTTCTCAACAAACGTGATCCAGGAGACTTGGAGTGGGCGTCAAGAAACAATCAAGGAGGCCACGAGGCAGGGGGCGCACCTACCCCCCTGGGCGTGCCCTCCACCCTCGTGGGCCCCTCGTAGCTCCACCGACCTACTTCTTCCTCCTATATTAGTCCATGTACCCCGCAAACATCCAGGAGCACCACGAAACCCTATTTCCACCGCCACAACCTTCAATACCCAAGAGATCCCATCTTGGGGCCTTTTCTGGAGCTCCGTTGGAGGGGGCATTGATCACGGAGGGACTCTACATCAACTCCATGGCCTCTCCGGTGATGTGTGAGTAGTTTAGTTCAGACCTTCGGGTCCATAGCTAGTAGCTAGATGGCTTCTTCTCTCTCTCTTTGGATCTCAATACAAAGTTCTCCTCGATTCTCTTGGAGATCTATTCGAGGTAATCTTCTTTTGCGGTGTGTTTGTCGAGATCCGATGAATTGTGGGTTTATGATCCAGACTATCTATGAACAATATTTGATTCTTGTCTGAATTCTTTTATATATGATTGGTTTATCTTTGCAAGTCTCTTCGAATTATCAGTTTGGTTTGGCCTACTAGATTGATCTTTCTTGCAATGGGAGAAGTGCTTAGCTTTGGGTTCAATCTTGCGGTGCTCGATCCCAGTGACATTAGGGGAAACGACACGTATTGTATTGTTGCCATCGAGGATAAAAAGATGGGGTTTATATCATATTGCATGAGTTTATCCCTCTACATCATGTCATCTTGCTTAAGCCGTTAATCTGTTCTTATGAACTTAATACTCTAGATGCATGCTGGATAGCGGTCGATGTGTGGAGTAATAGTAGTAGATGCAGGCAGGAGTCGGTCTAGTTGTCGCGGACGTGATGCCTATATACATGATCATGCCTAGATATTCTCATAATTATTCTCTTTTCTATCAATTGCTCGACAGTAATTTGTTCACCCACCGTAATACTTATGCTATATTGAGAGAAGCCACTAGTGAAACCTATGGCCCCCGGGTCTATTTTCCATCATACAAGTTTCCAATCTATTTTAATTTGCAATCTTTACTTTAAATCTATATCATAAAACTACCAAAAATATTTATCTTATTATTATTATCTCTATCAGATCTTACTCTTGCAAGTGGCCTTGAAGGGATTGACAACCCTTTTATCGCGTTGGTTGCGAGGTTCTTATTTGTTTGTGTAGGTACGAGGTGACTCGCACGTGGTCTCCTACTGGATTGATACCTTGGTTCTCAAAAACTGAGGGAAATACTTACGCTGCTTTACTGCATCACCCTTTCCTCTTCAAGGGAAAACCAAGGCAGTGCTCAAGAGGTAGAAAGAAGGATTTTTGGCGCTGTTACCGGGGATATCTACGCCAAGTCAAGACATACCAAGTACCCATCACAATTCTTATCCCTCGCATTACATTATTTGCCATTTGCCTCTTGTTTTCCTCTCCCCCACTTCACCCTTACCATTTTATTCGCCCTCTTTTTCTCTCGCCCTCTCTTTCCGTTCGCCTCTTTTCCGCTTCCTTCCTCGTTATGGCTAGTCCTTTATCTACTCCTTTGTCTCCCGAGAATGAAGTTCTTAATTTTAAACAAAGGGAGGGAGAAAATCTAAAAGATGCTTGGTACAGAATTTGCAATGCACAAAATAGATCTACTAGGAAGCAATATACTTCCGTTCTTCTTCGCAATTTTTATGTAGGCATCACTCCTTGGAATATATATATTGTTGATACCATTACCGGAGGAAATTTCTTGGGTAGCCATACTTTTGATTCTTATAATGCTATGACAGATTTGTTTGGCCCACCACCTCTTTTGGTTAATGGAACTATTTTAACTTTGGAACACGTGATGAAATGGCTTGAAATTATTGAAAATAAAGTTTCCACCATAGAGTTAATTGAAAATTTGGATAGAAAGATCCGTAACCAAATTACCCAATACGGATCTAAGGTAGGAGTTGCTCTTAATTTTTTTAAAGAAAAGGGACCTATGGTTAATGAAAAGATAGATCAAGATTCCACTAGAATTGATAAAATTGAGGATATTATTACCAACCTTGGGTCGGCCTTTTATTCCGTGAAAAACACTCCTCTTAATACTAAGATTGCCAAATTGATGTATGTTCCTAAAAATAAGGGTGAAACTTCTAGTAAGGAAAATGCGGACCTCAAATCCATAAGTGTTCACCCCAATTTTCTCACTATCCTTAAGGAACCTTTTGCTACAAATGATTTTCTTGATTTCATGCCTAGGAGTTTGATAATTAATAAAAATAAAGAAACTCCTAAGGGTTATAGGTGTATTATTGAAGAATTACCTACCAAAGATGGCAATACCTAGATCTATCTTCGCTTTTATGCCTAGCTAGGGGCGTTAAACGATAGCGCTTGTTGGGAGGCAACCCAATTTTATTTTTATTCCCTGCTTTCTGCTCCTGTTTAGTAATAAATAATTTATCTAGTCTCTGTTTTGGTTGTGTTTTTGTGTTTAATTAGTGTTTTTTCCAAGTAGAACCGTTGGGAAGACTTGGGGAAAGTCTTTTTGATCTTGCTGTAAAAAACAGAAACTTTAGCGCTCACGAGAATTGCTACCATTTTTATTTGGAAAGTTATATTTAGTTAATGCTTTTTGAAGATTATTAATAGATAAATCCCTCACGTCCAGCAATTTATTTTATATTTTTGGGGTTCCAGAAGTTTGCGTTATCTACCGATTACTACAGACTGTTCTGTTTTTGACAGATTCTGTTTTTCGTGTGTTGTTCGCTTATTTTGATGAATCTATGGCTAGTAAAAGAGTTTATAAACCATAGAGAAGTTGGAATACAGTAGGTTTAACACCAATATAAATCAAGAATGAGTTAATTACAGTATCTTAAAGTGGTGTTTTGTTTTCTTTCGCTAACGGAGGTCACGAGATTTTCTATTTTGAGTTTTGTGTTGTGAAGTTTTCAAGTTTTGGGTAAAGATTCGATGGATTATGGAACAAGGAGCGGCAAGATCCTAAGCATGGGGATGCCTCGGAAGGCATCTCCTCTTCTATCTTCGTCTATCGGTAACTTTACTTGGAGCTATATTTTTATTCACCACATGATATGTGTTTTGCTTGCAGCGTCTTGTATGATTTGAGTCTTTGCTTTTTAGTTTACCACAATCATCCTTGCCGTACACACCTTTTGAGAGAGACTCACATGAATTAAAATTTATTAGAATACTCTATGTGCTTCACTTATATCTTTTGAGCTATATAGTTTTTGCTCTAGTTCTTCACTTATATCTTTTAGAGCACGGCGGTGGTTTTATTTTATAGAAATAATTGATCTCTCGTGCTTCACTTATTTATTTTGAGAGTCCTTTAGAACAATATGGAAATTTGCTTTTAGGAATAATATAAAAACTTTCATAGAAGTGCATTGAATACTATCAGAAGTTTGATACTTGATAATTGTTTTGAGATATGGAGATGGTGATATTAGAGTCATGCTAGTTCAGTAGTTGTGAATTTCAGAAATACTTGTGTTGAAGTTTGTGATTCCTGTAGCATGCACGTATGGTGAACCGTTATGTGATGAAGTCGGAGAATGATTTATTTATTGATTGTCTTCCTTATGAGTGGCGGTCGGGGATGAGCGATGGTCTTTTCCTACCAATCTACCCCTCTAGGAGCATGCGCGTAATACTTTGTGTCGATAACTAATAGATTTTTGCAATAAGTATGTGAGTTCTTTATGACTAAAGTTGAGTCCATGGATTATACGCACTCTCACCCTTCCACCATTGCTAGCCTCTCTAGTATCGCGCAACTTCCGCCGGTACCATAAACCCACCATATACCTTCCTCAAAACAGCCACCATACCTACCCGTTATGGCATTTCCATAGCCATTCCGAGATATACTGCCATGCAACTTTCCACTGTTCCGTTATTATGACACGCTTCATCATTGTCATTTTGCTTGCATGATCATGTAGTTGACATCATATTTGTGGCAAAGCCACCGCTCATAATTCTTCATACATGTCACTCATGCATCATTGCACATCCCGGTACACCGCCGGAGGCATTCACATAGAGTCATATTTTGTTCTAAGTATTGAGTTGTAATTCTTGAGTTGTAAGTAAATTAAAGTGTGATGATCATCATTATTAGAGCAAAGGATGATGGAGACTATGATTCCCCCACAAGTTGGGATGAGACTCTGGACGAAAAATAAAAAAAGATAAAAAAAAGAAAAGAGGCCAAAAAAAGAAAGAAGGCCCAAATAAAAAAATGATGAGAGAAAAAGAGAGAAGGGAAAATGTTACTATCCTTTTTCCACACTTGTGCTTCAAAGTAGCACCATGATCTTCATGACAGAGAGTCTCCTATGTTATCACTTTTATATACTAGTGGGAATTTTACATTATAGAACTTGGCTTGTATATTCCAATGATGGGCTTCCTCAAAATTGCCCTAGGTCTTCATGAGCAAGCAAGTTGGATGCACACCCACTTACTTTCTTTTGTTGAGCTTTCATACACTTATAGCTCTAGTTCATCCGTTGCATGGCAATCCCGACTTACTCACATTGATATCTATTGATGGGCATCTCCATAGCCCGTTGATACGCCTAGTTGATGTGAGACTATTTTCTCCTTTTTGTCTTCTCCACAACCACCATTCTATTCCACATATAGTGTTGTATCCATGGCTCGTGCTCATATATTGCATGAAGATTGAAAAAGTTAGAGAACATCAAAAGTATGAAACAATTGCTTGGCTTGTCATCGGGGTTGTGCATGATTTAAATATTTTGTCTGGTGAAGATAGAGCATAGCCAGACTATATGATTTTGTAGGGATAACTTTCTTTGGCCATGTTATTTTGAGAAGACATGATTGCTTAGTTAGTATACTTGAAGTATTATTATTTTTATGTAAATATTAAACTTTTATCTTGAATCTTTCGGATCTGAACATTCATGCCACAATAAAGAAAAATACATTGAGAAATATGTTAGAAAGCATTCCACATCAAAAATTCTTTTTTTATCATTTACCTACTCGAGGACGAGCATGAATTAAGCTTGGGGATGCTTGATACGTCTCCAACGTATCTATAATTTTTGATTGCTCCATGCTATTATATTATCTATTTTGGATGTTAATGGGCTTTATTTTACACTTCTATATTGTGACACCCCCGATTTGACCATACACTAATCATGCACGCAAATGTGTATGACCAAGATCAGGGACTCATGGGAAGATATCACAACACAACTCTAGACACAAATTAAAATCATACAAGCTTTATATTACAAGCCAGGGGCCTCGAGGGCTCGAATACATAAGCTCGAAAACACAAGAGTCAGCGGAAGCAATAATATCTGAGTACAGATATAAGTTAAACAAGTTGCCATAAGATGGCTAGCACAAACTGGGATACAGATAGAAAGAGGCGCAGGCATCCTGCCTGGGATCCTCCTAAACTACTTCTAGTCGTCGTCAGCGGCCTGCACGTAATAGTAGGCACTTCCAGTGTAGTAGGAGTCATCGTCGATGGTGGCGTATGGCTCCTGGACTCCATCGTTTGGTCGCAACAATCGGGTATAGAAAGGAGGAAAGGGGGGAGCAAAGCAACCATGAGTACTCATCCAAAGTACTCGCAAGCAAGGAGCTACACTACATATGCATGCATTGGTATCAAATGGAAAAGGGGTAGCATATGTGGACTGAACTACAGAATGTCGGAATAAGAGGGGGATAGCTAGTCCTATCGAAGACTACGCTTCTGGCAACCTCCATCTCGCAGCATGTAGAAGAGAGTAGAAGGTGAGTTCACCAAGTATCATCGCATAGCATAATCCTACCCAGCGATCCTCTCCTCGTCGCCCTGTTAGAGAGCGATCACCGGGTTGTATCTAGCACTTGAAAGGGTGTGTTTTATTAAGTATTTGGTTCTAGTTGTCATAAGGTCAAGGTACAATTCCGGGTCGTCCTTTTACCGAGGAACACGACTATTCGAATAGATCAACTTCCCTGCAGGGGTGCACCACATTCCCCAACACGCTTGATCCCCTTTGTCCGGACACACTTTTCTAGGTCATGCCCGGCCTCGGAAGATCAACACGTCGCAGCCCCACCTAGGCATAACAGAGAGGTCAGCACACCGGTCTAAATCCTATGGCGCAGGGGTCTGGGCCCATCGCCCATTGCACACCTGCACGTTGCATACGCGGCCGGTGAGCAGACCTAGCAACCTCCATTACAAAGGAAGTTGCCTTACACAGTCCAACCCGGCGCACCGCTCAGTCGCTGACGTCACGAAGGCTTCGACTGATACCACGACGTCGAGTGCCCATAACTATTCCCGCGTAGTTGGTTAGTGCGTATAGGCCAGTGGCCAGACTCAGATCAAATACCAAGATCTCGTTAAGCGTGTTATCTTAAGTAACCGCGAACGCCGGCCAGGGATAGGCCCACCTCTCTCCTGGGTGGTCTCAACCTGCCCTGTCCCTGAGCCACAAAGATCCACACAGAGGGCCGTCGGGAAAGTATGTCCTTTCAGCCCCCAATTCGTGAATCAACCGCGGGTACTCAACGAGCCGACCCGACGTTAGTCACAACATGTATCATGTGTAATATGTATAGTATATACCCGTGATCAACACCCGACGTGATCACGGCCCGATAGTATAGCATGGAAGACTTACAAGGATGTAAGGCCACTGATGATAAACTAGCATCCTATACTAAGCATTTAGGATTGCATGTAAGGTATCAACAACTATAGCAACAATGACAGGCTATGCATTAGAATAGGGTTAACGGAAAGCAGTAACATGCTACACTACTCTAATGCAAGCAGTAGAGAGAAGAATAGGCGATATCTGGTGATCAAGGGCGGCTTGCCTGGTTGCTCTGGCAAGTAGGGGTCGTCAACAATGTAGTCGACCGGGGCACCAGCAGCGGCGTCAGTCTCGTAGTCTACCGGAGAGAAGAGGGGGAAGAAATAATGAATACAATGCAAACAGATGCATATCGATGCATGACATGACAAGTAACGGTGCTAGGTGTGCCCTAACGCAGTAGGAGGTGATACTGGCGAAGGGGGAAAACACCCGGGAAAGTATTCCCGGTGTATCACTTTTTTGGACAGATGAACCAGAGGTAGATTGTTGCATGTTTTCTATGCTAGGACGTGTGGCGAACGAACGGACTGCATATTCGGATTCGTCTCGTCGTTCTAAGAAACTTTCATGTACAAAGTATTTTCATCTGAGTTACGGATTATATTATATGATTTTTTAAAAGTTTAAAGGATTTTCTAGATTTTGTTATTAAGTGTGCCTAGGGGATTTCTAGTCTAGTGTATGACAAGTGGCGCCTGGCTGTGCTGAGTCATCAAGTCCACATTCAACATTGACTGGGTGGACCAATATAGTGTCTAAGGGGGTCCACATGTCATTGTCTACGGTTTAATTAAACAATATTTAACAGGGGTTGTCCCATACGTCAATTGCTATTAGGCTAATTTAGCACTGATGTCTACTACACAACCTTCTTCTTGTAGACGTTGTTGGGCCTCCAAGTGCAGAGGTTTGTAGGACAGTAGAAAATTTCCCTCAAGTGGATGACCTAAGGTTTATCAATCCGTAGGAGGCATAGGATGAAGATGGTCTCTCTCAAGCAACCCTGCAACCAAATAACAAAGAGTCTCTTGTGTCCCCAACACACCCAATACAATGGTAAATTGTATAGGCGCACTAGTTCGGCGAAGAGAAGGTGATACAAGTGGTATATGGATCGTAGATATGGGTATTTGTAATCTGAAAATATAAAAACAGCAAGGTAACTAATGGTAAAAGTGAGTGTAAGCAGTATTGCAATGCTAGGAAATAAGGCCTAGGGTTCATACTTTCACTAGTGCAAGTTCCCTCAACAATACTAACATAATTGGATCACATAACTATCCCTCAACATGCAACAAAGAGTCACTCCAAAGTCACTAATAGCGGATAACGAACGAAGAGATTATGGTAGGGTACAAAACCACCTCAAAGTTATTCTTTCCAATCAATCTGTTGGGCTATTCCTATAGGTGTCACAAACAGCCCTAGAGTTCGTACTAGAATAACACCTTAAGACACAAATCAACCAAAACCCTAATGTCACCTAGATACTCCAATTTCACCTCAAGTATCCACGGGTATGATTATACGATATGCGTCACACAATCTCAGATTCATCTATTCAACCAACACATAGAACCTCAAAGAGTGCCCCAAAGTTTCTACCAGAGAATCACGATGAAAACATGTGCCAACCCCTATGCATAGGTTCATGGGCGGAACCCGTAAGTTGATCACCAAAACATACATCAAGTGAATCACGTGATATCCCAGTGTCACCACAGATACGCACGGCAAGACATACATCAAGTGTTCTCAAATCTTTAAAGACTCAATCCTATAAGATAACTTCAAAGGGGAAACTCAATCCATTACAAGAGAGTAGAGGGGGCGGAGAAACATAAGATCCAACTATAATAGCAAATCTCGCGATACATCAAGATCGTATCACCTCAAGAACACGAGAGAGAGAGAGAGAGAGATCAAACACATAGCTACTGGTACATACCCTCAGCCCCGAGGGAGAACTACTCCCTCCTCGTCATGGAGAGCACCGGGATGATGAAGATGGCCACCGGAGAGGGATTCCCCCTCCGGCAGGGTGCCAAAACGGGTCTAGATTGGCTTTCGGTGGCTACGGAGGCTTCTGGTGGTGGAACTCCTGATCTATTGTGCTCTCTGATGTTTTTAGGGTATATGGAGATATATAGGCAGAGGAAGTACATCAGGGGGCCACGAGGGGCCCACGAGGGTGGAGGGCGCGCCCTAGGGGGGTGGGCGCGCCCCCTACCTCATGGCTCCCTCGTTTCTTTCCTGACGTGCACTCCAAGTCCATCAGGTTGCTTTCCTTCCAAAAATATGTTCCGTGAAGTTTAAGGTCAATTGGACTCCGTTTGATTTTCCTTTTCTGCGATACTCTAAAACAAGGTAAAAACAGAAACTGGCACTGGGCTCTGGGTTAATAGGTTAGTCCCGAAAATGATATAAAAGTGTATAATAAAGCCCATAAACATCCAAAACAGTAGATAATATAGCATGGAGCAATCAAAAATTATAGATACGTTGGAGATGTATCAGCATCCACAAGCTTAATTCCTGCTCGTCCTCGAGTAGGTAAATGGTAAAAACGGAATTTTTGATGCGGAGTGCTACTTGGCATAATTTCAATGTAATTCTTCTTAATTGTGGCATGAATATTCAGATCCGAAATATTCAACATAAAAGTTTAATATTGACATAGAAATAATAATACTCAAGCATACTAACTGAGCAATCATGTCTTCTCAAAATAACATGGCCAAAGAAAGCTATCCCTACAAAATCATATAGTCTGGCTATGCTCCATCTTCACCACACAAAATATTTAAATCATGCACAACCCCGATGACAAGCCAAGCAATTGTTTCATACTTTTGATGTTCTCTAACTTTTTCAATTTTCACGCAATACATGAGCGTGAGCCATGGATATAGCACTATAGGTGGAATATAGTGGTGGTTGTGGAGAAGACAAAAAGGAGAAGATAGTCTCACATCAACTAGGCGTATCAACGGGCTATGGAGATGCCCATCAATAGATATCAATGTGAGTGAGTAGGGATTGCCATGCAATGGATGCACTAGAGCTATAAGTATATGAAAGCTCTAAAAGAAACTAAGTGGGTGTGCATCCAACTTGCTTGCTCACGAGGACCTAGGGAAATTTGAGGAAGTCCATCATTGGAATATACAAGCCAAGTTCTATAATGAAAAATTCCCACTAGTATATGAAAGTGATAACATGAGAGACTCTCTACTATGAAGATCATGGTGCTACTTTGAAGCACAAGTGTGGTAAAAGGATAGTAACATTGTCCCTTCTCTCTTTTTCTCTCAGTTTTTTTATTTGGGCCTTTTCTCTTTTTTTATGGCCTCTTTTCTTTCTCTTTTTTTATTTGGGCTTCTTTGGCCTCTTTTATTTATTTTTCGTCCGGAGTCTCATCCCGACTTGTGGGGGAATCATAGTCTCCATCATCCTTTCCTCACTGGGACAATGCTCTAATAATGATGATCATCACACTTTTATTTTCTTACAACTCAAGAATTACAACTCGATGCTTAGAATAAGATATGACTCTATATGAATGCCTCCGGCGGTGTACTGGGATGTGCAATGACTCATGAGTGACATGTATGAAAGAATTATGAATGGTGGCTTTGCCACAAATACAATGTCAACTACATGATCATGCAAAGCAATATGACAATGATGAAACGTGTCATAATAAACGGAACGGTGGAAAGTTGCATGGCAATATATCTCGGAATGGCTATGGAAATGCCATAATAGGTAGGTATGGTGGCTGTTTTGAGGAAGGTATATGGTGGGTTTATGGTACCGGCGAAAAGTGCACGGTATTAGAGAGGCTAGCAATGGTGGAAGGGTGAGAGTGTGTATAATCCATGGACTCAAAATTAGTCATAAAGAACTCACATACTTATTGCAAAAGTCTATTAGTTGTCGAAACAAAGTACTACGCACATGCTCCTAGGGGGATAGATTGGTAGGAAAAGACCATCGCTCGTCCCCGACTGCCACTCATAAGGAAGACAATCAATAAATAAATCATGCTCCGACTTCATCACATAACGGTTCACCATACATGCATGCTATGGGAATCACAAACTTCAACACAAGTATTTCTCAAATTCGTAACCACTCAACTAGCATGACTCTAATATCACCATCTCCATATCTCAAAACAATTATCAAGTATCAAACTTCTCATAGTATTCAACACACTCATAAGAGAATTTTATTATTCTTGAATACCTAGCATATTAGGATTTAAGCAAATTACCATGCTATTTAAGACTCTCAAAATAATCTAAGTGAATCATGAGAGTTCATCTATTTCTTCAAAATAAAACTACCAACATGCTCCAAAAGATATAAGTGAAGCACTAGAGCAAATGACAAACTACTCCGAAAGATTTAAGTGAAGATCAATGAGTAGTCGAATAATTATGCAACTATGTGAAGACTCTCTAACATTTAATAATTTCAGATCTTGGTATTTTAAGCAAAACTAAATAAAACAAAATGACGCTTCAAGCAAAACACATATCATGTGGCGAATAAAAATATAGCTCCAAGTAAAGTTACCGATGAACGAAGACGAAAGAGGGGATGCCTTCAGGGGCATCCCCAAGCTTAGGCTCTTGGCTATCCTTGAATATTACCTTGGGGTGCCTTGGGCATACCCAAGCTTAGGCTCTTGCCACTCCTTATTCCTTACTCCATCGAATCCTTACCCAAAACTTGAAAACTTCACAACACAAAACTTAACAGAAAACTCGTAAGCTCCGTTAGTATAAGAAAATAAATCACCACTTCAAGGTACTGTAATGAACTCATTCTTTATTTATATTGGTGTTAAACCTACTGTATTCCAACTTATCTATGGTTTATAAATTATTTTACTAGCCATAGATTCATCAAAATAAGTAAACAACACTTGAAAAACAGAATCTGTCAAAAACAGAATAGTCTGTAGTAATCTGGATCAAACATATACTTCTGGAACTCATAAAATTCTCAAATAAATTGCTGGACCTGAGGAATTTATCTATTAATCATCTTCAAAAATAATTAACTAAATATCACTTTCCAAATAAAATGGCAGCAATTCTCGTGAGCGCTAAAGTTTCTGTTTGTTTTACAGCATAATCAACAAGACTTTCCCTAAGTCTTCCCAAAGGTTCTACTTGGCACAAACACTAATTAAAAGCATAAAAACACATCTAAACAGAGGCTATATGAATTATTTATTACTAAACAGGAGCAAAAAGCAAAGAACAAAAATAAAATTGGGTTGCCTCCCAACAAGCGCTATCGTTCAATGCCCCTAGCCAGGCATGATGATTTCAATGATGCTCACATAGAAGATAAGAATTGTAACATAAAGAGAGCATCATGAAGAATATGACTAGCACATTTAGGTCTAACCCACTTCCTATGCATAGGTATTTTGTGAGCAAACAACTTGTGGGAACAATAATCAACTAGCATAGGAGGGCAAAACAAGCATAACTTCAAAACTTTAAGCACATAGAGAGGAAATTTGATATTATTGCAATTCCTACAAGCATATATTCCTCCCTCATAATTATTTTCAGTAGCATAATGAATGAATTCAACAATATAACCAGCACCTAAAGCATTCTTTTCATGATCTACAAGCATAGAAATTTTATTACTCTCCACATAAGCAAAATTCTTCTCATTCGGGATAGTGGGAGTATCATAAGAGACTCGAATACTATAAATTGTTTCCACATTAAAAGAGTAATGTTCAGAGAAAGGGTACTCATAATCATGACAAGTTTTATAAATATAATCACTACTTTTTATAGCATAAGTATCATCACAATAATCATCATAGGTAGGAGGCATGCTATCATCATTATAAATTTGCATATCAAAACTTGGGAGACTAAAAATATCGTCTTCATTAAACGTAGCATCCCCAAGCTTGGGACAAACATTGATTGCAGCAAATATATTCTCAAAAACATCATCTTCATCAAACATAGCATCCCCAAGCTTGGGCCTTTTCACCTCATAAGCATAATCACTCTCATCATTAATAGTATGGATAGCACCAATAGTATAGCAATTATCATATTCTTCCAAGCAAGTGCCAAAAAGATTTTCAAGATCATAAGAAGTATCATTATCTTCCACAATTATATTTTCATGAGGCACAATAGTAATAGGAGCAGCATTATTTGGGAGGGATATCTTTTTACCTCTCTTCCTTTTTCTTTTCTTCTTCTTCTTCACCACATCATGTGTGGGTTCAATCCTCTTTTTGGAGCTCCTTATTAATGAGATTGGTTGAATAGGAGGCTCCTCCTCGTTACCTGATTCATCATATGAAATAATAGGAGGATATTGGGAAGTCTCTTCCCTTTATTAGTATTCTCTTCATCTTCTATTTGTTTTCTTTTCTTTATGTAGTTGGCAATATAAGGATTTTCAATACAATTCACCGCACAATACATATAAATTTCCTCTAGATCAAATCCAAGAAGTTTATAATGGGCAAATTCTGGAAGATAATTAGTTATACGTTTCATTTCTTCGTAGCCCATAAGCAAACTAAGTTCATTATAATGTGCAAGGGAAATCAAGTCATCACAATTTTTGGACATGATTAGATCATGAAACAATTTGCATCGGATAGCTAAATGACCTTGTTCATTGCAAAGTACAGAAGTACGGCCAAGAAAAATTAAATTTTCAGCACAATCATCTAGCCTTTCTTGCAACAATTTAGTTTCTAAGTACTTATGCCTCTTGCAATATCTATCTTCCCTATTTGGTGTGTACTTACAAACCCAACGCACTCCACAAAAATTGACATGTTTATATGAGACATTTTCATCATAACTAGTGCAATCATCATTAGTATCATGGATATTCAAAGAATTCGTACTAACAACATTGCAATCATGCTCATCATTCACATATTTTATGCCAAGCATTCTATGTAATTCTTGTTCTAGATTTTGAGCACAATTTTCCTTTCCATCATACTCATGAAAGATATTAAAAAGATGAAGCGTATGAGGCAAACTCAATTCCATATTTTTTTGTAGTTTTATTTTATAAACTAAACTAGTGATAAAACAAGAAAATAAAAGACTCGATTGCAAGATCTAAAGATATACCTTCAAGCACTCACCTCCCCGGCAATGGCGCCAGAAAAGAGCTTGATGTCTACTACACAACCTTCTTCTTATAGACGTTGTTGGGCCTCCAAGTGCAGAGGTTTGTAGGACAATAGCAAATTTCCCTCAAGTGGATGACCTAAGGTTTATCAATCCATAGGAGGCGTAGGATGAAGATGGTCTCTCTCAAGCAACCCTGCAACCAAATAACAAAGAGTCTCTTGTGTCCCCAACACGCCCAATACAATGGTAAATTGTATAGGCACACTAGTTCGGCGAAGAGATGGTGATACAAGTGGTATATGGATAGTAGATATGGGTATTTGTAATCTGAAAATATAAAAACAGCAAGGTAACTAATGGTAAAAGTGAGCGTAAACGGTATTGCAATGCTAGGAAATAAGGCCTAAGGTTCATACTTTAACTAGTGCGAGTTCCCTCAACAATAATAACATAATTGGATCACATAACTATCCCTCAACATGCAACAAAGAGTCACTCCAAAGTCACTAATAGCGGATAACGAACGAAGAGATTATGGTAGGGTACGAAACCACCTCAAAGTTATTCTTTCCAATCAATCTGTTGGGCTATTCCTATAGGTGTCACAAACAGCCCTAGAGTTCGTACTAGAATAACACCTTAAGACACAAATCAACCAAAACCCTAATGTCACCTAGATACTCCAATGTCACCTCAAGTATCCGTGGGTATGATTATACGATATGCGTCACACAATCTCAGATTCATCTATTCAACCAACACATAGAACCTCAAAGAGTGCCCCAAAGTTTCTACCAGAGAATCACGATGAAAACATGTGCCAACCCCTATGCATAGGTTCATGGGCGGAACCCGCAAGTTGATCACCAAAACATACATCAAGTGAATCACGTGATATCCCATTGTCACCACAGATACGCACGGCAAGACATACATCAAGTGTTCTCAAATCTTTAAAGACTCAATCCGATAAGATAACTTCAAAGGGGAAACTCAATCCATTACAAGAGAGTAGAGGGGGAGGAGAAACATAAGATCCAACTATAATAGCAAATCTCGCGATACATCAAGATCGTATCACCTCAAGAACACGAGAGAGAGAGAGATCAAACACATAGCTACTGGTACATACCCTTAGCCCCGAGGGAAAACTACTCCCTCCTCGTCATGGAGAGCACCGAGATGATGAAGATGGCCACCGGAGAGGGATTCCCCTCCGGCAGGGTGCCGGAACGGGTCTAGATTGGCTTTCGGTGGCTACAGAGGCTTCCGGTGGTGGAACTCCCGATCTATTGTGCTCTATGATGTTTTTAGGGTATATGGAGATATATAGGCGGAGGAAGTACGTCAGGGGGGCCACGAGGGGCCCACGAGGGTGGAGGGCGCGCCCTAGGGGGGTGGGCGCGCCCCCTACCTCGTGGCTCCCTCATTTTTTTCCTGACGTGCACTCCAAGTCCATCAGGTTGCTTTCCTTCCAAAAATAAGTTCCGTGAAGTTTCAGGTCAATTGGACTCTGTTTGATTTTCCTTTTCTGCGATACTCTAAAACAAGGTAAAACAGAAACTGGCACTGGGCTCTGGCTTAATAGGTTAGTCCCAAAAATGATATAAAAGTGTATAATAAAGCCCATAAACATCCAAAACAGTAGATAATATAGCATGGAGAAATCAAAAATTATAGATACGTTGGAGACGTATCAAGCACTAAAATAATCATAACTAAACCTACTTCTAATTCTAATTAAACAGCAGCCAATGCCAAGGCACCGTGCATCACCCTGGCTGGGCTGGGCACGCACGCAACGTACAACGTCAACGGCCAGCAGTGGCGGCGCTAGAGGCGGTCAACAAGCACCAGCGCAAGCAAGCAATGGCACGAGCAGCAGCAAGCATGCAGCGGCTAGAGCAGCAGAAGCAAACAGCAGTAGCGAGCAGTAGTAGGCAGCAGCACGCGAGCGCTCGCGACAGCAGGTGCCGCGAGAGCGCGGGCGGGCGCGTGCGGTGCTCGGCTGGGCGCAGCCGGAGCGATGCAGGTCGCGGATGAGCGCGTGCAGGAGCGGACGAGGGTAGCAGAAGGTACCCCGCAGCCGCGCGCATCTATGGGAGGTCGCGAAAGGCGTGGGGGTTGCTGGAATCAAGCGCAGCAGTGAGGTTTGACGACGGCTGGAGCACGACTCTGATGAGTTAATCAACATGGTGCTTGTTTGGATGAATGGGCAACTGCTACACGTTCCTAGTGACCCACCGAACACAGTGGCGCGCTCGAACGAGAGCTTTGTTAGCTCAAGCCATTGCAGCGTCTAAGCTGGCGACAGGGAGCTTCAGCCATGGCAGGAAAACTAGCTAGAGGACCACCGCGAGAGGGAGAGTCGAGGGGAAAAGGAGAGGAGCTCACAACGAGTCTAACGTAGGCGAAGGAGAGGTCGGGGAAGGCTTAACAACGAAGCAATTGAAGACGGACGTCCGACGGATCCGAGGTTGAAGAAGAGCACGGTGGCGACGGTGTGGCACGAGGCTGCTCGAACCCGTGCCCGTATTTGACGAAGACGAAGATGGCGCTCATCCTGGACACGGTAGCGTAGCTCGGGGTGGCCGGTAGCCACGTCAATGACGAGGCGCGACGATAGGTGCGTTTGGGCTCATGGGGGAAAG
>NC_041384.1:107873263-107913872 GCF_002162155.2 Triticum dicoccoides | reverse complement strand
AGTGGTAGTGGTGGTAGGTGGGGGGGGGGGCAGAGGCGTCGCGGCCTTATCTCTAGGGGAAGCCGACGAGGTGGTCGGGCGGCGACCACCGGGCACAGGCGTGCGCTGTTCGGTCGGACGAACAGTGCAGAGGGAGGGAGACGACCCGGGCGTGGGGCTGGTGGGTTGGGTCGGCCTAGGTGGTGACTTGGTGGGCCGAGGCCCATGGGAGAGAGGGGTTGGCCTTTGCTTTTATTTTAGTTTTTGTTTTCCGTTTTACTTATTTTCTTCTCTATTTTATTTTATTGTTTAATTCATTTGTTTTCTAAAATATACAACTGGCACCTAAAATTGTGTTGTAATTTAATCCTCGGTAATTTAAACGTTTAAATCACTGTTTTATTTATTTTTGAACATGTAAACACATTATAAAAATGTGGTCTCTCCTCTAATATTTATTATGGATTATTTTCCACCTCTAGAACATTTTAGTTTTATTGTTTGAAAACTTTTACCGATTGACTTGATTTTGAACTTTGATTTCACACAGTTTTGAATCATCGCGAGGTTATCAAGAGTAATCGTGGTGATGTGGCTACATTAGCAGAGGTTTACTGTAGCTTAACTATCCGGGCGTCACAATTCTCCTCCACAACAAAAAATCTCGTCCCGAGATTTAAGGGGGGTCTAACAAGGAGGAAAACTAGGTTACGAAATTTCTAACGATTCTTCTCAATCTTGGTTGCTCTTCTCGAAGAGGTCGATCCATTACGTTGATGTCTTCATTTCTCTGCTTCAGGTCATCATGATGAAGTCGGCATCCTTTCTTCAGGAACTCCATCGTACTTACGAATAAGTAAGGGGCTGCTCTAAAAATGATAGAATGGTATAAGGGGAAATCATCTGGGGTTATCCTAGGAATGAACACATGAGTATCTCTAGAGTTGAACAAATGAAACACACCGAGAGGAAAGTAAGAAGGTACCATAAGAAGTTTGAAGTGGATAGACAATCGTTCGTTGCCTGAAACATGTTGTGAAAGGGGTTCAAGGCAACGGGAATAAGTATTGTGTTTCATGCCAGAATTGATGATCTCTCAGATGGTGGCTCGTGAATAACATACGAAGCCAAGCGTGAGGAATAACTTTTGAAAATAGGGGGTATAGGAGAGTCAGGTTTCGATCCTGTGGAACTGTGGGTTATGGGCCCACCATGTGGGTTAAAAGTAGAAAATGCGCCGGCAGCTTGCATATTCATGATAGCAAGGTACGTCAGAGAAGAGAATGTTAGTTATGTTGGCAACAACTTTGTTACCAAGGGCAAGCAATGAAAAGAACCATTTTCCTGCTCGTTGAATGAGGCGGACCAATAGGCAAAGTTCTCGTCCATCGATGGTTACTGGAATGTCATCAACAATAGTAGCAGGGTCTTACTGACAGAGTGGTACAATGAGGTGTTTACATAAGCAGGGAAATATTAGTGCTTATATAATATAGATCACAAGGAGGTTTAAACAAACCAATGGAAAGGAAAAGTGATTATCAGGTTTAAACAGAACAATGGAAAGGGAAATGTGTATACACACGTATTTCGGGGGTATATCCTTCCCAAGGACAAGCGGAGCATGATATCCATGATAGGATAGAAAGTAGAAAACCATTTAGGTAAGGGGGGAGGAATCTCATGATATTACCCATACAACAGTGTTAGGATAAATGATAAAGAAAATTTAGCACTGTGCGTAAAATGTTCTTATTGAAAATTGGAGTACCACAAACATGCCTCGAGATAGCATTGACATGGTCTTCAAGCAAAGGTCGAACTTGGATACACAAAGGATTCATCAGGAACAACTTATAGAATAAGTCTTACAATTTCCTCATGGAAGAATGGTCAACTTGCTAAAGAGGATACTATAACAATAGGTCTTCCGACCAGGTGTGCTAGGCATGACATCACCCTACCGGGTCATATAAAGACCAACGTTGTAACTCTTGGTAATATGTTCCAACCATCATATCTGACTGAGATTCAGATCTGGTTGGTGTCAGGATACTTCAGACTCAGTATGCCTGAGAAGAAAAGGTGCAATACAAATTGATGAGATGACATTGTAAGATTCTCGGGAACTGAGCTATGGAAGCAAGTTCCGAATCATAAGTTCATCATTTAACCAAGGAGAGGACGAGGAGGTGGCTGATGAACTCAGCAATAATTCATTGATATTTTCAAAAGATGAATTTCCACACTTAAGTGAACAAGGAGATAGCATTTGTCAAATCAAATGATATAATGAGGTATGCTTGAGGAAAACATACACGGTTAAACATTGGTTGAAAGGAGCACCCAAAATATGGGCTTAGGTAGCATGATCAATGTTAGAATGGTGATTCGATAACCAATGGTCTAAGAATGAAATATCAACCATTCACTTCAAGCAATAGGGTTGCTTGAATTACAAAATTCAAGCAGCATCGTTCACTTCTTGATATTCCTGGTTAGTCAATACGGGAACCTAGAAAGAATGGTGCTTGTGAGAAGTATCACTATACCAAGAATTCTTAAGAGGTGGAGCAATCCTTGCAACATCCTTGACATAATAGATGGTAATACTCCAAGGTAGAACATAACATAAGTTGGATAGCAAGGAACTCAAGGTACATCACAAACATGAGCAGGTTTGTGTTGGAGGGAAGGCAAAAATGTTTTCGATGATAACTTGAACCACCAAGGGCAAGGATGGTATTTCTCATCGTGAATTCGATTGATATCCTGGAAGGAGTCAAAAATGTTGATGATGATCTCGACAAATTTGTCGAGAGGTTTCAAGAAGATGTAATCGATTGACGATGACATCAAGTCAAAGGAATGATGAAAGCAAAAGGTTATTGGAACCACGGGTACGACAGGAACTTGAAATCAAGTTTGTTGTTCAAGGAGAAATAATATGACGAGGAAAATGGACGTAAGCTTAGCTCATCGTCGGAAATTGTGCTCGGGGAAGAAGGACGAGGTAGCACAGTTAAAATTTTGCATGATAATGATATAGCCGATCGGGCTAGGAATGACTTAAAGGATTATTAAACTCATAAGCAACGAAAATTACTTAGAGTTATTGATTCGGAGTGCGGAATCGATTCACTTATCGTTATCCTGAAGTGAATAACAAGTCAGAGCCCAGTGAAAATTGGAATTGACGAGAATTAATATTTGATGAAGAACTCATAAGAGGTTATGTAGTTCCGTGATAATCTCGAGATACCAGAGTGTAATACTCGACGTTAGATCAAAGTAAAGGTTGGACATGTGCAATGATCTGCAGAAGACAAGTACTTCAACTTGTCCGAGAAATGGTATTAAGGAGAAAATATGGTCGGAACCACGATTGCAAAGGGATTAATTCACAGCCACGAGATGATACTATATCCAGGGGTAATTATTTTTACGAGAGGCTTCCATGATAAGATCTGCATCGTGTCCATGGGCATGAATACAAAGGTTCAAGGTCGACTCCCACTTCTTCAATGCATAACCTTCATTCACTTCTTGTTTTCGAAAAAGTTGTAGTGTTGAAATTTTATTTGGCGAAGTAACAGAAGTGTATGACTCGCGAAAACTTTCGGGTTCATACGGTTTGGGGAAGGCATAGGTTCAACCCATCGGGGTATCTTAGGAGCATAGACCACAAATTTCAAGAATAAATAACACAAGCTCGATAGTAGATCATGCTTGAGAAAGCAAATGATACAATTTACCAAAGGCATTATGAATCCGAGGAAAGGCTCACAAGCTTATTGAATATGAAGGACGTTGTCGGATAAAATTCGACAAAAGGGTCTGGTGGTCCACAAGGGATCTGATGTGAGCATCGGTACTCAACCAGAAGAAGAAAAATGCAAGGGGATCATATTACAAAAATAACTAACTAACTCAAAACTCAAATGTAAAGGAATTATGATTTCCGGTTCAAGGGATCAGAAGAAAATGCTCTGATTAAGGAGGGGTAAGATGAATAGACATAGGGGGTACAATCGACGACAATTTGATTGGTCGAGATCCAGCCCATGTTTAAAATGACGTCTGAGCCGGAAGTATGAATTCTAGGATCTGATTGAGGATTGCGAGCATTCACAACTTATTGAATCAATGGACTTAAAATGATAGTGACAAAGGATGCCAATAAGATTACTTATGGGATTAACCATAATACAAGCAAGCAAGAATTCAAGAGCAATAAGCTGCTGAGGATTTTCGAAAGATTGATTAGTATTTCAAAGACTTTTATGAAATACATGAATCAACTAAGGATGCGAGGATACTCGATAGGTGCACAAGATTATCCGTAGGGGTATTCAGGTGACAAGGAACTGCAAGGCAGTAAGCTCAAAGGATTCTCGGAACAACGGAGAGCAGTTCAGGGCATCTTGTAATAACAAGATCAATGGGATTGAATGTAAAAATGGCAGGTGCATGCGGTTATCAATAAGACAGTGGTAGGGAATTTGCAAAGGCAGTGGGTATAAGTGTCTTGGGAGAACATCGTAGAGTAACCTCGAAATCTTCTGGTGCAGCAGACGATCATCGGCAATAAGGTGCTCTCCGGGTGAAAGTGATCACGAGATACTAATGTTAGGTTTCGCAAAATTCATTTAACCCGAATAGAAAAGAGATCAGAGTCACAGAGTATAGACGAGGAATAAAAGATCCTAATACCACCCAATGGCGACGTGGGCCCATGGGCCGCACAGCCAAGTTAGTAAAACAATTTTCATCGACTAGACTCAACTTCGGCCAAGGAGTTTGGAAGGGGGATTCCTACAGGCAGTCGGCTCTGATACCAACTTTTGACGCCCCCGATTTAACCGTACACTAATCATGCACGCAAATGTGTACGACCAAGATCAGGGACTCACGGGAAGATATCACAACACAACTCTAGACACAAATTAAAATCATACAAGCTTTATATTACAAGCCAGGGTCCTCGAGGGCTTGAATACATAAGCTCGAAAACACAAGAGTCAGCGGAAGCAATAATATCTGAGTACAGACATAAGTTAAACAAGTTGCCATAAGATGGCTAGCACAAACTAGGATACAGATCGAAAGAGGCGCAGCCTCCTGCCTGGGATCCTCCTAAACTACTCCTAGTCGTCGTCGGCGGCGGCCTGCACGTAGTAGTAGGCACCTCTAGTGTCGTAGGAGTCATCGCCGACGGTGGCGTCTGGCTCCTGGACTCCATCGTCTGGTCGCAGCAATCGGGTATAGAAAGGGGGAAAATGGGAGCAAGGCAACCGTGAGTACTCATCCAAAGTACTCGCAAGCAAGGAGCTACACTACATATGCATGCATTGGTATCAAATGGAAAAGGGGTAGCATATGTGGACTGAACTGCAGAATGCCAGAATAAGAGGGGGATAGCTAGTCCTATCGAAGACTACGCTTCTAGCAACCTCCATCTTGCAGCATGTAGAAGAGAGTAGAAGGTGAGTTCACCAAGTATCATCGCATAGCATAATCCTACCCGGTGATCCTCTCCTTGTCGCCCTGTTAGAGAGCGATCAACGGGTTGTATCTAGCACTTGAAAGGGTGTGTTTTATTAAGTATCCGGTTCTAGTTGTCATAAGGTCAAGGTACAACTCCGGGTCGTCCTTTTACTAAGGGACACGGCTATTCGAATAGATCAACTTCCCTGCAGGGGTGCACCACATTTCCCAACATGCTCGATCCCCTTTGTTCGGACACACTTTTCTAAGTCATACTCAGCCTCGGAAGATCAACACATCGCAGCCCCACCTAGGCACAACAGAGAGGTCAGCACGCCGGTCTAAATCCTATGGCGCAGGGGTCTGGGCCCATCGCTCATTGCACACATGCACGTTGCATACGCGGCCGGTGAGCAGACCTAACAACCTCCATTACAAAGGAAGTTGTGTTACGCGGTCCAACCCGGCGCGCGCCGCTTAGTCGCTGACGTCACGAAGGCTTCAGCTGATACCACGACATCGAGGGCCCATAACTGTTCCCGCATAGTTGGTTAGTGCGTATAGGCCAGTGGTTAGACTCAGATCAAATACCAAGATCTCGTTAAGTGTGTTATCTTGAAGTAACCGCAAACGCCGACCAGGGCCAGACCCACCTCTCTCCTGGGTGGTCTCAACCTTCCCTGTCGCTCCGCCACAAAGATCCACACAGAGGGCCGTCGGGAAAGTATGTCCTTTCATCCCCCAATTCGTGAATCAACCACGGGTACTCAACGAGCCGACCCGACTTTAGTCACAACATGTATCATGTGTAATATGTATAGTATATACCCGTGATCAACACCCGACGTGATCACGGCCCGATAGTATAGCATGGCAGACTGACAAGGATTTAAGGCCACTGATGATAAACTAGCATCCTATACTAAGCATTTAGGATTGCAGGTAAGGTATCAACAACTATAGCAACAATGACAGGCTATGCATCAGAATAGGGTTAACGGAAAGCAGTAACATGCTACACTATGAACTTCATCCTCAACATTTCGGCGTTCGAGTTGGACATAAAGTAAAAATGGCTCCCACCTCTCCACCGCTTCCCTAACCCTAGCCACACACCACCGCCGGCGATCTCCACACCTCTCCGTGGGTTTTGCCATCTGATCGGCTCATCATCCCCGGCGTCTCCTCCTCTATCTTTTGGTTGTCATCTTCATGGCGGTCCATGCAGCAATCTCCCTGGGATTGGATTTCTCCCCAGGGATGAAGTTGGTGTCTGAGATCCAACGTAGCTTCAACAGATCGGTGCATCCCACGTTGGACACGGGCCATTTCATCATGGTGGTCTCTTTTGCACGGCGCACATTCCGGCTGGATGAGGAGAATGTGGGATTCGCTCTTGAGACAGCCATCAGAGGATATTGTAAACATCTCAAGGTATCTTTCCTCCATCATGGAGTTTTTTCATTCAACGTCTCTTGCAAGGAAGTGGGTTTTTTCATTCTGCACGAGAGGAGTTTTGTTTGTGATCAGTTCAAGTGTTTCTTCCATCTTTGGGGTCATGGCAGCCCAGATTGGAAGAAAGAATTCAGCCTTTGGCAATCTGAATACCAAGAGGAATGGGTTTTAGTTAGTCCTTCTAAGAGAAGAGCTCGGCTTTGTTTATAGGCCATGAAACATGCTCCGGCCAAATCCTCCCTTCGTGCTCGCGCGACCAAGTCTATTCCTAAAAACATGCTACGTTTGCCACGTTCATGCAATACCCGACACGTAAGGGATATAGCTATGGCCCGTCCGCCGATGAGGTGACCACAGTGCGAGCAGCTAGTTATCATGTTTCGTCCCATGAGGATGCAGATGTGTCTTCTCCGGTGATGACCTCGCCGCTGGCAAGGGTGGCGATACAGTTTGGAACAGTCCCGCCTTCCCCGGAGGGTTTATCTCCTGCCTGTTTAAACCATGGATCTTCGGGTGGTCGATTAGTTTTTGCCTTGGAAGGTTTGGACTCCCCACCTCTGTTGGGCTCGAGGGTCTAGCCCATCTGCCTGTCTGATGACGAAAGTAGCAGCCCATCACCCATGGCCTCAAGAGCTTCTTCCCCTCAGGATATTATCATGGATTTGCAAAGTTTTGACGATATGATTGAAGATCTGGCTGCGAGTTACTGGGATTGTCAGAACTGTTTGGGTATGCGCCACATGTCAGAGACATGCACGAATCAGGTCCGCTGCTGCAATTGTTTTCGTTCGGGACACGTTAAAAAAAACTGCACTGGCCAGCCGCCTGACTTGTCCATCTGGGTGCCCAAAGTCCCATCATTGGGTTTTGGGAAGCGAGACAGAAAAGAGGACTTCCTTTCCTCCCCCGTCTCTCCAGTTTCCCGAGGCCAAACGACTCCGGAGAAAACCCCATCCTCTGCTTCTCTGCTGCCACCATCGCCACCTATCGACCCTGCCTCACATACCCAAGCTTCCACCAGCTCGGGTCCAGCTCCTACTCCGCAGCCTCCAATGGCAGTGTACGCGATTGACCCACATCGCTTCATCCATGCGGGCTTTGATATTGAAGATGGCGGTGTGGATCGTCTGCCCTGCACCTTCTACACACCGGCCGTTCCTCCGCCCCGGGCACATGAGCAGTTCATGGTGGCCATTGTGGAGCCGATCCCACCTCCTGAGCTGGTTGGTGTCCGTCGTCAGCAAGTTCTTGACTTCCTAGTTCAGGTGATGCATGTTCCGGTTATTTCTGCTCAAACTTGGTTTCAAGGGGTCGGTCTATTCGATATGGAAGATCCAGTTGTCAGGGGTTCTTTTACTCTGCACCCGTCGTTTCCTTTAGGAGTTGATGAAGAAGGCAATGAGTTATTTGTCCATTTTATCGCACATAATCAGGGTGAGGGTTTCCGTGCTATTCATGGCCAACAGATGGGGTGGCTGATGTTCATTGGCATCCCACTAGATTATAGAAACACTCAATGCATTGCTGATATGGTTGGCACCTTCGGGCAGTTTCATTACTGGAACAGCACTGACAGACGTAAGGTTAGATCTTTGGTCCGTGCCTCATTCCCTAATAATGCGCTCGTCCCTCGCTCGATGACCTTTAGGGAATTTGCCAATTGGAGCGATGTTATGGTGTCATGGTCTGCTGGCTGTTATATTTTATCCGGTGAATTTGCTGGTGCCATGATCCCAGCGGATGAAGATCCTATGCCTCTGAATGGGAATCCCCACCCCATGCCCGGAGCCGAGGTGCCTCAACCATTTTGGGAAATGCCTCCATACCCAGCTCTTGGCTGGAATGCAGTTCCTCCGGGCCCAAATCAAGGTCAGAATGATGTGCCTGGGTGGGCTGATAATGTGCAGCACAATGAGGGATGGGGCCCATGGGAAGAACAGATTCAGCCTATTCAGCAGCAGCAGGAAGAGATTCAGCCAGCCCAGGACCAGAATTCCATGATTTTGAACCCGTCTGTGGATTCTTCTGATGATGAGGACATGCTTGAAGTTCAGCAGCCTCTGCAAGCTCCACTTGTAGTGTATTTGGACCCCATTCATCTTGGCATGGTTTGGGTCTTTTATGGGCTAGTTCTACCACCGGCAATGATCTGGGAGAGGTTGTTCAAGTCTTTACTGCCTGAGTTTTTCATCGGAGATATACCAACTTGTCGGTGTACTAGAGTAGGGGTACCCTAGTACCCCGAACTTGTGCACGGGCAGTCGCAGCATCCCGCGGCAAGGCTTGCCGGGTGACCGCCAAGACCCTCCGTGGCTCCCTTGAAGACCACTCAAGAACAAAGTACTCAAACCAAGGCCCCGGCAAGAGGAGCTTGCCGGGAAGGCCAACCAAGGCCCCGGCAAGAGGAGCTTGCCGGGAAGGCCAACCCAGGCCTCGGCAAGAGGAGCTTGCCGGGAAGAGACAAGACCCCGGCAAGAGGAGCTTGCCGGGAAGGCCACTCAAGGCATACCAAGAAAGCTTGCCGCGACGCGCCCTGCGTCCCGGCAAGGC
Source organism: Triticum dicoccoides (assembly GCF_002162155.2). Classification (NCBI taxonomy): domain Eukaryota; kingdom Viridiplantae; phylum Streptophyta; class Magnoliopsida; order Poales; family Poaceae; genus Triticum; species Triticum dicoccoides. The sequence continues at coordinate 107,904,401 of NC_041384.1, read as the reverse complement.
CCGGTGAGCGACAAGCTCCCAAACACGACAAGACGACGCCCGCGGCAAGGAGCTCGCCGCGGGAAACCCCCACTTCGTGCCTGCGCTCCAGCACACCTGCTAACGTGTCGCTCTAGGACTCTCCCAAGCACACGTGGCAGGGGGCTGTGCAGCTAGGGGTGCGAGGTGGCAAGCGGAGATGAAGAGAAGGCCATCGTGGCAAACGGTGGCGCTCCTAACGGTCACTTTGTGCACTGTTTAAGCAACTCAGACAGGCATTTAATGCCCTTGTCCCCTGCCGTCAGAGTTAGGTAGGGTGCACTATATCCACAGTAGCGGTAGCTGCACCTACCACATCCTTTTCCATTTTTACCCTTCTTGTCTACGTTGCCCCCTGTCGGTGACCCCTTGAGAGTATAAAAGGAGGCCCAGGCGCAACGTAGAAGGGGTTCAGCTAGTTTGGCCAGTTCGGCTCATTCAACACCAGGACCACTCTCACGCTCAGTCTGGCAGCGTCCGTCGCTCATGAGCAAGAATTCAATACACTCAAACAAGCAGCAGTAGGGTTTTACGCATCCGTGCGGCCCGAAGCTGGGTAAAAACCGCTCGCGTGTACCGCCTCGATCCGCTCTTTGTGCGACCTCCGCCCCCGCCGAACCGAAAGGGGCCCTGTCCCCATAGGTGTTGGTGGAACCAGCATCCCCGACACAACTCCTCTGTCTGGGTTTTCTGCGATGATGCTACAAGTTAAATTTGGCTCTGTTGATCTGCATCAGAAGTATCTGCTATGGTCTGACGACCAATGTGTCCTCGATCATGGAATCAACTCTTCGGTGGTCATTGAAGAGTTGCCATCTGATGATCTATCTTGCTCCAGTTCCCAGGTTCCACCCACTCCTTCGCAGGTTTCTCGGGAGGAATTTCAATTTACTTCGGCCACTCCAACTACGTTGGGCAAACGACCCCGCACCGGGCGTTCTGTCACACTTATGGAGCCAGTTCTAGACTTCTCCACCAGAAGGATGACGCGCAGTTCTGCCAAAAGGACGGGCATGAAACCAGTTTCTGCAATCCCTCCAAGGTCTGCTCCCCTGCGTCGCCCGAAGGCAAAGAAGCTTCGTCTCAATGATGATTAGGGTCAGCTTCCTCTCCCACCCTAACGCCTATACCTACAATGCAGGCAATTGGAGTGGCCCTGGGTATCGACCCATCTGAGCTATCGGTCGAGAAGCTTATGGCTTCTCCTCGCCCTGCTGAAGAAGACGATGGTCCACATGATGATTGACGTCCCAAGAAGCTTCATGGACAGTTGGGCACTTTTGTTTTTGTGCCCGTTTTACGTTAGTACTTACTTCTTCTGTGTCTGTCTGAACTACTGGGTCATTTCTGTTGGCACTTTTGTTATGATCTTGTCCATGCTGTTAAGCAGCTGGATCTGCTACTATTCCTCAGTGCTCTTTTTTATGGATAATTGCTATTATCAAAATTGGAATGTTCTCTGCTGGAACGTGTGTGGGATGAATTCAGAGGCTAGGCAACGTGACTTACGTGCTAAGATTGAGGAGAGCAGATGTTCTGTACTTTGTCTAAAGGAAACTAAATGCGAGAACTTTGATATTCGAATGATTAGATCCTTTTGTCCTAGGAGGTTTGATCAATTCGCGTTCTCGCCTTCTGTTGGAGCATCTGGTGGGATTTTAGTCATTTGGAACTCCTCGATCTTTCATGACCAGCTTATTGACATCCAGCGATTTGGTGTTGTGGTTTCCTTCCAATCGTTGCAGAACTCTGAAAAATGGACCTTAGCCTCTGTATATGGGCCTTGTGAGGGTCAGCCTAGGGACGATTTTTTAGCTGGCTTTATCGTCTAGACATCCCTCCCGATAAAAATTGGCTGTTGTTGGGGGACTTAAATTTTATCAGGTCTTTGGATAACAGAAACCTCCCAGGTGGTGACGTTAATGATAGTTTTCTCTTCAATCAAATAATTGGTCACCTGGGTCTCTTGGAACTGCCATTGCAAGGTCGTAGCTTCACCTAGTCTAATATGCAACAAAACCCCCTCCTTGAACAGCTTGATTGGTTCTTCACTACTGCTGATTGGATTTCACATTATCCGAACACGGTGGTTAACCCACTGGCCAGAACTGCATCGGATCATGTGCCTTGTGTGGTGTCCATTGACACTACCATTCCTATAGCCAGGACTTTTCGGTTTGAAAACTTCTGGTTTGATATGCCTGGATTCATGGATTGCGTCACCAAGTCCTGGAATGCACCGATATTCTCTGATATATCTGCTTCTGTGGTTATCACAAAGAAATTTAAGAGGCTGCGGTATGATTTGAAAATTTGGAGCAAAAAGTTATCATACATCAAAAAGCTTACTGTTGATTGCTCGAAGGTGATTCTGCACTTTGATCAGCTAGAGGAAGTGAGACCTTTAACTAGGCCAGAATTCAATTTCAGGAAAATAGTGAAGATTCACTATGAGCATCTGTTAAAAATTCACTATATTTATTGGAAGCAGAGGTGCACCATTCGGTACATAAAGGTTGGCGAGGAGAATTCAAAATTCTTTCATGCAATGGCATCGGAGCGAATGAGAAGGAATTCAATTTCCAGCCCGAAGACAAATTCCATGAGTGATCCTGTGACTGACCATGCACACATGGCGGGAATTCTTTGGGCTTCGTTCAAATCTAGGATGGGCCAGGCCCAAGGGATCAATATGTGCTTTGATTTAAACCAGTTAATTCAGCCCATCCCGGGGATGGAGGAGCTCTCTTTACCGTTTTTTGACAAAGACATCAACAAAGTTTTGAAGGAATTACCGGTGGATCGGGCACCTGGTCCAGATGGCTTTAATGGGATGTTTGTCAAGCGTTGATGGCCTATAATTGAGAAGGACTTCTTGCGGATGATTTGGGATTTTTATGAAGGGAAGCTTTCGTTGGAAAACATCAATGGTTCCCTCATTACGCTCATCCCCAAGATCATTTCACCTGAAGGGCCTGATGACTTCCGGCCAATATCTCTCACCAACACTTGTCTTAAATTTCTTACAAAGTTGTTGGCCAACCGGTTGCAGAAGGTGATCCTTCGGTGTATCCACAAAAATCAGTATGGGTTCCTTAAGGGTAGGTCAATTCAAGATTGCCTGGCCTGGAGTTTTGAATATATTCATCAATGTAAGCAGTCCAAGCGTCCAATCATAATCCTCAAGCTGGATTTTTCCAAGGCATTTGACACAGTTGAGCATGAAGTTATTCTCCAGATGTTGCAGCATAAAGGGTTTGATGCCAAATGGATTTCTTGGGTAAAGCAATTGTTGTCCACAGGTTCTTCATCTGTGTTGTTAAATGCCATTCCTGGAGAACAATTTAAGTGCAAGTGTGGTGTCAGGCAGGGTGATCCTCTGTTACCTCTGTTGTTTGTCATTGCAGCGGATTTGTTGCAGTCAGTGGTCAACCAAATGCTTGAGCATGTCACGCTCTCTTTGCCTATTTAAACCCAGGACAGAGAGTTTCCCATCATCCAATACGCGGATGACACAATTCTGTTTCTTGCAACTAAGGATGAGGAGCTTGTTGCATTAAAGAACATGCTTCTGACCTTCCAACAGTCCACAGGTTTAAAGGTCAACTTTGCTAAATCCTCAATGATCCCTTTGAATATGAGTGATGAGGAGGCTTCTAGACTTGCTGCAATTCTTGGTTGTAAAATTGGACAGCTCCCATTTACTTATCTGGGATTTCCTTTGGGAACTACAAGGCCAAGGATCATTGACCTAATGCCCCTAGTTGACAGCCTTGAGAGGAGGCTAACTGCAAGCTCTTCCATACCGAATCAAGGCTCTCGCTTGCAACTTCTTACCTCTGTCCTGACATCTCTGCCAATATACTTTCTCTGCAGCCTACAGATTCCACCAGAGATCATTAAACAACTTGACAGAATCTTTAGGCAGTGTCTTTGGAGGGGCAATAGTGATGCTCACAAACAGTCTCTGGCTGCATGGGATCTAGTTTGCAGGCCAAAAGATAAAGGGGGTTTAGGAGTAATTAACCTGAACATCCAGAACAAAGGACTCCTTATCAAGCATCTCCACAAGTTCTACAACAAGGTTGATATTCCTTGGGGTGACCCTCATATGGAACAGTTACTATGATCATAGTGTTCCACAGGTAACAACTGAAGCTGGATCTTTCTGGTGGAGGGATGTTTTGAAGCTGCATGAGGCTTATACTGCTATTGCCTCGGTTACCATCAACATGGGAGATTCTGCTTTGTTCTGGACAGATTTTTGGCACATTGGGGGTTCTGCTAGACCACTATGTTGGAGATTGCCTAGGTTGTTTTTATTTGCCAATAATGATAAGATCTATGTGCAGGAATTCCTTCAATCCCAGGATCTCTTCTCCATATTTTATCTACCTATTTCTCAAGAGGCTGCTGCTGAGTTACATATACTGGAAGGTTGAATCATGCAGTTAGAAAGAGACCCAACTATACCTGATGTTTGGTTATGGCCTGGCAAATCAGGGGATTACACTGCCAAGAGCTTCTACATGATCATGCACTCTCATCTACCTACAATACAACCTTGCAAATGGTTGTGGCAGAGTAGGTGTACCATGAAGATCAAGGTATTTGGGTGGCTCCTTTTCTTTGACAGACTAAACACCAAGGACATGCTGGTTAGAAGACACTGGCGCTCTAGCCAAGATGACAATTTCTGTCTCATTTGCAGTGAGCTGGTGTATGAGGATAGAATCCATCTGTTCTTTAACTGCACCTTCAGCTCTAGAGTCTGGAATTACCTGGGCATTGATTGGACTGGGGGCTCAGATATCTTGCAATGTATCATACATGCTAGGTCCAGCTTCAGGCATCCTTTCTTCTTTGAAGTCATGCTAACATCAGCTTGGAACATTTGGATTTTAAGAAATGGCAGAACCTTTAGAGCTGAGAGAGCTACCTTCAGTGCTTGGAAGTGTAAATTCATCCATGACATCTCTCTGCTTGCTCATAGGGTGAAGGATTGTATTAAACCAAAACTATTGGCTTGGGTTAATTCTCTGTTGTAAAATAGGTAGGGATGTTTAGCCTTAGGTAAATTTTACCTTTCTTTGTTTGTATAGCCTGTATTTTGTTTGTACAGTTCCACTTGCTTTAATAAAGGGCTGTGGGGCTTTGCCTCACAGTAAATATTCAAAAAAATATGCTACACTACTCTAATGCAAGCAGTAGAGATAAGAATAGGTGATATCTGGTTATCAAGGGGGGCTTGCCTGGTTGCTCTGGCAAGTAGGGGTCGTCAACAACGTAGTTGACCAGGGCACCATCAGCGGCGTCAGTCTCGTAGTCTACCGAAGAGAAGAGGGGGAAGAAACAATGAATACAATGCAAATAGATGCATATTGATGCATGACATGACAAGTAACGGTGCTAGGTGTGCCCTAACGCAGTAGGAGGTGATACTGGCGAAGGGGAAAATCATCCGGGAAAGTGTTCCCGGTGTATCGCTTTTTCAGACAAATGAACCAGGGGTGGATTGTTGCATGTTCTCTATGCTAGGACGTGTGGCGGATGAATGGACTGCATATTCAGATTCGTCTCGTCGTTATGAGCAACTTTCATGTACAAAGTATTTTCATCTGAGTTACGAATTATTTTATATGATTTTTTTAAAGTTTAAAGGATTTTCTAGATTTTGTTATTAAGTGTGCCCAGGGGATTTCTAGTCTAGTGTATTACAAGTGGCACCTGGCTGTGCTGAGTCATTAAGTCCACAGTCAACATTGACTGGGTGGACCCATATAGTGTCTAAGGGGGCCCACATGTCATTTTTTACGGTTTAATTAAACAATATTTAACAGGGATTGTCCCATACGTCAATTGCTATTAGGCTAATTTAGCACTAAAATAATCGTAACTAAACCTACTTCTAATTCTAATTAAACAGCGGCCAGTGCCAAGGCACCGTGCCTCACCCTGGCTGGGCTGGGCACACATGCAACGTACGGCGTCAACGGCCAGCAGCGGCGGCGCTAGAGGCGGTCAAGAAGCACCAGCGCAAGCAAGCAATGGCACGGGCAGCAGCAAGCAAGCAGCAGCTAGAGCAGCAGAAGCAGCAAACAGCAGTGGCGAGCAGTAGTAGGCAGCAGCACGCGAGCGCTCGCGACAGCGGGTGCCGCGAGAGCACGGGCGGGCGCGTGCGGTGCTCGCCCGGGTGCAGCCGGAGCGAGGCAGGTCGTGGATGAGCGCGCACAGGAGCGGACGAGGGTAGCAGAAGGTACCCCATAGCCGCGCGCATCTAGGGGAGGTCGCGGAAGGCGTGGGGGTTGCGGGAATCAAGCACACGGTGAGGTTTGACGACGGCTGGAGCACGACTCCGATGAGTTAATCAACAGGGTGCTTGTTTGGATGAATGGGTAACTGCTACACGTTCCTGGTGACCCACCGAACACGGTGGCGCACCGAGGCCCATGGGAGAGAGGGGGTGGCCTTTGCTTTTATTTTAGTTTTTGTTTTCCGTTTTACTTATTTTCTTCTCTATTTTATTTTATTGTTTAATTCGTTTTTGTTTTCTAAAATATACAATTGGCACCTAAAATAGTGTTGCAACTTAATCCTCTGTAATAACAAGTTTGACCACTAAAAAAATAGTCTAGCATTTCATAATAATAAAAGGCATTTAATTAAACGTTTAAATCACTGTTTTATTTATTTTTGAACACGTAAACACATTATGAAAATGTGCTCTCCTCTAATATTTATTATGGATTATTTTCCACCTCTAGAACATTTTAGTTTTAATGTTTGAAAACTTCTACCGACCGACTTGATTTTGAACTTTGAATTCGCACAGTTTTGAATCATCGCGAGGTTATCAACAGTAATCGTGGTGATGTGGTTACATTAGCAAGGGTTTACTGTAGCTTAACTATCCGGGCATCACATATATCATTTTTGGGACTAACCTATTAACCGGAGGCCCAGCCCAAATTTCTGTTTTTTTTGCCTATTTCAGTGTTTCGCAGAAAAGGAATATCAAACGAGGTCCAAACGGAATGAAACCTTCGGAAACGTGATTTTCTCAACAAACGTGATCCAGGAAACTTGGAGTGGGTGTCAAGAAACAATCGAGGAGGCCACGAGGCAGGGGGCGCGCCTACCCCCCTAGGCGCCCTCCACCCTCGTGGGCCCCTCGTTGGTCCACCGACCTACTTCTTCCTCCTATATAAGTCCACGTATCCCGCAAACATCCAGGAGCACCACGAAAACTTAATTCCACCGCCACAACCTTATGTACCCACGAGATCCCATCTTGGGGCCTTTTCTGGAGCTCCGCCGGAGGGGGCATTGATCACGGAGGGCCTCTACGTCAACTCCATGGCCTCTCCGGTGATGTGTGAGTAGTTTACTTCAGACCTTCGGGTCCATAGCTAGTAGCTAGATGGCTTCTTCTCTCTCTTTGGATCTCAATACAAAGTTCTCCTCGATTCTCTTGGAGATCTATTCGATGTAATCTTATTTTGCGGTGTGTTTGTCGAGTTCCGATGAATTGTGGGTTTATGATCCAGATTATCTATGAACAATATTTGATTCTTCTCTGAATTCTTTTATATATGCTTGGTTTATCTTTGAAAGTCTCTTAGAATTATCAGTTTGGTTTGGCCTACTAGATTGATCTTTCTTGCAATGGGAGAAGTGCTTAGCTTTGGGTTCAATCTTGCGGTGCTCGATCCCAGTGATAGTAGGGGAAACGACACATATTATATTATTGCCATCAAGGATAAAAAGATGGGGTTTATATCATATTGCATGAGTTTATCCCTCTACATCATGTCATCTTGCTTAAGGCCTTACTATGTTCTTATGAACTTAATACTCTAGATGCATGCTAGACAACGGTCAATGTGTGGAGTAATGGTAGTAGATGCAGGCAGGAGTCGGTCTACTTGTCGCGGACGTGATGCCTATATACATTATCATGCCTAGATATTCTCATAATTATTCATTTTTCTATCAATTGCTCGACTGTAATTTGTTCACGCACCGTAATACTTATGCTATCTTGAGAGAAGCTGCAAAATAAAGTAGATTGGAAACTTGTATGATGGAGAATAGACCCGGGGGCCATAGGTTTCACTAGTGGCTTCTCTCAAGATAGCATTAGTATTACGGTGGGTGAACAAATTACTGTCGAGCAATTGATAGAAAAGCGAATAATTATGAGAATATCTAGGCATGATCATGTATATAGGCATCACGTCCGTGACAAGTAGACCGAAACGATTCTGCATCTACTACTATTACTCCACACATCAACCGCTATCCAGCATGCATCTAGAGTATTAAGTTCATAAGAATAGAGTAACGCCTTAAGAAACATGACATGATGTAGAGGGATAAACTCATGCAATATGATGTAAACTCCATCTTGTTATACTTGATGGCAACAATACAATACGTGTCGTTTCCCTTTCTGTCACTGGGATCGAGCAATGCAAGATTGAACCCAAAGCTAAGCACTTCTCCCATTGCAAGAAAGATCAATCTAGTAGGCCAAACCAAACTGATAATTCGAAGAGACTTGCAAAGATAAACCAATCATACATAAAAGAATTCAGAGAAGATTCAAATATTTTTTCATAGATAGACTTGATCATAAACCCACAATTCATCGGATCTCGACAAACACACCGCAAAAGAAGATTACATCCAATAGATCTCCAAGAGAATCGAGGAGAACTTTGTATTGAGATCCAAAGAGAGAGAAGAAGCCATCTACTTACTAGCTATGGACCCGAAGGTCTGAAGTAAACTACTCACACATCATCGGAGGGGCCATGGAGTTGATGAAGAAGCCCTCCGTGATCAATGCCCCCTCCGGCGGAGCTCCGAAAAACGCCCCAAGATGGGATCTCTTGGGTACAAAAGGTTGCGGCGGTGGAAATAGGGTTTCGTGGTGCTCCTGGATGTTTGCGGGGTACGTAGATATATATAGGAAGAAGAAGTAGGTCGATGGAGCAATGAGGGGCCCACGAGGGTGGAGGGCGCGTCCAGGGGGTGGGGGGCCCCTGCCTTGTGGCCGCCTCATTGATTGCTTGACGTCCACTCCAAGTCTCCTGGATCTCTTTTGTTTCAAAAGTAATGCTCTCGAAGGTTTCATTCCGTTTGGACTCCGTTTGATATTCCTTTTCAGCGAAACACTAAAATAGGCAAAAAAACAGCAATTTGGGCTAGGCCTCTGGTTAATAGGTTAGTCCCAAAAATAATATAGAAGTGTAAAATAAAACCCATTAACATCCAAAATAGATAATATAATGGCATGGAGCAATAAAAAATTATAGATACGTTGGAGACGTATCACCATACCATATCACTTATATTGATTGCATGTGATGTTTATCCTTTATGCATCTTATTTTTCTTAGTACGACGGTAGCATTATAAGATGATCTCTCACTAAATTTCAAGATACAAGTGTTCTCCCTGAATATGTACCATTGTGATAGTTCATCGTGCTGAGACACCACGTGATGATCGGGTGTGATAAGCTCTACGTTCACATACAACGGGTGCAAGCCAGTTTTGCACACGCAGAATACTCGGGTTAAACTTGGCGAGCCTAGCATATGCAGATATGGCCTTGGAACACTAAGACCGAAAGGTCGAGCATGAATCATATAGTAGATATGATCAACATAGTGATGTTCACCATTGAAAACTACTCCATCTCACGTGATGATCGAACATGGTTTAGTTGATATGGATCACGTGATCACTTAGATGATTAGAGGGATGTCTATCTAAGTGGGAGTTCTTAAGTAATATGATTAATTGATCTTCAATTTATCATGAACTTAGTACGTGATAGTATTTTGCATGTCTATGTTGTTGTAGATAAATGGCCCGTGCTACTGTTCCATTGAATTTTAATGAGTTCCTAGAGAAAGGTAAGTTGAAAGATGATGGTAGCAACTACACGGACTGGGTCCGTAATTTGAGGATTATCCTCATAGCTGCACAGAAGAATTACGTCCTGGAAGCACCGCTAGGTGCCAAACCCACTGCTAGAGCAACACCAGTTGTTATGAACGTCCGACAGAGCAAAGCTGATGACTACTCGATAGTTTAGTGTGCCATGCTTTACGGCTTAGAATCAAGACTTCCACGACGTTTTGAATGTCATGGAGCATATGAGATGTTCCAGGAGTTGAAGTTAATATTTCAAGCAAATGCCCGGATTGAGAGATATGAAGTCTCCAATAGGTTCTATAGCTGCAAAATGGAGGAGTATAGTTCTATCAGTGAGCATATACTCAGAATGTCTGGGTACCACAATCACTTGACTCAGCTGGGAGTTAATCTTCCGGTTGATAGTGTCATTGACAGAGTTCTTCAATCACTACCACCAAGATACAAAAGCTTTGTGATGAACTATAATATGCAAGGGATGGATAAGATGATTCCCGAGCTCTTCGCAATGCTAAAGGCTACAGATGTAGAAATCAAGAAGGAGCATGAAGTGTTGATAGTCAACAAGACCACTAGTTTCAAGAAGAAGGGCAAAGGGAAGAAGGAGAACTTCAAGAAGAATGGCAAGCAAGTTGCTGCTCAAGTGAAGAAGCCCAAGTCTGGACCTAAGCCTGAGACTGAGTGCTTCTACTGCAAAGGGACTGGTCACTGGAAGTGGAACTGCCCCAAGTATTTTGCGGATAAGAAGGATGGCAAAGCGAAAGGTATATTTGATATACATGTTATTGATGTGTAGCTTACTAATGCTCGTAGTAGCGCCTAGGTATTTGATACTGGTTCTGTTGCTCATATTTGCAACTCAAAACAGGGGCTACGGATTAACCGAAGATTGGCTAAGGACGAGGTGACAATGCGCGTGGGAAATGGTTCCAAAGTCGATGTGATCGCCGTCGGCACACTACCTCTACATCTACCTTTGAAATTAGTTTTAGACCTAAATAATTGTTATTTGGTGCCAGCGTTAAGCATGAACATTATATCTGGATCTTGTTTGATGCGAGACGGTTATTCATTTAAATCAGAGAATAATGGTTGTTCTATTTATATGAGTAATATCTTTTATGGTCATGCACCCTTGATGAGTGGTCTATTTTTATTGAATCTCGATAGTAGTGATACACATATTCATAGTATTGAAGACAAAAGATATAAGTTTAATAATGATAGTCCAACTTATTTGTGGCACTGCTGTTTAGGTCATATTGGTGTAAAGCGCATGAAGAGACTCCATGTTGATGGGCTTTTGGAATCACCTGATTATGAATCACTTAATGCTGGCGAACCATGCCTCATGGGCAAGATGACTAAGACTCCGTTCTCCGGAACAATGGAGCGAGCAACAGACTTGTTGAAAAAAATACATACTGATCTATGCGGTCTGATGAGTGTTGATGCTCGCGGCGAGTATCGTTATTTTCTAATCTTCATAGATGATTTGAGCAGATATGTTTATATCTACTTGATGAAACATAAGTCTGAAACATTTGAAAAGTTCAAAGAATTTCATAGTGAAGTGGAAAATCATCGTAACAAGAAAATATAGTTTCTACGATCTGATCGTGGAGGAGAATATTTGAGTTACGAGTTTGGTCTTCGTTTGAAACAATGCGGAATAGTTTCGCAACTCACGCCACCCGGAACACCACAGCGTAATGGTGTGTCCGAACGTCGTAATCGTACTTTATTAGATATGGTGCGATCTATGATGTCTCTTACTGATTTACCGTTATCGTTTCGGGGTTATGCTTTAGAGACCGCTGCATTCACGTTAAACAGGGCACCATCTAAATCCTTTGAGATGACGCCATATGAACTGTGGTTTGGCAAGAAACCCAAGTTGTCGTTTCTTAAAGTTTGGGGCTGCGATGCTTATGTGAAAAAGCTTCAACCTGATAAGCTCGAACCCAAATCGGAGAAATGTGTCTTCATAGGATACCCAAAGCAAACTGTTGGGTACACCTTCTATCACAGATCTGAAGGCAAGCTATTCATTGCTAAGAATGGATCCTTTCTAGAGAAGGAGTTTCTCTCGAAAGATGTGAGTGGGAGGAAAGTAGAACTTGATGAGGTAATTGTACATGCTCCCTTATTGGAAAGTAGTTCATCACAGAAATCAGTTCTAGTGATTCCTACACCAATTAGTGAGGAAGCTAATGATGATGATCATGAAACTTCTAATCAAGTTACTACACCAATTAGTGAGGAAGCTAATGATGAAGATCATGAAGCTAATGACTTGTTGCGAAAGGTTTTTGACAAGTTCAAGGAGTTGACTACGATGAGACTTTCTCACCTATAGCGATGCTTAAGTCTGTCTGAATCATGTTAGCAATTGCCGCATTTTATGATTATGAAATTTGGCAAATGGATGTCAAAACTGCATTCCTTAACAGATATCTTAAAGAAGAGTTGTATAAGATGCAACCAGAAGGTTTTGTCGATCCAAAAGGTGCTAACAAAGTGTGCAAGCTCCAGTGATCCATTTATGGCCTGGTGCAATCCTCTCGGAGTTGGAATATATGCTTTTATAGTGTGGTCAAAGCATATGGTTTTATACAGACTTTTGGAGAAGCCTGTCTTTACAAGAAAGTGAGTGGGAGCTCTGTAGCATTTCTGATATTATATGTGGATGACATATTGTTGATCGAAAATGATATTGAATTTCTGAATGGCATAAAAGGATACTTGAATAAGAATTTTTCAATGAAAGACCTCGGTGAAGCTACTTATATATTGGGCATCAAGATCAATAGAGATAGATCAAGACACTTAATTGGACTGTCATAAAGCACATACCATGATAAAATTTGAAGAAGTTCAAAATGGATCAAGCAAAGAAAGGGTTCTTGCCTGTGTTGTAAGGTGTGAAGTTGAGTCAGACTCAATGCCTGACCACAGCAGAAGATAGAGAGAAAATGAAGGTCATTCCCTATGCTTCAGCCATAGGTTCTATCATGTATGCAATGCTGTGTACCATACCTGATGTGTGCCTTGCTATTAGTTTAGCAGGGAGGTACCAAAGTAATCCAAAGAGTGGATCACTGGACAACGGTCAAAAACATCCTGGAATACCTGAGAAGGACTAAGGATATGTTTCTTGTTTATAGAGGTGACAACTACCTCTTGAGCACTGCGTTGGTTTTCCCTTGAAGAGGAAAGGGTGATGCAGCAAAGTAGCGTAAGTATTTCCCTCTATTTTTGAGAACCAAGGTATCAATCCAGTAGGAAGCTACGCGCAAGTCCCTCGTACCTACACAAACAAATAAGAACCTCGCAACCAACGCGATAAAAGGGGTTGTCAATCCCTTCACGGTCACTTACGAGAATGAGATCTGATAGAGATAATAATAGTAAGATAAATATTTTTGGTATTTTTATGATATAGATTGAAAGTAAAGATTGCAAAATAAAATAGATTGGAAACTTATATGATAAAAGATAGACCCGGGGGCCATAGGTTTCACTAGTGGCTTCTCTCAATATAGCATAAGTATTACGGTGGGTGAACAAATTAATGTCGAGCAATTGATAGAAAAGTGAATAATTATGAGAATATCTAGGCATGATCATGTATATAGGCATCACGTCTGCGACAAGTAGACCGAACGATTCTGCATCTACTACTATTACTCCACACATCGATTGCTATCCAACATGCATCTAGAGTATTAAGTTCATAAGAATAGAGTAATGCATTAGGCAAGATGACATGATGTAGAGGGATAAACTCAAGCAATATGATATAAACCCCATCTTTTTATCCACGATGGCAACAATACAATACGTGCCTTGCTGCCCCTACTGTCATTGGGAAAGGACACCGCAAGATTGAACCCAAAGCTAAGTGCTTCTCCCATTGCAAGAAAGATCAATCTAGTAGGCCAAACCAAAATGATAATTTGAAGAGACTTGCAAAGATAACCAATCATACATAAAAGATTTCAGAGAAGAATCAAATATTGTTTGTAGATAAACTTGATCATAAACCCATGATAACCCACAAGTATAGGGGATCAATTGTAGCCTCTTTCGATAAGTAAGAGTGTCGAACCCAACGAGGAGCTAAAGGTAGAACAAATATTCCCTCAAGTTTTATCGACCACCGATACAACTCTACGCATGCTTAACGTTTGCTTTACCTAGAACAAGTATGAAACTAGAAGTACTTTGTAGGTGTTTTTGGATAGGTTTGCAAGATAATAAAGAGCACGTAAATAAAAGCTAGGGGCTGTTTAGATAAAGAAGCAATAAAGTTAGTATAGCGAGTGTGGAAAAGTGGTGGTAGGAGTTGCGAAATTATCCCTAAGTAATTGACTACTTTACTAGATCGATAGCATGTTTTATGTGGGAGAGGCCACTGCTAACATGTCATCCCTGACTTGGAATTCTATGCACTTATGATTGGAACTATTAGCAAGAATCCGCAACTACTAACGTTCATTAAGGTAAAACGCAACCATAGCATTAAGATATATTGGCCCCCCTTCAATCCCGTATGCATAAATTTCTATGCTAGGTTGAAGCTTCTGTCACTCTTGCCCTCCAATACATAGTCCTATCAACATACAACTAACCCTATGGTGTGATCCACGCGCGCGCTCATATGATGGGCACCAAAGGACAGCAACATAACCACAAGCTAATTAAACCAATCATAGCAATTCATCAACCACCGATAGGACAACAAAAATATACTAAGACATTATAGGATGGCAACACATCATTGGATAATAATATGAAGCATAAAGCACCATGTTCAAGTAGAGGGTACATCGGGTTGCGGTAGAGTGGACCGCTGTAGATAGATGGGGGAAGGTGATGGAAATGTTGGTGAAGATGGTGGAGGTGTTGGTGTAGATTGCGGTGATGATGGCCCCCGGCGACGTTCCGGCGCCACCGGAAGCGAGGGGGAGAGAGCCCCCCTCCTTCTTCTTCTTCCTTGACCTTCTCCCTAGATAGGAGAAGGGTTTCCCCTCTAGTCCATGGCCTCCATGGAGGCGGAGGGGCGAGAGCCCCTCCGAGATTGGATCTGACTCCCTCTGTTTCTGCATTCTCAGATTATGCCCTTTCACCGTTTCTTATATTCTCGGATATCCGTAACTCGATTGGGCTGAAATTTTAACACGATCTCTATCCGGATATTAGCTTTCTTGCAGCGAAAGAAGGGCATCAACCTCCTTACGGGGTGGCCACGAGGGCCCAGGGCGCGCCCCCTGCCTCGTGGCCCCCTCAGGCATCGTCTCGTGTTGATTTTTCTTCCCAAAAATCACACATATTCCAAAAAATCTCTGTCAGTTTTTATCCCCTTTGGACTCCATTTGATATGGATTTACTGCGACAAAAACATGCAACAAACAGGAACTGGCACTGGGCACTGGATCAATATGTTAGTCCCCAAAAATAGTATAAAAAGTTGCCAAAAGTATATGAAAGTTTTATAATATTGGCATGGAACAATAAAAAATTATAGATACGACGGAGACGTATCAGCGTCCCCAAGCTTAATTCCTACTCGTCCTCGAGTAGGTAAATGATAAAAAAGATAATTTTTGATGTGGAATGCTACCTAGCATAATCTTGATCATGTAATCTAATCACGGCATGAATATTAAGACACAAGTGATTCAAAGCAATAGTCTACAATTTGACATTAAGATAATAATACTTCAAGCATACTAACCAAGCAATCATGTCTTATCAAAATAACATAGCCAAAGAAAGCTCATCTCTACAAAATCATATAGTCTGGCTATGCTCCATCTTCACCACATAAAGCATTCAAATCATGCACAACCCCGATGACAAGCTGAGCAATTTGTTCATACTCATTAACGCGCTTCATCCTTTTCAACCCTCACGCAATACATGAGCGCAAGCCATGGACATAGCACTATGGGTGGAATAGAATATGATGCTGGAGGTTGTGTGGAGAAGACAAAAAGGAAGAAAGTCTCACATCGACGCGGCTAATCCACGGGCTATGGAGATGCCCATCAATTGATGTCAATGCGAGGAGTAGGGTTTGCCATGCAACGGATGCACTAGAGCTATAAGTGTATGAAAGCTCAAACTGAAACTAAGTGGGTGTGCATCCAACTTTCTTGCTCATGAAGACCTCGGGCATTTGAGGAAGCCCATCATCGGAATATACAAGCCAAGCTCTATAATGAAAATTCCCACTAGTATATGAAAGTGATAACTCAAGAGACTCTCTATATGAAGAACATGGTGCTACTCTGAAGCACAAGTGTGGTAAAAGGATAGTAACATTGTCCCTTCTATCTTTTTCTCTCATTTTTTGGGGCCTTATCTTTTTTGGCATTTTTCCTTTTTTTTCCTTTTTTTTCTTTTTTCTTTTTTATTTTTTCGTCCGGAGTCTCATCCCGACTTGTGGGGGAATCATAGTCTCCATCATCCTTTCCTCACTGGGACAATGCTCTAATAATGATGATCATCACACTTTTATTTACTTACAACCCAATATTACAACTCGATGCTAGAACAAAGATATGACTCTATATGAATGCCTCCGGCGGTGTACCGGGATGTGCAATGATCTAGCGTAGCACTGACATCAAAAAATGGACAAGCCATGAAAACATCATGCTAGCTATCTTATGATCATGCAAAGCAATATGAAAATAAATGCTCAAGTCATGTATATGATGATGGTGGAAGTTGCATGGCAATAAATCTCGGAATGGCTATGGAAATGCCATGATAGGTAGGTATGGTGGCTGTTTTGAGGAAGATATAAGGAGTCTTATGTGTGATAGAGCATATCGTATCATGGGGTTTGGATGCACCAGCAAAGTTTGCACCAACTCTCGAGGTGAGAAAGGGCAATGCACGGTACCGAAGAGGCTAGCAATGATGGAAGGGTGAGAGTGTGTATAATCGATGGACTCACATTGGTCATAAAGAACTCATATACTTATTGCAAAAGTTTATTAGCCCTCGAAGCAAAGTACTTCTACGCATGCCCCTAGGGGGATAGATTGGTAGGAAAAGACCATCGCTCGTCCCCGACTGCCACTCCTAAGGAAGACAATCAATAAAACCTCATGCTCCAACTTCGTTACATAACGGTTCACCATACATGCATGCTACGTGACTTGCAAACCTCAACACAAGTATTTCTCAATTTCACAATTACTCAACTAGCACGACTCTAATATCACCACCTTTATATCGCAAAACTATTGCAAGGAATCAAACATATCATATTCAGTGATCTACAAGTTTTATGTAGGATTTTATGACTAAACATGTGAATGATCAATTCCTGTCAACTCTCTACATAGATATAACTGAAGAAATAGAGTTTAATTCTTTCTACAAAAGATATGCCCACACTCTAACAAATATAAGTGAAGGAAAAGAGCATTCTACAAATGGCAGTTTTCTATGTGAAGAGAAACAGGCAATCCAAACTTCAAATGATATAAGCGAAGCACATGAAGCATTCTATAAAGCCATACTCAAAAGATTTAAGTGAAATGCAATGAGCATTCTATAAATCAACCAAGGACTATCTCATACCAGCATGGTGCATAAAAGAAAAATGAAAACTAAATGCAAAAGACGCTCCAAGATTGCACATATCGCATGAACGAAATGAATCCGAAAACATACCGATACTTGTTGAAGAAAGATGGGATGCCTTCCGGGGCATCCCAAAGCTTAGCGCTTGAGTCTCCTTGAATATTTACTTGGGTTCCTTGGGCATCCCCAAGCTTGAGCTCTTGCCTCTCCTTCTTCTCCTCACATCGAGACCTCCTCGATCTTCGAACACTTCATCCACACAAAACTTAACAGAAAACTCGGTATGATCCGTTAGTATAATAAAGCAAATCACTACTCTAAGTAATGTTGCAAACCAATTCATATTTTGTTATTGCATTGTAGCTACTGTAATATAACTTTTCCATGGCTTAATCCACTGATATAAATCGATAGTTTCATCAAAACCAGCAAACTATGCATCAAAAACAGAATCTGTCTTAAATAGAACAGTCTGTAATAATCTGAACATTCACCATACTTCTGGTACTCCAATTTTTTTTACAAAAATTAGGAAAAATAAAAACAAATTATAGAAAGACAGTGCAAAAACTTTCAGAACCGTTTGACGTTCCAGTAAAAAATGTAAAATCGCGCACTACAGCCAAAGTTTATGTCATGCACCGTACAAACCAACAAGTAATCTAAAACATCCTAAAGGCAAACCTTGGCACATTATTTTTATTTTTAAACCTTATAAAAGCACACAACAGAAATAAATGACTCTCTAAAACTTCCGGGTTGTCTCCATGGCAGCGCTTTCTTTAAAGCCATTAAGATAGGCATATAGTGCTCAAGTAATGGATCCACCCAGATCCCAAGGTATATCAAAGCCAATTTTAATTAACAATTATTTGTAATTTAGTAGTGAGCACAAAGTAACATATATCATGTAATGACGAAGTCTAACTCTCTTCCTATGCATCGGCATGTCATAAAAGAACAATTCATGCACACAAAGTAAAGGCCAATGCATAGTATAAACAGTTTCTTGCAATTTTTTCGTGTTGGAAACATGAAGAGGCGGAGATGTACCTCTCTCATAATAATTACAAGTAGGAGCAGCAAGCACATGCATATTATATCTATCAAAATCATCATGTGTAGTAGTGAAACGCAACCCATCAATATAATCCTTAATAAGGGCAAACTTCTTTGATATAGTGTAGTCGGGAGAATTCAAAAAGATAATAGGACTATCATGCGTGGGTGCAATAGCAACAATTTCATGTTTAACATAAGAAACTATAGCAAGTTCATCTCCATAAGCATAATTCATATTGGCATCTTGGCCACAAGCATAGCAAGTATCATCAAAAAGGGATGTCTCAAGAGAATCAACGGGATCATAACAGTCATCATAGCAATCATCCTTCGGTAAGCACGAAGGGAAATTAAACAATGTATGAGTTGAAGAGTTACTCTCATTAGAAGGTGAGCATGGATGATCAATCCGCTCTTTCTCCTTTTGTTCTTCGCTCTCCTCCTCATCTTTTTCATCCAATGAGCTCATAGTTTCATCAATTTCTTCTTCCATAGACCCCTGCAAAATATTAATCTCTACTTGGACAGCGGAGACTCTCTCAATAAAATCATCAATATCGGAATTGACTTCATAATTCTCATAGCAATATTTAAGGATAGCTAAATTTTCAGGTCTATAAACTGAATCATCAAAATTTTCACACTCTTTAAAGAAAGATTCAATTTCATAAGCACCCATAAAAGCAACACATTCTTATATTTGTTCCACATCATAGTAATCATATATACCATTAGCATAAGAAGCCAAGGTTTTATCATCATTAAATTTGCATGAAAAGGGAAGGTGTGGAGCCTTCATCCTAGAGCAACAAGTATAATCATATCTCAAGCATAGATCCCGAGCATACCAATGCAACATATGAATTTTATCCCATAATACTTTCCCTTTTTGAGTCAAGCGATAATCCCTAAAGTATTCACGTTGATCCAACATGTCTCCCATTACATAATTGAATGGAGTTTTCTCAGGATTATCAAAATAGTACATAATATTTTTCACATAACCAGCATCGAGGGTTTTAGGAGGTTCCCCATCTCCATGAGTAGAAGGTACACCTAATTTTTTTGGTATTTCGTGTTCCATATCCATAACTAAAGATAGATAACAACTTAGAACAACAAATAAAAATTACTTAGTGATAAAGCAAACAAGCACACACGAGAATATTCACCCCACGCTATTGCTCCCAGGCAACGGCGCCAGAAAAAGGTCTTGATAACCCACAAGTATAGGGGATCAATTGTAGGCTCTTTCGATAAGTAAGAGTGTCGAACCCAACGAGGAGCTAAAGGTAGAACAAATATTCCCTCAAGTTCTATCGACCACCGATACAACTCTACGCACGCTTAATGTTTGCTTTACCTAGAACAAGTATGAAATTAGAAGTACTTTGTAGGTGTTTTTGTATAGGTTTGCAAGATAATAAAGAGCACGTAAATAAAAGCTAGGGGCTGTTTAGATAAAGAAGCAATAAAGTTAGTATAGCGAGTGTGGAAAAGTGGTGGTAGGAGTTGCGAAATTGTCCCTAAGCAATTGACTACTTTACTAAACCGATAGCAAGTTTTATGTGGGAGAGGCCACTGCTAGCATGTCATCCCTGACTTGGAATTCTGTGCACTTATGATTGGAACTATTAGCAAGCATCCGCAACTACTAACATTCAATAAGGTAAAACGCAACCATAGCTTTAACATATATTGGTCCCCCTTCAATCACGTATGCATCAATTTCTATGCTAGGTTGAAGCTTCTGTCACTCTTGCCCTCCAATACATAGTCCTATCAACATACAACTAACCCTATGGTGTGATACACGCGTGCGCTCATATGATGGGCACCAAAGGACAGCAACATAACCACAAGCAAATTAAACCAACCATAGCAATTCATCAACCACCGATAGGACAACGAAAATCTACTCAGACATCATAGGATGGCAACACATCATTGGATAATAATATGAAGCATAAAGCACCATGTTCAAGTAGAGGGTACAGGGGGTTGCGGGAGAGTGGACCTGATGACCCACAAGTATAGGGGATCTATCGTAGTCCTTTCGATAAGTAAGAGTGTCGAACGCAACGAGGACCATAAGCAAATGATAAGCGGTTTTCAGCAATGTATTCTCTGCAAGCACTGAAATTATAGGTAATAGATAGTTTTGTGATAAGATAATTTGTAACGAGCAACAAGTAACAAAAGTAAATAAAGTACAGCAAGGTGGCCCAATCCTTTTTTTAGCAACGGATAAGCCTGGACAAACTCTTATATAGAGAAAAGCGCTCCCGAGGACAAATGGGAATTATAGTCAAGCTAGTTTTCATCACGTTCATATGATTCACGTTCGGTACTTTGATAATTTGATACGTGGGTGGACCAGTGCTTGGGCGCTGTCCTTACTTGGACAAACATCCCACTTATGAGTAACCTCTATTGCAAGAATCCGCAACTACAACAAAAGTATTAAGGTAAACCTAACCATAGCATGAAACATATGGATCCAAATCAGCCCCTTACGAAGCAACGCATAAACTAGGGTTTAAGCTTCTGTCACTCTAGCCACCCATCATCTACTTATTACTTCCCAATGCCTTCCTCTAGGCCCAAATAATGGTGAATTGTCATGTAGTCGACGTTCACATAACACCACTAGAGGAGAGACAACACACATCTCATCAAAATATCGAACGAATACCAAATTCACATGACTACTAATAGCAAGACTTCTCCCATGTCCTCAGGAACAAACGTAACTACTCACAAAGCATGTTCATGTTCATAATCAGAGGGGTATTAATATGCATATACGATATGAACATATGATCTTCCACCAAATAAACCAACTAGCATCAACTACAAGGAGTAATCAACACTACTAGCAACCTATAGGTACCAATCCCAGACTTAGAGACAAGAATTGGATACAAGAGATGAACTAGGGTTTGAGAGGAGATGGTGCTGGTGAAGATGTTAATGGAGATTGGCCCCCTCCCGATGAGAGGAGCATTGCGATGGTGATGATTTCCCCCTCCCGGAGGGAAGTTTCCCCGGCAGAACAGCTCCGCCGAAGCCCTACATTGGTTCCGCCAAGGTTCTGCCTCGTGGCGGTGGAGTCTCGTCCCGAAAGCTTGCTTATGATTTTTTCCTCGACGAAAGACTCCATATAGCAGAAGATGGGCATAGGAGGGCCACCAGGTGGCCCACGAGGCAGGGGGCGCGCCCCCACCCTCGTGGCTGGTGAGTGCCCCCCTCTGGTACTTCTTGCGCTCAGTATTTTATATATATTCTGAAAATAACTTCCATGAAGTTTCAGGGCTTTTGGAGCTGTGAGAATAGGTCTCTAATATTTGCTCCTTTTCCAGCCCAGAATCCCAACTGCCGGTATTCTCCCTCTTTATGAAAACCTTGTAAAATAAGAGAGAATAGGCATAAGTATTGTGACATAATGTGTAATAACAGCCCACAATGCAATAAATATTGATATAAAAGCATGATGCAAAATGGACGTATCAACTCCCCCAAGCTTAGACCTCGCTTGTCCTCAAGCGAAAGCCGAAATCGAAAAATATGTCCACATGTTTAGAGATAGAGGTGTCGATAAAAAAATAAAATACGGACATGAGGGCATCATGATCATTCTTAGAACAACAACATATATATATATATGTTGTCATATGATCTCTTATGCTAAAGTAACAATTCAATCACAATTTCAAGTATGAATCATAAACTTCATTGGAAACTAACAAACTATAATCTCAGTCATTGAAGCAATTGCAATTTATCATAACATAGGAAAGAGTCAATATAAGAGCTTTTCAGCAAGTCCATATACTCAACCATCTTTTAGTCTTTGACAATTGCTAACACTCATGCAATATTTATGGGTATGGAGTTTTAATCGGACACAGACGAAGATAGGGGCTTATAGTTTTGCCCCCCAACGTTTTACCTCAAGGGTAATGTCAACAATATAGTTCATGAAAACTCACATCCAATTAGCCATATATACCAGGATCTTTCCAACATATTGTGCTTGCCAAAAGATAAAATGTAAAAAGGAAAGGTAAAGATCACCATGACTCTTATGTAAGGTGGGAGATAAAAGTAAAAGATAGGCCCTTCACAGAGGGAAGCGGAGGTGGCCATGCGCTTTATGGTTGGATGCACAAAATCTTAATGCGAAAGAACGTCACTTTATATTGCCGCTTGTGATATGGACCTTTATTATGCAGTCCGTCGCTTTTATTTCTTCCACATCACAAGATCGTATAAAGCTTATTTTCTCCCACACTAATAAGTCATACATATTTAGAGAGCAATTTTTATTGCTTGCACCGATGACAACTTACTTGAAGGATCTTACTCAATCCATAGGTAGATATGGTGGACTCTCATGGCAAAACTGAGTTTAGGGATATTTGGAAGCACAAGTAGTATCTCTACTTGGTGCAAAGAATTGGCTAGCATGAAAGGGAAAGGCAAGGTCGACATGTTGGATGATCCATGACAATATAATTTATCTCATATGAAAGAAAACATAACCTATGACGTTGTCTTCCTTGTCCAAGGTCAACTCTTTAGCATGTCATATTTTAATGAGTGCTCACAATCATAAAAGATGTCCAAGATAGTGTATTTATATGTGAACCTCTCTTTCTTTATTACTTCCTATTAATTGCAACGATGACCAAAACTATGTTTGTCAACTCTCAATAACTTTTAATCATCATACTCTTTATATGTGAGATCATTAGTCTCCATAAGATCCATATGATCTCTTTTATTCTTTTTATTTCTTTCTATTTTATTTTATTCCCTCAAGATCATAGCAAAATCATAAAGCCCTTGACTCAACACTAATCTTTATTATATAGCTCACAGGCTCGATTACATAGTGGGATCATAAGGCAAAACTCAAAATTAGATCATACTAAAAACTTTTATTCTACTAGATCAAGATATTACTAAAAAGGATCGAACTAAGAAAAACGGTAAAGATAAAAGTGATGGTGATACGATACCGAGGCACCTCCCCCAAGCTTGGCAGTTGCCAAGGGGAGTGCCCATACCCATGTGATTATATCTCTTTTGCCGGTGAAGGATTTGGAGTTGTTGATGATGTAGGCTTGTCGTCCCTCTTCCAAGGCATAGGCTCACCATCATAGAAGGATGATCGGTTTTCATGAGTCCTCAAATATGCAGCCAAAATCATCCTTTTGAATCTATATTCATACTCACAGTCTTGATTTTGCAGGTCATAGATATGGGCTTGGAGGTGCTCGATTTTCTCATGAAGCTTGAAGATGGCCTCCCCAATGTCCTTGACGTCCAACTTGTGGTTGTTGGTGAACTCCGTTATCATAATGTGATTGGAGCGAGTCCACGCTCCACCATCTCTTGACACTTGAAAACTTGTTGCTCCAATGCCTCGAGCCTTGCCTCCGTGCTTCCGGTCTTCCTTGGTCCCTCAACATCGCGGATATGCAACAACCCCTCACGCATCTTAATGGTTAGAGGGTGTTGCAGCACCTCCGTGAGGTAGGGGTTGATGACCTTCTCGAAAAACTTGTCCTTGAGGGCACTTGAAGACGACAAGACGACCTAGATCTGTCAAAAAAACAGCTCGAAACAAAGACGAGAGATATTTGCGTGATACATGAGTCAAAACCTCCGGGAGATTATATAATCAATTTTTACTGACCAAAATACGTAACGTGTAATAAAACGGAGTCTAGAGAGCGCACGAGGTGCCCACGAGGCATGGGGGCACGCCCTCCACCCTCGTGGAGCCCTCGTGTCCTTCCCGGACTGCTTCTTATTTTTCTATTTTTCTAAATATTCCAAGACGGAGAAAAATTGCCATTAGAACTATTTTGGAGTCGGTTTACTTACCATACCACGTACCTATTCCTTTTCAGAGTTTGAAATGTTCCGGAAAGTGTCCCTTATGTATTCCTTCGGGGTTACGGTTTCAATAACATTGGTTTCAACATTTATAGGATTACATGAGATATAATGTTTGATTCTTTGACCGTTCACCACCTTTGGATTTGTGCCTTCGAAGTTGTTGATTTTTATGGCACCGGAACAATAGACCTCCTCGATAACGTAAGGACCTTAGCATTTAGAGAGAAGTTTTCCTGCAAAAAATCTTAAATGAGAGTTGTATAGCAATACATAATCACCTACATCAAACTCATGCTTTTCTATTCTTTTGTCATGCCATCTTTTAACTTTTTCTTTAAACAATTTGGCATTCTCATAGACTTGGGTTCTCCATTCATCAAGTGAGCTAATGTCAAATAACCTCTTCTCACCGGCAAGTTTGAAATCATAGTTGAGCTCTTTAATAGCCCAATAAGCCTTATGTTCTAGTTCGAGAGGTAAGTGACATGCTTTTCCATAAACCATTTTATACGGAGACATACCCATAGGATTTTTATATGCAGTTCTATAGGCCCACAATGCATCATCAAGTTTCTTGGACCAATTATTTCTAGATCTATTAACTGTCTTTTGCAAAATTAATTTGAATTCTCCATTACTCAATTCTACTTGACCACTAGACTGTGGGTGATAAGGACATGTAATTCTATGACTAACATCATACTTAGCAAGCATTTTACGGAAAGCACCATGAATAAAATGTGAACCACCATCAGTCATTAAATATCTAGGGACTCCAAACCTTAGGAAAATAACTTCTTTAAGCATCTTAATAGAGGTGTTATGATCAGCACTACTAGTTGGAATAGCTTCTACCCACTTAGTAACATAATCAGCAGCAACTAAAATGTGTGTATATCCATTAGAGGCAGGAAGCGGTCCCATATAATCAAAGCCCCAAACATCAAATGGTTCAATAACAAGTGAATAATTCATAGGCATTTCTTGACGCCTACTAATATTACCAATTCTTTGACATTCATCACAATACAAGACAAACTTACGGGCATCCTTGGAGAGAGTAGGCCAATAAAAACCGGATTGCAATACCTTATGTGCAGTTCTATCTCCAGCATGGTGTCCTCCATAAGCCTCGGGGTGACACTTGCGTAGGATATGTTCCTGTTCATGCTCAGGTATGCAACGTATAATAATACCATCTACTCCTTCTTTATAAAGATGTGGGTCATCCCAAAATTAATATCTCAAATCGTAGAAGAACTTTTTCTTTTGCTGGTATGTGAAACTAGGTGGTATAAATTTAGCAACAATATAATTAGCATATTCAGCATACCAAGGAGCAGTTCGAGAAGCATTTATGAAATTTAATTGTTCATCAGGAAAGCTATCATCAATAGGTAGTGGGTCATCAAGAACATTCTCTAACCTAGACAAGTTGTCTGCAATGGGGTTCTCGGCTACCTTTCTATCAATAATATGCAAATCAAATTCTTGTAGCAAGAGAACCCATCTAATAAGTCTAAGTTTAGCATCTTTCTTTTCCATAAGATATTTAATAGCAGCATGATCTGTGTGAATGGTTACCTTAGAATCAACAATATAAGGTCTGAACTTATCACAAGCAAATACAACTACTAAGAATTCTTTTTCAGTAGTAGCATAATTTATCTAGGCATTGTGTAGAGTTTTACTAGCATATTGAATAACATTTAGTTTCTTGTCAACTCTTTGCCCTAGAATAGCACCTACAACATATTCACTAGCATCGCACATAATTTCAAAAGGTAAATTCCAATCAGGTGGCTGAACGATAGGCGCAGAGATTAATGCTTTCTTAAGTGTTTCAAATGCTTCTACACAGTCATCATCAAAGACGAATGGTATATCTTTTTGTAATAAATTAGTCAGAGGCCGAGAAATTTTTGAGAAGTCCTTAATGAACCTCCTATAAAAGGCGACATGACCAAGGAAACTTCTTATACCTTTGATGTCCTTGGGACACGACATCTTTTCAATAGCATCAACTTTAGCTTTATCAACTGCAATGCCCCTTTCAGAAATTTTGTGCCCCAAGACAATACCTTCATTAACCATAAAGTGGCATTTCTCCCAATTCAAGACAAGGTTAGTTTCTTCACATCTCTGCAAAACTTGATCAAGGTTTCTTAAGCAATCATCAAAAGAGGATCCATAACGGGGAAATCATCCATGAATACCTCACATATCTTTTCACAAAAATCAGAAAATATAGCCATCATGCATCTTTGAAAGGTAGCAGGTGCATTATATAAACCAAAAGGCATACGTCTATAAGCAAAAGTATCGAAAGGGCAAGTAAAAGTGGTATTTGATTGATCATCAACTGATACAGGTATTTGAGAGAAACCAGAATAACCATTTAGAAAGCAAAAATGTGTATGTTTGGATAATCTTTCTAGAATTTGATCAATAAAAGGTAAAGGGTAATGATCTTTTTTAGTAGCCTTATTTGATTTGCGGAAATCAATTACCATCCTATAACCTGTAATAATTCTTTGCGGAATCAATTCATCTTTATCATTAGGAATGACAATAATACCTCCCTTCTTAGGAACACAATGGACAGGACTTACCCACTGACTATCAGCAACGGGATAAATTATACCTGCCTCAAGGAGATTTAGTATTTCTTTTCTTACCACTTCTTTCATCTTAGGATTTAGTCATCGTTGGTGATCAATAACTGGTTTGGCATCTTTTTCCAAATTTATTTTGTGTTGACATAAAGTGGGACTAATGCCCTTAAGATCATCAAGAGTATATCCAATAGCAGCACGGTGCTTCTTCAGAGTTTTCAATAATTTTTCTTCCTCCTTCTCTGAAAGGTTAGCACTAATAATAACCGGATATATCTTCTTTTCATCAAGATAAGCATATTTAAGAGTATCAGGCAATGGTTTAAGCTCAAACATGGGATCACCCTTGGGTGGAGGAGGATCCCCTAAGATTTTAACAGGCAAGTTGTGTTTCAGAATAGGTCCCTATTTAAAGAACACCTTATCTATTTCCCTTCTTTCATTCATAAACATATCATTTTCATGGTCTAGCAAATATTGTTCTAAAGGATCACTAGGAGGCACGACAATAGAAGCAAGACCAATAATTTCATATTTACTAGGCAATTCCTCTTCACGGTGTTGTCTACGAAATTTAGAGAAATTAAACTCATGAGACATATCACCTAAACCAATAGTAACAACATCCTTTTCGCAATCTATCCTAGCATTAACTGTGTTCAAGAATGGTCTACCAAATATAATGGGACAAAAGTTGTCTTGTGGGAAACCAAGAACAAGAAAATCAGCATGATATTTAGTTTTCCCGCACAAGACTTCAACATCTCTAACAATCCCCATTGGTGAAATAGTATCTCTATTGGCAAGTTTAATTGTGACATCAATATCTTCCAACTCAGCAGGTGCAATATCATGCATAATTTCTCTGTATAAGTCAATAGGTATTGCACTAGCACTAGCACCCATATCACACAAGCCATGATAACAATGATCTCCTATTTTAACAGAAATAACAGGCATGCCTACCATAGGTCTATGTTTATCTTTAGCACAAGGTTTAGCAATTCTAGCAGTTTCATCACAGAAATAAATAACATGCCCATCAATATTATCAGCCAAGAGATCCTTAACAATAGAAATATTAGGTTCAACTTTAACTTGCTCAGGAGGTGTATAGGTTCTAATATTGCTTTTAGAAACCATAGTTGAAGCTTTAGCATGATCTTTTATCCTAACAGGAAAAGGTGGTTTCTAAACATAAGCAGTAGGAACAATAGGATCATTATAAGTGATGGTCTTTTCTTCAACTTTAATAGGTGCAACTACTTTCACATCTATGGGAGGATGATATTTAAACCACTTCTCCTTAGGGAGGTCAATATGAGTAGCAAAAGATTCATAGAAAGAAGCTACTATCTCAGAGTCAAGTCCATATTTAGTGCTAAATTTACGAAAAACATCGGTACCCATAAAAGAATTAACACAATCAAACTTAGGTGTCATACCTGACTCCTCACCTTCGTCGAGATCCCAATCTTCAGAGTTGCGTTTAATTCTTTCCAATAAATCCCATTTTTAATTCAATAGTCTTCATCATAAAAGAGCCAGCACAAGAAGTATCGAGCATGGTGCGATTGTTATCAGAAAGCCGAGCATAATTTTTTTGAATAATCATTTCTATTGAGAGCTCATGATTGGGGCATGAATATAACATTGATTTAAGCCTCCCCCAAGCTTGAGCGATGCTTTCTCCTTCGCGAGGCCAAAAATTATATATATAATTACGATCAGGATGAACAAGGTGCATAGGATAAAACTTCTGATGAAATTCCAATTTCAATCGTTTGTAGTTCCATGATCCCATATCATCACATAGCCTATACCATGTCAATGCATCTCCCTCCAAAGATAAAGGGAAGACCTTCTTCTTCATAACATCATCGGGCATACCTGCAAGCTTAAATAATCCACAAACTTCATCCACATATATTAGGTGCTCATCAGGATGTAATGTTCCATCTCCTGAAAAAGGATTACCTAGCAGTTTTTCTATCATACCCGAAGGAATTTGAAAGTAGATATTTTCATTTTCAGTAGGTTTAGTACACTACTAGGAAAAGGCCTACTAATGGCGCACCTAATTTGGCCATTAATGGCGCATTAGTGGTGCGCCATTAGTGCCACGCCATTAGTATATTTTACTAATGGCGCACCACTGGTGCGCCATTAGTATCTGGTATACTAATGGCGGACCTCAGATGTGCCATTAGTATATATAACAGTGCGCCATTAGTATGCCTCCCAGGGGGCCATGTATACCCAGGTGCTTTGGCATACTAATGGCGCACAACAACAAGATGCGCCATTAGTAACTTCGGCATACTAATGGTGCACTGTTCAATGATGCGCCATTAGTATCCTTTGGCATACTAATGGCGCACTGTGATGTGATGCGCCATTAGTATGAATATTAGGTTTTTTTATTTTTTAATTTTCTATTTTTTGCACAGGTTACAAAATGTATAATTGGACAAAATATAGACAGCACACATCAACAACAGATTCATCGAATACAATAGAGGGACAGTTGATCTCTTGGCTAACAGCTAACAGCTAAAATCCTCTGGGCTATGACTTCAACCAGGACAATTGATCTCTTGGCTAACAGCTAACAACAAAGAAGTGCCCATACAGCCAATTTACTGCCCTATAATGATTATAAGAACTAGAAATAAAAGATATATCATAGTACTGAATAGTTGAGCAGTTGCAGATCCATCTAATCATGTGGAAAGTCAGTGAGCAGTTGCAGATCCACCATTGCCACCATCTAGTCACGAGGATTGGAGTCCTCCTCGGTCTTGACACTGAGCTTTTGCTTCCCCATGACCTGCAGATAGGTCACCAACATAAACCATTTGAAATGATTAAACAAGTGCACTGGAAGCAATCTAGATCAGCATACAAACATCCATCTTCGGCAACACTTGAAGCGTAACTACTAAAACAATTATGAACCTGAGATAAGTCGAAGAATCTTACAAGGATAAAATAAGTTACATAAATTCATCAAAATAAAACACTACATCTCTGTTTCTAAACCAGAGAGCCAAGAGAAGAACTATAACAGATGTAGTTCTCTGCCTCAACATGCTGTAATAATATTATCTCTGTTGATCCATGTCCATCTGGGTTAATATGAAATGTAAAAAAATTGAATGAGCCAACTTGGTACATCATTACAAATGATTACTTGCTAAGAGAAACAAGTCAGAAAACAAAGCTGCATATAACCACCTAAATATTATGGTCAAGTACTAATTATCAAACTGGCATATCCACTTGTCTGCTACTCCCTATGTAATCAAATGCAAGACATTTTAGGTCACTTCACAAATTTAGTAGTTTGTAAGTAGAAGAATAGAAATTTGAAGAAAAAAATGGTGGATACGCACTGAGATCACGGCACATAACAGGTGTTCAAATCAATGGAAAGCAAATGTATTTTGGAGATGGTACCATCCCTCTCTCAGAATAATCAGAGCCCAAAATTCCACATGTTGATCGATTGATATGCCAAACAGGGGGATCGGCTGAGGGGCTCACCGCGGTGCGGATGACGAGCTCGGGGAGGCCGGAGACGTCGGAGCAGCGAGGGCGACGCGGATCGATGGGGGAAGGCGCGCGGCGGCCGACGGGGAAGAAGCTTGGATCCGGCGATGTGGGGGCGCCCAGCTTGAACTGGTGGCCGTAGTCGATGCAGAGGGGAGCTGCGGAGCTCGTGGACACCTTTCCATGTCGCGGATCCGGTGATGTGGTGGGTGAGGAGGTGTGGATCGACGAGATCCACCCATCATCATCACCCTTCTCGAGGTTCTTGACGCTTAGGTGATGCGGATGCGGTGCTGCGCCTCCTGCGGGTGACGCGGATGCGGTGCTGCGCCTCCTGCGGGCCCTTGAAGCTGGCCTTGCCGGCCTTCATCGATGGTGGTCCCTTTGAGGGGAGGGGACCTCTAGCCAGGGAGGGGAGGGGAGGGGAG
>NC_041384.1:107830857-107873129 GCF_002162155.2 Triticum dicoccoides | reverse complement strand
GGGCGGCGGCAGATCGAGATCGGGGAGGGGGCGGCGGCGAGGAGATGGGGACGAGGGAGGAAGGGGGCGACGGGGGGATCTGAGCTAGGGTTTGGCCTGCGGGTGGGGGTATCTCCTTTTATTTTCTTTTCTTTTTTCTTTTTTCTGTAGATAGATGGATGGATGGATGTGGGATGGAGATATGGATGGATGGATGGATGGACGCCATGTCATCAATCCGTGGACAGAGTTACGATGGATGGATTGGTCCACTTACTAATGGCGCACCAACTCTAAATGCGCCATTAGTAATCCAGGTTACTAATGGCGCACCTTCTGGTGGTGCGCCATTAGTAGTTTTGCAAAAAAAAACATACTAATGGCGCACTGTTCCACAGTGCGCCATTACTAGTTTAAACTAGTAATGGCGCATGGTGGAACAGTGCGCTATTAGTAGTTTTGCAAAAAAGGAATAAAAAATATAATAAAAAAACAACATTAGTGGCGCACTTTCCGACAGGTGCGCCATTATTAGTTACAACTAGTAATGGCGCACTGTGTCTGGATGCGCCATTAGTATGTTTGGACAGGCGCACTAGTTCAAATTTTTTTTGATACTAATGGCGCACCCTGGGCCAGGTGCGCCATTAGTAGTTTCAACTCTAATGGCGTATCAGAAGGTGGTACGCCATTAGTATATACTAATGGCGCACCGCTTGTCTGGTGCGCCATTGGTGTCAATCCCATCTATAGCCCTTTTTCTAGTAGTGGTAGGTTGAGGAGCAACTCTTTTCTCTACTGGTCGGGGTGAAGATACCCCGTACAAGACTGAGGGAGTCCTGGATTAGGGGGTGTTCGGATAGCCGGACTATACCTTCAGCCGGACTCCTGGACTATGAAGATACAAGATTGAAGACTTCGGCCCGTGTCCAGAAGGGACTTTCCTTGGCGTGGAAGGCAAGCTTGGCGATACGGATATTTAGATCTCCTACCATTGTAACCGACTTTGTGTAACTCTAACCTTCTCTGGTGTCTATATAAACCAGAGGGTTTTAGTCCGTAGGACAACATAGACAACAACAATCATACCATAGGCTAGCTTCTAGGGTTTAGCCTCTCTGATCTCGTGGTAGATCTACTCTTGTACTACCCATATCATCAATATTAATCAAGCAGGACATAGGGTTTTACCTCCATCGAGAGGGCCCGAACCTGGGTAAAACTTCGTGTCCCTTGCCTCCTGTTACCATCCGGCCTAGACGCACAGTTCGGGACCCCCTGCCCGAGATCCCCCGGTTTTGACACCGACATTGGTGCTTTCATTGAGAGTTCCTTTGTGTCGTCGTCGTCAGGCTCGATGGCTCCTACGATCATCAATAGCAATGCAGTCCAGAGTGAGACCTTCCTCCCCGGACAGATCTTCGTCTTTGGCGGCTTCGCACTGCGGGCCAATTCACTTGGCCGTCTGGAGCAGATCGAAAGCTACGCCCCTGGCCGTCCAGTCAGATTCGGAAGTTTAAACTACACGGCTGACATCGGTGGAGACTTGATCTTCAACGGATTCGAGCCACTGCCGAGCGCGCCGCACTGTCCCGACGAGCATGATCTAGCTCTACCGCCGAACAGTGCCCTAGAGGCCGCACCCGCATCAGCTTCGACCCTTAATTCGGAGCCAACTGCGCCGATCGAGGATGGGCGGTTGGACGCCACCTCGGGGGCTACAATCCCAATGACGATCGAGCCAAACACCAGCCCCGCACTCCATGAGACTCGTGACTCCGAGGAGCCGGACTCCTCTCCGGACTCTGAACCCCCGCGCCCCTGCCAATCGAATCCGATTGGGCGCCGATCATGGAGTTTACTGCCGCGGACATCTTTCAGCACTCGCCTTTCGGCGATATTCTGGAGACACTGGAGTCTCTCTCTTTATCAGGAGAGCCCTGGCCGGACTACGATTAGCAAGGTTGGGATTCGGATGATGAAGAGATTCAAAGCCCACCCACCACCCACTTGGTAGCCACTATCGACGATTTAACCGACATGCTCGACTTCGACTCCGACGACATTGACGGTATGGACGCCGATGAAGAACCAGCGCCTATTGAGCCCTGGAATGCCACCTCGTCATACGACGTATACATGGTGGACGCACCAAAAGATGACGACGAGGAGCGGAAGGACGCACCGAAGGATTGCTCCCTCGAAAAGCAGTCAAAGCGGCGACGCAAGCGCCGCCCCAAATCACGCCTCAGCAGAAATAGCGATCACACAGACCCAGCGCTGGAGCAGGGCGAACTGCTGCCGGACAACGGCAATCCGGATAATCAAACTAAACAAACAAATCCTATCAAGGATAATGGTCCAGACAACATAACGCCGGACAGGCACCCGGAGTAGCAGAATGCCCATAAAAGGTTCGTTGCCATCGCGAGGAGACTTAAAAAGAAGAAGCGAAGGCTCAAGGCCGCGCAAAACAC
This sequence comes from Triticum dicoccoides, assembly GCF_002162155.2. Lineage (NCBI taxonomy): Eukaryota > Viridiplantae > Streptophyta > Magnoliopsida > Poales > Poaceae > Triticum > Triticum dicoccoides. The sequence continues at coordinate 107,870,673 of NC_041384.1, read as the reverse complement.
ACTCCAATTCAGATGGAGCAAAATACTCAACACTTCAGCAAGGTACGGCGACAATCGCCCCTCCAAGAGCTACCCAAAGCGGAAACTGCTACCCGAATTCGATGAGGAGGCCTCAGACCCCCCACAACCAAATATTAAAGCAGCCACCTGGTCGGATAGACGACCCCTCTACCAACACAGAAAGGCATTCAACGCCGCTCACAATACAACACGCGACCCATGCGAGGGCTCCCACCCAAAGGACGGTGCAACAAGATCCATCTATGGACCACGCAAGCGCGCCCCAGCATACAATGCAACACAACAAACATCCAAACAACGTGGCACACCCAGCTACAGGGGTGCCACACACCTCCTATGTTTCACCGATGAGGTGCTGGACCATGAATTTCCAAAGGGATTCAAGCCCGTAAACATAGAGGCATACGACGGAACAACAGACCCTGGGGTCTGGATTGAGGACTACATCCTTCATATCCATATGGCTCGAGGAGATGATCTCCACGCCATCAAGTACTTACCCCTCAAGCTCAAAGGGCCAGCTTGTCACTGGCTCAAAGGCCTCCCCGAAAGCTCCATTGGAAGTTGGGAAGAGCTCGAAGACGCCTTTCGGGCAAATTTTCAAGGGACTTATGTCCGACCTCCGGATGCGGACGATCTGAGTCATATAACTCAACAGCCGGGAGAGTCAGCCCGAAAGCTTTGGAATAGGTTTCTTACTAAAAAGAACCAGATTGTCGACTGTCCGGACGCTGAAGCCTTAGCGGCTTTCAAGCACAGCGTCCGTGATGAATGGCTCGCCAGACACCTCGGCCAAAATAAGCCGAGAACGATGGCCGCATTAACAAACCTCATGACCCGCTTTTGCGTGGGTGAGGACAGCTGGCTAGCCAGATGCAGCACCAGTGACCCCAGTACATCTGAAGTTAGAGATGGAAATGGGAAATCACGGCGCAACAGCAATAACAAACGCCGGAATAAAGAAGACAGCACGATGGGCACGGTAGTAAATGCCGGATTCAAAGTGTCTCGGCCAGGTCAAAAGCCGCCCCCAAAGGCACCAGGGATGAACTGTCCAGCCTCAACAAAATTCTGGACCAAGTATGTCAGATCCATAGTACCCCTAGCAAACCTGCTAATCATACCCACAGAGAATGTTGGGTCTTCAAGAAGTCCGGCAAGCTCAACGCCGTACACAAGGGGGAGGATACACCAAGTGAAGACGAGGACGAACCTCCCAAGCAAGACACAGGGGAACAACAGAAATTTCCACCCGAAGTCAAAACAGTAAACATGTTACACGTGATCAAGGGAAAAACAATGCGGCACTCCCAGAAAAATATACCCAAGCGCCTATCACCGTGAAGTCCTGCCACTGGTCATCTCAACCGATCACTTTCGACCATCGCGATTACTCAGCAAGTATCCAACACGCAGGATGGGCTGCCCTGGTATTAGACCCAGTAATTGGCGGATATCACTTCACACGAGTCTTGATGGACGGCGGCAACAGCCTAAACCTAATATGTCAGTATACAATCCGTGGGATGGGGTTAGACCCAACACAAAATCGCCATAGCAATGCTACCTTTAAAGGAGTAATGCCAGGCCCAGGGGCTCGTTGCACGGGCTCCCTCCTGCTACAAGTTATATTCGGCTCCCCCGATAACTTCCGTCGCGAGCATTTAACTTTCCACATCGCTCCGTTTCAAAGTGGCTATCAAGCACTGCTCGGACGCGAAGCTTTCGCTCGCTTTAATGCAATACCACACTACGCCTCCCTCACACTCAAGATGCCCGGTCCACGTGGCATCATTTCAGTGCACGAAAATATCAAGCGATCTCTACACGCCGAAGAGAGTGAGGCTGCCTTGGCAGCCGCACACTAAAGGCGCCCGGACCAGCGAAAGCATCCAATAGGTCGTCAAGACCTCAGACACAACTAATCAAGTCTGACGCCACTACTTATACCGAATAAACGGCCACACCCCTATTTTTCAATACAAGGGGCTCAACGCGCGCAAACAAGTGGTAATTTCTTCTCATCTTGAATTACACATGGTTTCTTTAGAAAACTATCTTTTTGCACGACAACCTTTTCACCTAAATTCCTCTCTTTTGCAGACGATCATCGTGCTACATCCGTCCAGGATACGGCACAAAGGAGACACAGGCGCAGACGTGCAGCAGGGACCCGCCCCAAGGATTCTTTTTAGATTAAGACCCTGCGTAAACCTTTTTTACTGTCTCTTGTTGATACATATCCACCTTTGAGAAGGATGCTGACGTCTTGGCATGTGGCCACACCAGAAAAATGCACGTACCTGGACACAAGGGGCTTCTTACAAAGTCCATTCTTTAGGCCCGGTTTATACCACAAAGACCGAATACCTTAGGGAGTGTTCAGCGCCGCGAGTTTGGCCCTATATGCATCAGCTCCGAATCATTGTCTTTGGTCAAATGTTGGGTTTGCCAGGCTCCTGTGTTTTGGTGCCTTACATTCCACTTTATCGGCTAAGGTAGCACCAGGAGAACTACTGCGATTGTGCCCTGGTTCATCCGGACGAGCACCTCAGTAGAGAAAGCCGAAAACTGACTGTCATGATATAGCGTGAGACTGGTCAACCACTCGATGACCTATGGGAATGTTAGAATTCCTCCGCCTTAACGAAAGGCCGTTTTCCGGCCAAGGCATGTACGCACCCCTGGATCGGGAGAGTGCGGAGCCACCAGGGGCTATCTAGTAGCCCCACTGTCAAACTCCTATGGCTAAGTGAAAGTGTTAAAGCGTTATAGTCCAGTTGCCTCGCTCGCTCCGCTATCACCTCTTTTATAGGACCAAGACGTTGGGTTAAGTGTGAACGCGTGTTTTTGCGAGCACCTCCGCATTATATGCGTGGGGGTTGAAGCCGACGACTACAATCTTTCAGGTTATACACATGTATACATAAACGGCCGCCCAGGAGGCATCATATTACTTTCAGGCAAAAGTATAAAAATAGCCTTATGAACATTTATAAAAGCATTTCGCTTACAATGAGATTACATATCACTCAAACATAATATTTTTTGAGCACTGGGTCTCTATAAAACGAGCACCCTCAAGAACTTCCTCAAAGTAGTGCTCAGCAGCCCTTCAACCTATGGCCGAATCCCGCGCTGCAACAGTGGTAGCATCCATCTCCGCCCAGTATGCTTTAACACGGACAAAGGCCATTCGTGCGCCCTCTATGCACGCCGACCTCTTCATCGCATTAATGCGTGGCACCACGTCAAGGAACTGCTGCACCAAGCTGAAATAGCTGTTCGGTTTTGACCTTTTCGGCCATAGCTGATCCACAACAGACCTCATGGAGAGTCCGGACAACCTATTTAGTTCGGACCATTCGGCTAATTGGTCAGTCAATGAAAGCAGACGCTCGGGAGAATGGAATTGTTTCCAACACAGCTGGTCTACTTCACGGTTTGTCTGACTCTAGAAGCACTTGGTCGCATCAGCAGTGCTCGCCGCCAAATCCATATACACATCCTCCGAACTCCACAGCCGATCCAGAGGGGCATACCATGGATCTCCGAACTTCCTCTGCAACATAAAGGATTTCCCAGCCACAATATCCCCGGCTTCCCGCAGCTCCTCCTTCTTTGCCCTCATAGCAGAGCGGAGGTCTTTTCTCGTCGTAGCAGCCTTCTCAAGGTCCGATGCCTTCGCTTGGTTTTCCTTTTTAAGGACCCGGCAACGGTCGGCAGCGGCTTTTAATTCTATGGCCATCTTGGCCATCTTGTCTCGGCTCTCGCCATGCGCGGCCTTCTCGGCTCGCAACTCTTCGGCCGCCTTCAAAGCAGCCGCATTACCCAACCTCGCTTGTTCCTTGGCTCGGGCAAGTTCCGCCCGTAAGGCTTCAACAGTGGCAGCTCCATCTGCAGTCATAACATATTAAAAATACTGGCTTACTATGCGGCGTTTACCAGATAATGACACTTACCCTGTGCCTCGTCAAGCCTTTTGTTAACAAGCTCGATGTCAGCGTCTGCCGCATCCAACTGCCGTTTTAAATGGGCAAACTCGCCAGTCCGGCCAGCCACCAGAGTTTCTATCACCTGCACATAAAGGCAGTATGGTTATTACCTGGGAATACGATCCTCTGTTCGTCATCATTTCCGACGACAACCAAAGTCTCAGGGGCTACTATCTACACAGGGCACACCTAGCATGTGCAGGACTATCATACATTATTTTACATACCTCAAAGCCTGTCAGTAGACTCATAAAAGCCTCATGCAATCCACTTTCGACGGACGCGATTCTCTCCACCACCGTATCCATCAGCATACGGTGTTCATCTGAGATGGCCGCTCGCCCCACCAACTCCCTCAGAACGTCCGACCGCACACTAGACGGTGCCGGACTCTTTTGTGTGCTCTCTTCGGGAGCCGGACACTGGGAGCTTCCGGGGTCGATGGGATTGTCTTCTGGCCTCACCGGATTCGGAGAGGCCCTCCGCGACGACACTTCAGGGTCGCCCGCTTCTGGAGCGGAGGAGTATGGAGGAGGCGTTTCACTCTCCACCATCTCTGGAAGAAGATCCCCCGAAGACGAGCTCATTTGAGAGGGGCTAAGGCCCGAACTGCAAAAATATATGCGGTGGTTATTTTCTCAGAAGAAAAAGATGGCATATCTGTACTGTTAAAGTATTTCGGGTCACTTACGACTCGCGGGAGAATTGATCCCCCGGCGGACTTTGTGCGGCAATAGCACCCCCCAAGGTAGGACCCCCTGTGGGAGATTTCTTCTCCCGTTTGGGAGCCTCGGCTTCCGAATCCCCGGGCGCAGTCCTTTTCCTCTTCTGGTCGTCTTCCTTCATGGAGATGCTCGCTCCCTCGGTTACAATGGGCAGCATTGGGGGCCCGCATCCGCCCGTATTACCCTCCGCAGTATCTTCCTTCAAGGGCTCCGGGCAAGGTGCGGTCTGGAGCATCTTTTCCAATACCGGATTTTCCAAACCCTTAGGGAGGGGGCCGAACACCGAATCAACTTCACCTTTGTTAGCCAGTCCTGGTCAAAAGTGAACTCTCAGAAATAACTTCGTAGCAAAGGAGAGATAGTATGTTCGGCCGGAAGATGCCTTACGTGTTCGGCGGCGCGGTTACAACTCAGGCCCACGTCCTTGGTGATTTCCGGACACTCCACTTGAGGTCCGAAGAACGACTTGTACATCTCCTTGTGCGTCAGGCCGAGGAAATTTTGAATGACACGCGGTCCCTCGGGATTGAACTCCCATAAGAGAAGGGGTCGGCGTTTGCAAGGCTGGACTTGACGGACCAGCATGACTTGTATCACCGCAATCAAACTGAGATCTCCATCAATGAGATCTCGAATGCAGCTTTGCAGTATAGGCACGTCCTTGGCTGGACCCCAGCTCAGTCCTCTGCTAATCCATGACATTAGTTGTGGTGGAGGGCCCGAGCGGAAAACGGGGGCGGCCGCCCACTTGGCACTTCTAGGAGCCGTGATGTAGAACCACTCCTGTTGCCACAATTCAGATACCGATGGAACCTTTGGGCCATGAAGCTCCCTTCATCTTGCGTATTGAGGCACCTCCACACGCCGCATGTTGCCCCCCGATCATCTTCGGCTTTACTTCAAAGGTCTTGAGCCATAGGCCAAAGTGAGGGGTAACCCGGAGGAAGGCCTCACACACGACAATAAATGTCGTGATATGAAGAAAGGAGTCCGGAGCTAGATCATGGAAATCTAGCCCATAGTAAAACATCAAGCCCCTGACGAGAGGATCCAAAGCAAGGCCTAGACCTCGGAGGAAGTGGGAGACGAACACGATGCTCTCGTTGGGTTCAGGGGAAGGGACGGCCTGCCCCGGGGGAGGCAGCCGATGCAAAATCTCGGCGGTCATATATCTGGCCTCCCTCAACTTTTTGATGTCTTCTTCCATGACGGAGGAAGGCACCCATCGGCCTTGAAGGCTAGATCCAGACATGACTGAAGGTTCGGAGCACCTGACCTGGGCTTTGGGCGTTTGAGCTTGAGGCAGGGGAAGGATTCGATTGAGCACGGGAGGGAAAAATAAAAAGCCTTGTCCCTTTATAAAGAGGGTGAATATCGAGTGTCCTCTCCGTGTCCGTTTGGACTTGCCTATAATCTAGGAGTCCCGGAAGCGGTTGGGTTACCCACGCCCGTATTGATGAGAATCCCGGAATAAGGGGACACGATCTCTTCTTTAACAAGACGTGCCAAGGAAACCGCCTCGCATAACACGCTGAGGTGGGGTAATAAAACGATTCGGAGAAAGGCTTGGCCGTGGTTCGATATCACACTACGGAATACGTCAAGCAGATTAGATTTGTGCAAATATTATTCTCTCCATGGAAATATGTGGAAACTTATTTTGCAGAGCCGGACACTGTCTTTGTGTTTAAAATCTTCTATGAAGTACTTGGAGGAGGAACCTGCCTTGCAATGCCGAAGACAATCTGCGCGCCGGACTCATCATCATTGAAGCCTGGTTCAGGGGCTACTGAGGGAGTCCTGGATTAGGGGTGTTCGGATAGACGGACTATACCTTCAGCCGGACTCCTGGACTATGAAGATACAAGATTGAAGACTTCGTCCCGTGTCCGGAAGGGACTTTCCTTGGCGTGGAAGGCAAGCTTGGCGATACGGATATTCAGATCTCCTACCATTGTAACCGACTTTGTGTAACCCTAACCCTCTCCGGTGTCTATATAAACCGGAGGGTTTTAGTCTGTAGGACAACATAGACAACAACAATCATACCATAGGCTAGCTTCTAGGGTTTAGCCTCTCCGATCTCGTGGTAGATCTACTCTTGTACTACCCATATCATCAATATTAATCAAGCAGGACGTAGGGTTTTACCTCCATCAAGAGGGCCCGAACCTGGGTAAAACTTCTTGTCCCTTGCCTCCTGTTACCATCCGGCCTAGACGCACAGTTCGGGACCCCCTACCCGAGATCCGCCGGTTTTGATACCGACAAAGACCCTCAGAGGATTACTTTCCATAGTAACAAGTGACAGTAAATTTCAGCACACTATATAAATTTTTCCTTACCAAATTCCACCTACCAAAGGCGCTTCACTCCCCGGCAATGGTGCCTAAAAAGAGTCTTGATGACCCACAAGTATAGGGGATCTATCGTAGTCCTTTTGATAAGTAAGAGTGTCGAACCCAACAAGGAGCAGAAGGAAACGATAAGCGGTTTTCAGCAAGGTATTCTCAGCAAGCACTGAAATTATAGGTAATAGATAGTTTTGTGATAAGATAATTTGTAACGAGCAACAAGTAACAAAAGTAAATAAAATGCAGCAAGGTGGCCCATTCCTTTTTTTAGCAAAGGACAAGCCTGGACAAACGCTTATATAGAGAAAAGTGCTCCCGAGGACAAATGGGAATTATAGTCAAGCTAGTTTTCATCATGTTCATATGATTCACGTTCGGTACTTTGATAATTTGATATGTGGGTGGACCAGTGCTTGGGTGCTATCCTTACTTGGACAAACATCCCACTTATGAGTAACCTCTATTGCAAGAATCCGCAACTACAACAAAAGTATTAAGGTAAACCTAACCATAGCATGAAACATATGGATCCACGAGGCAGGGGGCGCGCCTAGGGGGGTAGGGCGCGCCCCCCACCCTCGTGGCTAGTGAGTGGCCCCCCTCTGGTACTTCTTGCGCTCACTATTTTTAATATATTCTGAAAATAACTTCCGTGAACTTTCAGGGCTTTTGGAGCTGTGCAGAATAGGTCTCTAATATTTGCTCCTTTTCCAGCCCAGAATCCCAGCTGCCGGTATTCTCCCTCTTTATGTAAACCTTGTAAAATAAGAGAGAATAGGCATAAGTATTGTGACATAATGTGTAATAACAGCCCATCATGCAATAAATATTGGTATAAAAGCATGATGCAAAATGGACGTATCAGGACCGCTGTAGATAGATGTGGGAAGGTGATGGAGATGTTGGTGAAGATGGCGGAGGTGTTGGTGTAGATTGTGGTGATGATGATGGCCCCCAGCGACGTTCCGGCACCACCGAAAGTGAGGGGAGAGAGACCCCCTCCTTATTCTTATTTCTTGACCTTCTCCCTAGATGGGAGAAGGGTTTCCCCTCTGGTCCATGGCCTCCATGGAGGCGGAGGGGCGAGAGCCCCTCCGAGATTGGATCTGTCTCTTTGTCTCCCTCTATTTCTGCGTTCTCAGATTCTGCCCTTTCATCGTTTCTTATATTCCTGGAGATCCGTAACTCCGATTGGGCTGAAATTTTAACATGGTCTCTATCCGGATATTAGCTTTCTTGCAGTGAAAGAAGGGCATCAACTGCCTTACGGCGTGGCCATGATGGCCCCTGCCTCATGCCCCCCTCGGGCATCGTCTCACATTGATTTTTCTTCCCAAAAATCACATATATTCCAAAAAAATCTCCGTCAGTTTTTATCCCATTCTGGACTCCATTTTATATGGATTTACTGCGAAACAAATAACATGCAACAAACAGGAACTGGCACTAGGCACTGGATCAATATGTTAGTCCCCAAATATAGTATAAAAAGTTGCCAAAAGTATATGAAAGTTGTATAATATTGGCATGGAACAATCAAAAATTATAGATACGACGGAGCGTATCAACCCACAATTCATCGGGTCTCGACAAACACTCTGCAAAAAGAGTAACATCAAATAGATCTCCAAGAAGATCGAGGAGAACATTGTATTGAGATCCAAAGAGAGAGAAGAAGCCATCTAGCTAATAACTATGGACCCGAAGGTCTGAGGTAAACTACTCACACATCATCGGAGAGGCTATGGTGTTGATGTAGAAGCCCTCCGTGATCGATGCCCCCTCCGGTGGAGCTTCAGAAAAGGCCCCAGGATGGGATCTCTTGGGTACAGAAGGTTGCGGCGGTGGAAATAGGGTTTTGTGGTGCTCCTGGATGTTTTCGGGGTATGTGGACATATATAGGAGGAAGAAGTAGGTCGGTGGAGCCACGAGGGGCCCATGAGGGTGGAGGGCGCGCCTAGGGGGGTAGGCGCGCCCCCTGCCTCGTCCCTTCCTCCGTTGTTTCTTGACGCCCACTCCAAGTCCCCTAGATCACGTTTGTTGAGAAAATCACGTTCCCGAAGGTTTTATTCCGTTTGGATTCCGTTTGATATTGCTTTTCTTCGAAACCCTAAAATAGGCAAAAACAGCAATTTGGGTTAGTAGGTTAGTCCCAAAAATAATATAAAAGTGTATGAATAAGCCCATTAACATCCAAAACAGATAATATAATAGCATGGTACAATCAAAAATTATAGATACGTTGGAGACGTATCAAGCATCCCCAAGCTTAATTCCTGCTCATCCTCGAGTAGGTAAATGATAAAAACAGAATTTTTGATGTGGAATGCTACCTAGCATATTTCTCAATTTAATTTTTCTTTATTGTGGCATGAATGTTCAGATCCAAAAGATTCAAGACAAAAGTTTAATATTGACATAAAAATAATAATACTTCAAGCATACTAACAAAGCAATTATGTCTTCTCAAAATAACATGGCCAAAGAAAGTTATCCCTACAAAATCATATAGTCTGGCTATGCTCTATCTTCATCACACAAAGTATTTAATCATGCACAACCCCGATGACAAGCCAAGCAATTGTTTCATACTTTTGATGTTCTCAAACTTTTTCAATCTTCACGCAATACATGAGCGTGAGCCATGGAAATAGCACTATAGGTGGAATAGAATGGTGGTTGTGGATAAGACAAAAAGGAGAATATAGTCTCACACCAACTAGGCGTATTAATGGGATATGGAGATTCCCATGAGTAGATATCAATGTGAATGAGCAGGGATTACCATGCAATGGATGCACTAGAGCTATAAGTGTATGAAAGCTCAAAAAGAAACTAAGTGGGTGTGCATCTAACTCGCTTGATCAAGAAGACCTAGGGTATTTTGAGGAAGCCCATCATTGGAATATACAAGCCAAGTTCTATAATGTAAAATTCCCACTAGTATATGAAGGTGACAACATAGGAGACTCTCTATCATGAAGATCATGGTGCTACTTTGAAGCACAAGTGTGGAAAAAGGATAGTAGCATTTTCCATTCTCTCTTTTTCTCTCATCATTTTTTTATTTGGGACTTCTTCTTGTTTTTATGGCCTCTTTTATTTCTTTCTTTTTCTTTTCGTTTGGAGTCTCATCCCGACTTGTGGGGGAATCATAGTATCCATCATCATTTCCTCACTTGGGACAATGCTCTAATAATGATGATCATCACACTTTTATTTACTTACAACTCAAAGATTACAACTCAATACTTAGAACAAAATATGACTCTATATGAATGCCTCCGGCGGTGTACCGGGATGTGCAATGAATCAAGAGTTACATGTATGAAAGAAATTATGAACGGTGGCTTTGCCACAAATACGATGTCAACTACATGATCATGCAAAGAAATATGACAATGATGAAGCGTGTCATAATAGCGGAACGGTGGAAAGTTGCAAGGAAATATATCTTGGAATGGCTATCGAAATGCCATAATAAGTAGGTATGGTGGCTGTTTGGAGGAAGGTATATGGTGGGTTTATGGCACCGGCGAAAGTTGCATGGTACTAGAGAGGCTAGCAATGATGGAAGGGTGAGAGTGCATATAATCCATGGACTCAACATTAGTCATAAAGAACTCACACACTTATTGCAAAAATTTATTAGTTATCGAAACAAAGTACTACGCGCATGCTCCTAGGGGGATATATTGGTAGGAAAACACCATCGCTCGTCCCCGACCACCACTCATAAGGAAGACAATCAATAAATAAATCATGCTCTGACTTCATCACATAACGGTTCACCATACATGCATGCTACGGGAATCACAAACTCCAACACAAGTATTTCTCAAATTCAAAACTACTCAACTAGCATGACTATAATATCACCATCTTCATATCTCAAAACAATCATCAAGTATCAAACTTCTCATAGTATTCAATGCACTTTTTATGATAGTTTTTATTATACCCATCTTGAATGCCTATCATATTAGGACTAATTTTATAACCAAGAAAAATTACCATGATGTTCTAAAGGACTCTCAAAATAATATAAGTGAACCATGAGAGATCAATAATTTGTATACAATAAAACCACCACCATGCTCTAAAATATACAAGTGAAGTACTAGAGCAAAATTATCTAGCTCAAAAGATATAAGTGAAGCACATAGAGTATTCTAATAAATTCCCATTCATGTGTGTATCTCCCAAAAGGTGTGTACAAGAAGGATGATTGTGGTAAACTAAAAAGCAAAGACTCAAATCATACAAGACGCTCCAAGCAAGACACATATCATGTGGTGAATAAAAATATAGCTTCAAGTAAAGTTATCGATAGAAGAAGACGAAAGAGGGGATGCCTTCTGGGCATCCCCAAGCTTAGGCTTTTGGTTGTCCTTGAATTTTACCTTGGGGTGCCTTGGGCATCCGCAAGCTTAGGCTCTTGCCACTCCTTATTCCATAATCCATCATACCCATTACTTGAAAACTTCACAACACAAAACTTAAAAAGAAAATCTCATGAGCTCCGTTAGTATAAGAAAACAAACCACCACTTAAGGTACTATAATGAACTCATTATTTATTTGTATTTGTGTTAAACCTACTGTATTACAACTTCTCTATGGTTCATAATCTCCGATACTAATCATAGATGCATCAAAATAAGCAAACAACACACGAAAAACAGAATCTGTCAAAAACAGAACGGTCTGTAGTAATCTGTAGGTTTCGAATACTTATGTAACACCAAAAATTCTAAAATAAACTGCTGAACGTGAGAAATTTAAATCATCTTCAAAAAGAATCAACTTAATCGCACTCTCCAGTAAAAGATGGCAGCAAATATCGTGAGCGCTAAAGTTTCTGTTTTTTACAGCAAGATCGCAAAGACTTTCCCCAAGTCTTCCCAAAGGTTCTACTTGGCACAAACACTAATTAAAAGCATAAAAACACATCTAAAAAGAGGCTAGATGAATTATTTATTACTAAATAGAACCCAAAAGCAAGGAGAAAAAATAAAATTGGGTTGCCTACCAACAAGCGCCATCGTTTAACGGCCCTAGCTAGGCATAAAGATTTCAATGGTGCTCACATGAAAGACAAGAATTGAAGCACAAAGAGAGCATCATAAAACATGTGACAAACACATCTAAGTCTAACATACTTCCTATGCATAGGCATCTTATAGGCAAACAAATTATCATAGCAAGCAAAAACTATCATATGCAAGGAAACGGAAAGAAACAATAACAATCTCAATGTAACGAGAGGTAATTTAGTGACATGAAAATTTCTACAATCATATTTTCCTCTCACATAATAATTACATGTGGGATCATAAGAAAATTCAACAAAATAGCTATCACATAAAATATTTTCAACACGATCGACATGCTTGCAAAGTTAACACTCTTCCAAAATAGTGGGATTAACATTAACTAAAGTCGTGACCTCTCCAAACCCACTTTTATCAAGATTGAACTTTCTCCAAATATGCGGGATCTAAAGTTGACACTCTTCCAGACCCACTTTCAATAATATTGCAAACACTATTATCAATCTCATATTCATCATGGGGCTTAAATAAAATTTCAAGATCAAAAGAAGAATCACCCCAATCATGATCATTGCAACAAATAGTAGTCATAGCAAAACTAGCATCCCCAAGCTTGAGGTTTTGCATATTATTAACACAATTGACATTAAGAGAATTTATAATAACATCATTGCAATCATGCTTTTCATCAAAGGAACTATCAAGTATGGGTGCAATAGCAACGATCTCATGTTTAACATAAGGAACTATAGCAAATTCATCTTCATAAATATTGGCATCATGTCCATAAGAATAGCAAGCATCATGTTCATCAAGGGATATTTCAATCAAATCATCGGAATCATAATTATCTATGGATTCATGCATATCATTATTTTTTCCGAAGCAACGGTCATTCTTTCAATAAATTCTTTGACATAGACATTATGAGTATAGTTTTCATGGCAATATTTAAGTATGTCAAAATTTTCAGATTCGTAGAGAGTAATATCATACTTTCCAATCAAAGAAGCAACTTCATAAGCACCCTTAAAAGCAAAAAAATCTTCAATTTGTTCGATATCGTAGTAACTATAAACACCCTTTGCATAAGAAGATAAGATTTCATTGTCATTAAACTCACATAGGTAGGGGAGGTGTTTTTTAGGGTTCTTAGAGCAACAAGTAAAATCACAAATTTCACAAAGATTCCAAGCATAACACAACAATCTGTTTATTTGATCCCATAAGAGTCTCCCTTTTTCAGACAAACGGTGACGTACAAAATGAGCATGCTCATCTAAAGATTTCCCATCAACTAGGCTAGTTGGGGTTTCAGCATGAGCGCATAAGGATCGAAGGTGATCCAAATAGAACACTTTAAGTGGATCCATAACAATAGATTTTTAGCAAGCAAAGATGCAAGCAAATAGAACACACATGGTAGCGTGAGCAAATAGAATGACGAACGGAAGAGGGCGAATAAAACGGCAAAGGTCAAGTGGGGGAGAGGAAAACGAGAGGAAAATGGCAAATAATGTAATGCGACGGATAAGAGTTTGTGATGGGTACTTGGTATATCTTGACTTGTGCATAGATCTCCCTGGCAACGGCACCAGAAATGGCTTGTTGATGGGAGATAAATCTTGACTTGACTTGGTGCAACCTCCCCGGCAATGGTGCCAGAAATCCTTCTTGCTACCTCTTGAGCACTGCGTTGGTTTTCCCTTGAAGAGGAAAGGGTGATGCAACAAAGTAGCGTAAGTATTTCCCTCAGTTTTTGAGAACCAAGGTATCAATCCAGTAGGGGACTAGACGCAAGTCCATCGTACCTACACAAAAAAATAAGAACCTTGCAACCAACGCGATAAAGGGGTTGTCAATCCCTTCAAGGTCACTTGTGAGAGTGAGATCTGATAGAGATAATAATAGTAAGATAAATATTTTTGGTATTTTTATGATATAGATTGAAAGTAAAGATTCCAAAATAAAATAGATTGGAAACTTATATGATAAAAGATAGACCCGGGGGCCATAGGTTTCACTAGTGGATTCTCTCAAGATAGCATAAGTATTATGGTGGGTGTGACGCCCCCGATTTGACCGTACACTAATCATACACACAAACGTGTACGATCAAGATCATGGACTCACGGGAAGATATCACAACACAACTCTACGAATAAAATAAGTCATACAAGCATCATATTACAAGCCAGGGGCCTCGAGGGCTCGAATACAAGAGCTCGATCATAGACGAGTCAGCGGAAGCATCAATATCTGAGTACAGACATAAGTTAAACAAGTTTGCCTTAAGAAGGCTAGCACAATTCGGAATACAGATCGAAAGAGACGCATGCCTCCTGCCTGGGATCCTCCTGAACTACTCCTGGTCGCTGTCAGCGGCCTGCACGTAGTAGTAGGCACCTCCAGTGTAGTAGGAGTCATCATCGACGGTGGCGTCTGGCTCCTGGACTCCATCGTTTGGTCGCAATAATCGGGTATCGAAAGGGGAAAAAGGGAGCAAAGCAACCATGAGTACTCATCCAAAGTACTCGCAAGCAAGGAGCTACACTACATATGTATGCATTGGTATCAAATGGAAAAGGGTAGACTATGTGGACTGAACTGCAGAATGCCAGAATAAGAGGGGGATAGCTAGTCCTATCGAAGACTACGCTTCTGGCCGCCTCCATCTTGAAGGAGTAGAAGAGAGTAGATGGTAAGTTAACCAAGTATCACTGAATAGCATAATCCTACCCGGCGATCCTCCCCTCGTCGCCCTGTGAGAGAGTGATCACTGGGTTGTAGCTGGCACTTGGAAGGGTGTGTTTTATTAAGTATCTGGTTCTAGTTGTCATAAGGTCAAGGTACAACTCCGAGTCATCCTTTTACCGAGGGACACGGCCATTCGAATAGATCAACTTCCCTGCAGGGGTGCACCACATTTCCCAACACGCTCGATCCCCTTTGGTCGGACACACTTTCCTAGGTCATGCCCGGCCTCGGAAGATCAACACGTAGCAGCCCTACCTAGGCACAACAGAGAGGTCAGCACGCCGGTCTAAATCCTATGGCGCAGGGGTCTGGGCCCATCGCCCATTGCACACCTGCATGTTGCGATGGTGGCCGGAAACAGACCTAGCCTCCCTAATACAAGAGCAGGCGTTCCAGTCCAATCCGGCACGCACCGCTCAGTCGCTGACATCATGAAGGCTTCAGCTGATACCACGACGTCGAGTGCCCATAACTGGCCCCACGTAGTTGGTTAGTGTGTATAGGCCACTGGTCAGACTCAGATCAAATGCCCAGATCTCGTTAAGCATGTAAATTGAATTAACCGCGAATGCCGACCAAGGCCAGGCCCACCTCTCTCCCAGGTGGTCTCAACGTACCCTGTCGCTCCGCAACAAAGCTTCACTCAGAGGGTCGTTAGGACAAACGTCCTTTCGGTCCCAATCCATGAACCACTCGCAGGTACTCTACGAGCCGACCCGTCTTTAGTCACCACAAGTATCATATATTATGTATAAGTATATACCCGTGATCACCTCCCGAGTGATCATGGCCCGATAGTATAGCATGGCAGACGGACAAGAATGTAGGGCCACTGATCTACTAGCATCCCGTACTAAGCATTTAGGATTGTAGGTAATGGTAACAACAATAGTAGTAAAGACAGGCTATGCATCAGGATAGGATTAACGGAAAGCAGTAACATGCTACACTACTCTAATCCAAGCAGTAGAGAGAAGAATAGGCGATATCTGGTGATCAAGGGGGGGTTGCTTGGTTGCTCTGGCAAGTAGGGGTCCTCAACAACATAGTCAGTCGGGGCACCAGCAGCGGCGTCAGTCTCGTAGTCTACCATAGAGAAGAGGGGGAAGAAACAATGAATACAATGCAAACAGATGCATAACGATGCATGACATGACAAGTAACGGTGCCAGGTGTGCCCTAACGCAGTAGGAGGTGATACCGGCGAAGGGAGAAAAACATCCGGGAAAGTATCCCTGGTGTTTCGCGTTTTCGGACAGATGAATCGGAGGGGGAAAGTTGCATGTTTGCTATGCTAGGGATGTGTGGCGAACGAACAGGCTACGTATCCAGATTCTTCTCGTCGTTCTGAGCAACTTTCATGTACAAAGTTTTTCCATCCGAGCTACGGTTTATTTTATATTAATTTTAAAATATTTAAATCATTTTTAGGATTTATTTAATTATTTTAATTCAACATTATCCAGAATAGTGCTTGCTGACGTCATCATGATGTCAACAGTCAACAGAGGTGTTGACTAGGTCAAACTGACATGTGGGTCCCGCATGTCATACTGGTACGTCGCCAATGTATCTACTTTTCCAAACACTTTTGCCCTTGTTTTGTACCCTAACTTGCATGATTTGAATGGAACTAACCCGGACTGACGCTGTTTTCAGCAGAATTACCATGGTGTTATTTATGTGCAGGAGCAAACGTTCTCGGAATGACCTGAAACTTCACGAAGCCACTTTTCAGAAAATAAGAAAAATACCTGCCAAAGATGAAGGCCAGGGGGCCCACCGTCTCTCCACGAGGGTGGGGGGCGCGCCTGCCCCCCTAGGGCGCGCCCCCTACCTCGTGGGCCCCCTATTGCCTCTCCGACTCCACCTCCATATATTGAGTTTTGGGGAGAAAAAAATCAGGGAGAAGAAATCATCGCATTTTACGATACGGAGCCGCCGCCAAGCCCTAAAACCTCTCGGGAGGGCTGATCTGGAGTCCATTCGGGGCTCCGGAGAGGGGAATCCATCGCCATCATCATCATCAACCATCCTCCATCACCAATTTTATGATGCTCACTGAGGGAGTCCTGGATTAGGGGGTCTGCAGATAGCCCGACTATCTCCGTTGCCCGTACTATTAGACTATGAAGATACAAGATGGAAGACTTCGTCAAGTGTCCGGATGGGACTCTACTTGGCATGGAAGGCAAGCTAGGCAATACGTATATGGATATCTCTTCCTCTGTAACCGACCTTGTGTAACCCTAACCCTCTCCGGTGTCTATATATACCGAAGGGTTTTAGTCCGTAGGACAACAATCACAACATACAATCATACCATAGGCTAGCTTCTAGGGTTTAGCCTCTCTGATCTCGTGGTAGATCTACTCTTGTACTACACATATCATCAATATTAATCAAGCAGGACTTAGGTTTTTACCTCCATCAAGAGGGCCCGAACATGGGTAAAACATCGTGTCCCCTGCCTCCTGTTACCATCCGGCCTAGACGTACAGTTCGGGACCCCCTACCCGAGATCCGCCGGTTTTAACACCGACATTGGTGCTTTCATTGAGAGTTCCGTTGTGCCGTCGCCACCAGGAAGGATGTCTCGTCCCATCTTTAAAGATGACACTATCGCTGAGGGAGCTCTGGCTATCGGCCAAACTCTCCGGCTAGGTGGTTTCCTTATGACCGCCTGTTCGTCCGCTGCGCCGACGATGACTTCTCGCATCATCAAAAGCAATCTTCACGTCAACTCGGAACTCGCTGAGCAGTTAGATCCAATGGAGCTCTCTTCCCTGAACGAGCTCTTGGATCGCATCGCCGCCCTGGGAGTCGCTACAGACTATGATCAGATTGGGCCTAAACCTGATCTGAGAGAAATTAACTCTCCCCAGGTCACCCATCACGTTGCAGTGGTGGAAGAATAATGCGGCAACCCTTCAGCTATCTTAAGGACTAGCTACGTCCAGATTCCCGATCCCTCCAAGCCGGATACCGGCGGAGGGGATGATGTCACTCAAAGCCTGAACCTAGAATCAGGCAGCGGGCTAGATTTACCAGAAAACATCCAAGAATCCAAACTTTCGAGTTCGGAAACTCCTTGGCCACTGAGCCTTAGATTGGGTGAGGATTCGGATTCAATTCCACCCACCCACCCAAACATACGCGATCTATCCCAAATTAGGCAAGAGCCCGAAGGAATAATACACCATTAGTGGGCCAGATTCCTCCTGGTCAAGAACAGGATAAAGGACTACCGCGAGGAAGACGCAATTTCATTCTTCTGCAATAATTGCACGGACAAGGGAATCCTCAATACCATAAGTCGTGAAATCACACGCTTTGCCGACTTGGTGTCCATAGTACGAAAGTACTGTGCGATGGAAAGCGCCTGGAAAACTGAAATAAAATTTTGGGATAATCCGGCCCTGAATACAAACCCAGTCCGAAATAAAAGGGTGCATTATCACAATACACCTGGGTTAACTACCAAAAAGCAAAAGCCCTCTACGGGGCTAGGAACCGTACTGGAGGGATGGCTCAATGGACCCTGCAAAATTCATAGTACAGCGGATGCGATACCAACGCACAACCTTAGAGCATGCTGGATACTCCGGCAGGTGGCCAAAAGTGGTGAGGATCTACTCCTCCCAAAAACCACAGAGCACCACCCCGGGGACAATAATACGGTCTTTGAGACCTTCGCGTCAAATAATAGACGGAAGCGAACACTCCGCAGCATGTCCGAAATCTGCCACATAGCAGAAATAAATCCTTGGAGCGACACGGCTATTAGCTTCAATGCCAGTGACGAACCTAAATTCCGAACAGCCCGAGTACCAGCCGCACTGGTCCTCAGTCCAATCGTGGACGGCTTTCGACTCACCAAGGTACTCATGGACGGTGGCAGCGGATTAAACCTCATCTATGAGGAAACTCTTCAAAAGATGGAAATAGACTGTAGCCGCATTAAGCAAAGCAGCACAACCTTTAGAGGAATCATCCCCAGTCGGGAAGCACGCTGCGTTGGAAAAATCTCACTAGACGTGGTATTCGACACGCCGGATAATTACAGGTCCGAAGAAATTACATTCCAAGTGGCCCCGTTCAGTAGCGGATACCACGCTCTATTAGGGCGGGAGGCGTTTACAATCTTCCAAGCCATACCCCATTATGGGTACATGAAGCTCAAAATGCCCAGGACCAACGGAATCATCACTCTTGTTAGTGATCCAGACATAGCACTCCGCGCCGAAAATAAGACAGCTGCACTGGCCCTTGAGGCACTATCTGAAGCCCTAGCGGCCGAAGAACTAACTGCGCTGCGCTCCATGGTGAACAGGGACGACATGATACTCGATAAAAGATCCAAGTCCACCTCCTTTAAGCCGGCGGACGAAATAGTCAAATTCCAAGTCCATCCAACGGACCCTACAAAAAAAGCTTCCATCGGGGCACAATTAAACCCTGATGTCGACGCCGCACTGCGAGAGTTCCTACACGAGAACTGGGACATTTTTGCCTGGCACCCTTCAAACATGCCAGGAATCCCACGTAGGCTGGCTGAACACAGCCTAAATATCCTAAAAGGATTCAAGCCAGTCAAGCAGGCTCTTCGACGTTTCTCCGAGCCTAAAAGACAAGCCATGGGAGAGGAACTAGCCAAGCTATTGGAGGCCGGATTCACCAGAGACATAAAACATCCGGACTGGCTAGCAAACCTGGTGATGGTACCAAAGAAGGACAAATCCTGGTGCTTGTGTGTCGATTTTAAGGACCTTAACAAGGCCTGCCCAAAGGATCCCTTCCCCCTCCCCCGCATCGATCAAATCATCGATGCTACCGCAGGACACGATTCATTGTGTTTCCTCGACGCATACTTCGACTACCATCAAATCAAAATGGCAGAGCCAGACCAAGCCGCAACGGCATTCATCACACCATACGGCCCATTTTGCTTCAACACAATGCCCTTTGGGCTAAAAAACGCTGGTGCAACATATCAGCGCATGATTCAGACATGCCTGGCAAACTATATCGGCAAAATAGTGGAGGCATACATGGATGACGTGGTCGTTAAAACCAAGCATGTTGAAACTCTAGTCGACGACTTGAGGCTCACATTCGACAACCTCTGAACATATGACATCAAGCTCAATCCGGAAAAATGCATTTTCGGCGTACCAGCAGGAAAGCTCCTGGGATTCATTGTCTCCAGTAGAGGTATTGAAGCTAATCCGGCCAAAATCCGAGCGTTGTCACAGTTGGCTACCCCAACAGACCTCAAACAAATACAAAAATTGACTGGATGCGTGGCGGCTCTAAGCCGCTTTATCTCCCGCTTGGGAGAAAAGGCATTACCCCTTTATCGCCTCCTCCGGCGCACCGAACACTTCGAGTGGACGGACACCGCCACGGCCGGACTCAACGAAATAAAAGCCATATTGGCAACAAACCCAGTCCTGGCCGTGCCAAACATTGGTGAACCAATGCTATTATACATTGCGGCAACTCATCAAGTAGCAAGTGCAATGCTTGTCGTCGAGCGAGAAGTGGATGGACACAAATTTCCCCTTCAAAAGCCGGTTTACTATGTGTCCACTGTCCTTATTCCATGCAAATCACGGTACCCGCATTATCAAAAGATAGTGTACGCGGTATTTATGGCATCTCGGAAGCTGGGACACTACTTTTAAGAGTGTTAGATAACGGTAGCCTCGGAAGTACCAATTAACGATATTATAAACAACCATGACGCGACGGGCCGGATTGCCAAATGGGCCATTTAGCTCCTCCCGTTCAACATTAATTACAAGCCATGACGAGCTATTAAATCGCAAGTTTTGGCTAACTTCATCGCTGAATAGACGTTAGCCGAACTCCCTAAAGAGTACGACACATATTCAAACTGGATCATGCACTTCGACGGCTCCAAAATGTTGGCTGGTCTGGGGACTGGCATCGTTTTCATGTCCCCAATAGGAGACACCATTCAATACGTACTGCAGATAATGTATACGGACTCCAACAACGCAGCCGAATATGAGGCCCTTCTACATGGTCTCCGGATGGCAGTATCCATGGGCATTCAACTCCTAGAGGTGCGCGAGGATTCAAACCTTGCGATATCCCAAATAAATGGAGACTTTGATGCCAAGGATCCAAAAATGGCCTCTTATCGCAATGCCGTCCTAAAAATGTCAGCTCAGTTTGAGGGGCTCGAATTTCACCATGTGGCTCTGGAAAACAATCAGGCGGCGGATATCCTCGCCAGCATTGGCGCCAAACACGGCGCGGTCCCTCCCAACATTTTTCTGGAAAGACTTTTGAAGCCATCCATAGCATGGGAAGGGGACACCGGTAACTACAGTCTGGACCCGGCCAAAATACCCGATACCGAACTCTCTGACACAATCAGAGGCTCCGCCACTGAAATAACACAATCATCCCACGAAATAATGGCCATTATTACCCCGTGGACAGAACCATTCCTGGCCTACCTAATTAGACAGGAACTTCAGGAGGACCAAAATGAGGCACGCTGCATAGTGCGGCGATCAAAAGCCTACAGGGTCCATGAGGGAGAATTGTACAAAAAAAGTGCTACCGGAGTCCTTCAAAGCTGCATCTCCGAAGAGGAAGGGCGGAATCCTGTGGCAGAAATTCACACCAGACTTGGCGGTCATCATGCCGCAGCCTGGGCTCTTGTAAGCAAGGCCTTCCGCACAGGATTTTATTGGCCAACGGCCCGAGCAGATGCACAGGACTTGGTCCAACATTGCGCCAGTTGCTAGCTCTTTGCAAATCAAAGCCACATGCCACCCACCGCCCTCCAAACGATCCCCATTACATGGCCCTTCGCGGTTTGGGGGCTTGACATGGTCAGAACCCTTAAAGGGGGAACCCACAAGAAAAATACTTATTGGTCATGGTGGATAAATTCACCAAATGGATAGAGGCTAAACCGGTAAAAACAGCCGAATCCGGACCGGTGATAGATTTCATATCCGGGGTTGTACCCCGTTACAGCGTCCCCCGCAGCATCATCACTGATAACGGCACGAACTTCACGGCCGACGAGGTAAAACTCTGGTGCAGCAAAATGGGCATCAAGCTCGATTACGCTTCAGTCTATCACCCACAAACCAACGGTCAAGTCGAACGAGCAAATGGTCTTATAATGAGCGGCATTAAACCCCGATTAGTGTGCTCCTTAACGGAGTCTGATACACACTTGGTAGAGGAGCTCGACTCCGTACTCTGGGGACTGCGGACCACGCCGAATCGTAGTACCGGATATACACCATT
The DNA here is from genome assembly GCF_002162155.2 of Triticum dicoccoides. Classification (NCBI taxonomy): domain Eukaryota; kingdom Viridiplantae; phylum Streptophyta; class Magnoliopsida; order Poales; family Poaceae; genus Triticum; species Triticum dicoccoides. The sequence goes on along the minus strand of NC_041384.1, from coordinate 107,848,469 downwards.
TTTTATGGTGTACGGCACAGAGGCAGTCCTGCCCTGTGACATAATTCATGACTCACCTCGAGTGCGCATGTACGAAGAAAGAGAAGCCGAGCTCGATCGGCAGGACGGTCTGGACACATTGGAGGAAGAGCACGACGTAGCCAAAGCCTGTTCCGCATTTTACCAGCAACAGGCTCGCAAATACCAAAGCAGAGAAGTACGGGCCAAAACTTATAACGTTGGCGAACTAGTTCTACGGCTGCCGGATAAGAAAAAGAACAAGCTCGAGCCCAAATGGGAAGGTCCCTTCATTATCGACCAAGTTCTGACCGGTGGAGCATACCGACTGTGGGATGCATCGACCAGTCGACTCGAGCCGAACCCATGGAACGCAGCCAGGCTCCAAAGATTCTACGCCTAGCTCCGGACTTTATGTTAGTCCCCTCCCTTCGTCCATTTTCTGCATATGCATCATCTGTCTTGTTTCCCTTTCTTTATTTTTATTTCCCTAGGCCTTCAAGGGTCACCTTGTGCCTCACTCATACATCACAGATGCGCTAGCCGCACTCTTCATACCTGGGGGCTTCTCTCACAGAAGCTTAAATTATTTACATGTGCCCCACGCCCAACACATGTGTTATACTTCCGCATGTACCTTTTTTCACCATTATATGCATCGATATGACTTAAGTTTTGGCCAAGCTGGGTTGCCTGGCTCTTGTATTTATGCCCTACGTTCCCGTTAATTAGGCTAGGGCATAAAGGGAGCATCTCTGCGATTGTTACCGCCGGGTCAGCCAGACGTGTACCTCAGACTGGGTGAAGCCGAAAGCTAGTGTTCTTAAGAGAATATTCGGTCGGTGAACAAAAGATGACTTTTATTTATTATCCATATCTGCCCCTAGATGTTTTCACTGCGCTTCTTGTCGCAGTCCGGACATGCACTTTAGGGCATGCCTACCCAGGGAAAGGAACACTTAACGGAACTATTCTCTCTGGAAGATGTTTCTTACTACCCATGTAATATAACATAACTAGTTGGGCACTTGTCTGATAAAGCACTGATGACCCCTACGCCTGGTCTCCACGCATGCCCCGGTTCTTATATAACTGAGAGGGTATTCGGATACACTCCGGACTGTCGGGTCCCGAGGTTGAAGCGAAAAGGTCCGCCACGACAAACGATCTACAATCCGGCTAGAAGGCATCATATATGTCACTTTAAAATTACATAGTCGATTTGACTGGTTGAATTCCTCTTCAATGCCATCCAATAGGCTGTCTAGTCTACAATCCTGTTGGGAATACTTTGCAGCCAATTCTACTTGGCCGTACACTAAATTCGCAGGGATCTCCTTGCCATCAGGCCCCACAGGTCCGACTTCGGCCATGTGGTTCGGGTCAGCCTTCGTGTACCGTGTCTTCACCATTGCCCAAGCTTCCCTAGCGCCCTGACAGCAGGCCGATATCTTCCATAATCGGAAGCGCCGCCATGCTCCCTTCAGCTTTTCTGCAAGCTCTCCAAGGCCTTCGGGTATGGAGACGGACGGCCACAAGGCCTGGGCAACACCTTGCATCACCTGCCGAACTCGTTCGTGCAACTGTGCGAGCTCGGGAAGAAGATCACCCATTGAACCAGGCATCTCCTCGGCAGGACGACCTGTTAGCATACCTACAAACATAACTCTGTCAGCCAGCTTCCTCGCTGAACTCTTTTTCAAAGTTCGTTCAAGCACTTACTAAATATGCCGCGTCGAAGCCACCGATTCTCCTTAACAGAGTCCGACAGTTGGGCACAAACATCTTTTAGTTCCACGCCCAGCTTGGTGTTGGCATCTTGGAGATCATTCTTCTCCTGCCTCACCCTTGTAAGCACGCTCTCACCGGCCTTCAGCTGGCGTATGAGCTGTTGCTTCTCCGGATTCACTCCAGCGTCATCTGCAATTTTATCGTCAGCTCTGCATATAAAGCCGCACTCTAATATGATACTTATCATTTGATGGATATGTTACCAGAGGGGGTCTCTTTGGGCTCCCCTGCCGCGGCCAGTGCGGCCTGAAGTTGGGCTTTGCACTCTTCCAGCTCCAGGGACCGTTGAGTATTCTTTTCTATAAGAACCTACATAACAAATGATCCTTAAATCAGTTATCCTAACTGTTTCAAGTCTCAGGGGCTACTGATATATATAATCATCAAATTTTCTCACCCGTATGTCTTCTACATACTGCTCCGTGGCTCTGGCTAGACCATTCTGAGCGGCACGGAGGTGCGCGTCTCCCGAGTTGAAGGCATCCAATGCCTCTTGGGAGAAACAAGCGTCACGAAGAACAGTACGGCGACGCCTGTGGTTCATGGCACTTTCCACCTTGGAATGGGTGGCGGACATTCTATCTGTATCCTCTGTCGGAGGAGCACCCGGCGCACGCCTTGTACTCGTTCTCACCTCTGAGTCCGGCCTTGGAGCGTGGCTTGTGGAGGCGCGATTGGTAGCCTCTCCGGGTATAGTCCGGCGCTCTTTTTCCTGAAAAGAAGGCATGGGTGTTAATATGCCTCTGTAAATAATGTCTTGCAGTAAAGACGGCGCGCCGTACCGCTGCGCCGGTTCCTCAATCCGGACTGCGGATCTTTTCAGCCTACCTGGCCTAGCGGCCCGTTGTTGGCTAGTTGCCACAGGCTCGGCCTTCTGCCCCGAGGACCTCCCCTGCAAAACACGGCTGTTATATGACAATAAAAAAAGAGCACAAGGACGGATCCCTTTTTAAGTGCTGGGACTTCCCTCTCAGTCACCTGTGAGGCTAGAACTAGCCCAGGGTAATCGGCCGTAATGGCCACCAAGGTATTGTCATTGCTCCCTTGGTAAAATACCTTGTCGATCAGCTCCACGGATATGTCCGGATCCTCCTGGGAGGCCGGGTCAAGGGACCGTCCAGGGTCCTCGGGCTGTGGAGGAGGGCTGTTTATCTCCTTTACTACCTGGCGCAGCTCCTGCGATGAAATCGCTAGAATGAATACTTAAATTACGGGAATACGAAACGGATGGGCGAGAAAAAGTCTCCGCTTACCCAACTCGGAGGATTGTACATAGAGAATCCGCCCTGCAAGTTGACACGGAGGAATTCCTCCTCTTCTCCCTTGTACAAAGTGGACAAGATCTTTATTAGATCAGCAGCCGATCCCGACCCTTTGCGACCGTGGCGGGTGGCGTCATCCTCCCCATTGAAATCCCACATGGGGTGGCCTCTATACTGGAGCGGCTGCACCCCCGGCATAATGCATATAGCCATGACCTCGATCATGGTCAATCCGGATCGAGCTAAAGAACTTATCCGGCTCATCAGATAAAGAATGTCCCCGTCGTCTTCCTCCAGGGAGCTCCGTGGACGCCAGCTCCGGCGCTTCTTCAAAGGTGCGTTGTCAAACTCAGGAAGGCCGATCCGAATAGGGTCCGGAAGGGGGACATCTTCTATATAAAACCATTCTGAAAGCCAGTCTTTGGACGTCTTCTTCGGGGTCCCGGACAGGTATCCGGTCCCGGCAATATGCCACACTTCGGCTCCGCCCACTTGATATATTGATCCATTCTTAGAACGGGGCACAAGGCAGAACAGCTTCTTCCACAGAGCGAAATGAGCCTCACAGCCCAAAAATAACTCGCAAAGGGCTACGAATCCCACGATATGCAGCAGGGAGGCAGGCGTAAGGTTGTGCAGCTGGAGGCCATAGAACTCCAGAAGCCCCCGGAGAAACGGATGAATTGGGAATCCGAGCCCTCTTACCAGATAAGGGACAAGGCATACCCGCTCTCCCTTGGGGGGATTGGGACGGCTCTCCGCTTGCTCTCCGCCATTGTAGGTGGCAAGCCCGGCTCGAACCGGGACCAGGTACGCTGGGAGAAAAATCCCTTGGATTGAAGTATCACCAATTTGCTGTGCGGGGTGGAACATCTCTCCCAATCTCTAGGCTTGGAGCTAGGGGTGCGAGAGGAGGAGCTGCGTCGACCGGCCATGGTGGAATGGATCTCTGTCGGGTGCGCTTCGATGAAGACTCAACAAGGGAGGATGATGTGATTTGGATCTGAATCCTCGTCTTTTTAAATAGGCGGCTCATTTACATAGCTAGGGGGTAAATGTGAAAACACCCTGGCTCTTCACATTCGCTCGACACATGGAAAGTGGCCATTATTGGGCGTAGAAGCCAAGGAGTACAAACCGTCACAAGGAACCAGACATTTCGACAGGTACACAGAATTTGGAGAGGAACCCGCCTTGCAATGCCGAAGATAATACTGCACGCCGGACTCGTCGTCATTGAAGCCTGGTTCGGGGGCTACTGAGGGAATCCTGGATTAGTTGGTCTCCGGATAGCCGGACTATCTCCGTTGGCCGGACTATTAGACTATGAAGATACAAGATTGAAGACTTCGTCTCGTGTCCGGATGGGACTCTACTTGGCGTGGAAGGCAAGCTAGGCAATACGTATATGGATATCTCCTCCTCTGTAACCGACCTTGTGTAACCCTAACCCTCTCCGATGTCTATATAAACCGAAGGGTTTTAGTCCGTAGGACAACAATCACAACATACAATCATACCATAGGCTAGCTTCTAGGGTTTAGCCTCTCTGATCTCGTGGTAGATCTACTCTTGTACTACACATATCATCAATATTAATCAATCATGACGTAGGGTTTTACCTCCATCAAGAGGGCCTGAACCTGGGTAAAACATCGTGTCCCCTGCCTCCTATTACCATCCGGCCTAGACGCACAGTTCGGGACCCCCTACCCGAGATCCGCCGGTTTTGACACCGACACTCACCGCCGTGCGTGACTAATTCCATCATAGGCTTGCTGGACGATGATGGGTTGGATGGGATCTATCATGTAATCGAGTTAGTTTTGTTAGGGTTTGATCCCTAGTGTCCACTATGTTCTGAGATTGATGTTGCTATGACTTTGCTATGCTTAATGCTTGTCACTAGGACCCGAGTGCCATGATTTCAGATCTGAACCTATTATGTTTTCATCAATATATGAGTGTTCTTGGTCCTATCTTGCAAGTCTATAGTCACCTATTAGGTGTTATGATCCGTTAACCCCGAAGTGACAATAATCGGGATACTTAACGGTGATGACCGTAGTTTGAGGAGTTCATGCACTACTAGAAAAAGGGCTATAGATGGGATTGACACTAATGGCGCACCAGACAAGCGGTGCCCCATTAGTATATACTAATGGCGCACCACCTTCTGATACGCCATTAGAGTTGAAACTACTAATGGCGCACCTGGCCCAGGGTGCGCCATTAGTATCAAATTTTTTTTGAACTAGTGCGCCTGTCCAAACATACTAATGGCGCATCCAGACACAGTGCGCCATTACTAGTTGTAACTAGTAATGGCGCACCTGTCGGAAAGTGCGCCACTAATGTTTTTTTTATTATATTTTTTATTCCTTTTTTTGCAAAACTACTAATGGAGCACCTAGTAAAAAGTGCGCCACTACTATGTTTGACCAAGCTTTGACCCACTTCTGGACATAGTAATGGCGCACTTTTCCATGCGGTGCGCCGTTGTGGTTTTGTAGGCAAGTGCCGCAGCCCGACCGCCCACCATCTCTCTCCTCTCTCTCTCGCACGGAAACCCTATCCTCTTCTCCCTCACCCCACACACACACGTCTCTCGGCCTCGCCCCGGCCCTGATCCATGCTGCCTCCCAGTGCTCCCTCCTCTTCCTGTTCGGTGGCCCTTGCCCTCCTCTCTCTTCGGTCCCCTTCGCGCCTCCTCGCGGCAGTCGCAGCCAAGGAGCCCGAGCTCGGCGGCGACGGATCGGAAGGCAGCGTCGGCACTGGATCTGGCAGTGGTGGAGCCACCGCCGTCCCCGCTCCACCCTCTCCCGCACCCCCCACCTTCTCTCCCATCCGCAGATCGAGAACCTTCTCTCCCATCCACGGATCAGGAAGGGAAGGTCCCAGATCCACATCGGGTGGGTGGGTGGGTCCTTGCGCTTCGGCGCGCCGCCGTCCACCTGGGCCGCGACCACCGAGGTCCTCGAGGCCGGCCATGGAAGTCCGACCTGCCAGCAGCGATGCCTCGCGCCCGAAACCCTAGCATGCATGCCGTAGGAACGAGGTACAGCACTGGACCCCTATGCTCCTCCTTCTTCCATGGACTTCTTAGCATGAGAGGTCTCATCTCTGTAGGAAGGAGGACAACGCCATGGAAGCTGCTCCTTCCCCTTCCCCACCAGGACCACGCACGCCATGGAAGGTATCGTCTCCTGTTGCTGCTACCTTAGCTCTTTTTCCATCTCCAGATCTGATTCTTGAGCATTTGTGTCTCTGACCTGATTTGGTCAAGGGGGAGAAAGAGAAGCTGCTCCCATCCGCCTGTGCCATCAGATTTGGCCGCCCATACAGTACGCACACGGTTTAGGGTTGCTCAAATCCATTTACACTAATTTGGATGAAACAGAGGCTGTCACAAATGCATCACCTCATGTAGCTTCTTGGTCCGCTAGCAAGTTAGTAACTTGCATGTATTTTTTGGTGACGAACAAGTCTGACTCCAATGGATTAACTCTGTCTGTATCGCAAATTTGTTGGATTAACCCAGCAATGCTTTAGTTTTACTTCCCCCTCCCCCCTAGCTAGCTAACTCTTTTAAGGTCCAGTAGTGCGGTGTGATTAATTGTTCGGTTAAATCCAGTCCTGCTAGTCCGGCACACACAGATTTACTTTACTGACGATGAATGGGCTTTATATGTTGTCGTTCCATATTATCAAGGGTTCACTGCTCTTTAAAACTACACGAGTGTGTTGTGTTGTTGGCCTGTGTCATCTTGTTAATTCTGGTCGGTCTCTATTTCTAGAATCCCTGCCTGCCTGTGATATTTATTTTTTGGCAATGACAGGGCTGCCTATATGGTCCTATATTGTAAGTTTGCAGACTCGTATGGAACAATATCTATATTCCTCTATCTCTAGAATGTAGGCAGTTTGCTTCGCTCACATCACCAAGTTCTCCCACTATGCTTAAATCTATTCTACTCCATTTCCTAAGATGAAATTGTGATGATGGGAGTGACATTAAACAGCTTGAACATCTAATTGTGCGTGTACTCCATTGTTATATACTGATCCATCTTGTCTTTGCCTCTTATTAACATTCAAATTATTAATTGCATTCAAAGTGTTAATTGCAGGAGCAGACACAGAGGAGGAATCTGCTACCTCAAAGCAGTTGATCGACGCCGGGAGGGTGGGTACATGATGTCGGAGGCTGCCGGGAGGGTGGTGACGAGCTACCGAAGAGATGAGTTCTGGCTCTCCATGATGCCAGGACGAGGCGCTGCTACCGATCGGACGTGGACTCGATTGATTTTGATTTGAAATATGACGGGTTGTAATGTAAAATGCACTTTAGTTCAAAATTTCCTCCCTTGCGAGAGGTATTCTTGGACGGAGGGAGTAGAAGATTAGTTATAGGATTTTGTTTTATTTCTGTGCAATTTTCTTTTTATTGGATACTTGTAAAGACATGGTAATATTCTTGCTATAATAAAAATTATGGTTCTATTTCATTTTTTGTTTTTAAATTATTTTTCCTTATAGGTTGTTTTTTTTTAAATTTGTATTTTTTTTTGTTTTTCAAATATACTATTAGTGGCGCATTTCAGCCTTTATTGATGGCGCACCTAGCTTTTTAGCTAGTGGCGCACCTCTAAGGTTACTAGTGGCGCACTTGGCTTTATTACTAATGGCGCACGTAAGGGTTAGTAATGGCGCACTATTAGGTGCGCCATTACTGTCTGGGATAGTAATGGCGCACCAAATGTGCGCCATTACTAAAACTTACTAATGGCGTGCTAGTAATGGCGCACCTAATGTGCGCCATTAGTAGCCAAAATAGGTGCGCCATTAATAAGCTGTTTCCCAGTAGTGATGTATTCACTATGTGTTAATGCTTTGTTCCGGTACTCTATTAAAAGGAGGACTTAATATCCCTTAGTTTCTGTAAGGACCCCGCTGCCACGGGAGGGTAGGACAAAAGATTTCATGCAAGTTCTTTTCCATAAGCACATATTACTATATTCGGAATACATGCCTACATTATATCAACGAACTGGAGCTAGTTCTGTGTCACCCTAGGTTATGACTGTTACATGATGAATCACATCCGGCATAATTCTCCATCACTGATCCATTGCATACGAGCTTTCCATATATTGTTCTTCGCTTATTTACTTTCCCGTTGCTATTGCTATCATCACTACAAAATACCAAAAACATTACTTTTACTATCGTTACCTTTTGTTAACATTACCACTATTATCATATTACTTTGCTACTAAATACTTTGCTGCAGATATTAAGTTTCCAGGTGTGGGTGAATTGACAACTCAGCTGCTAATACTTGAGAATATTCTTTGGCTCCCCTTGTGTCGAATCAATAAATTTGGGTTGAATACTTTACCCTCGAAAACTTTTGCGATCCCCTATACTTGTGGGTTATCAAGACTATTTTCCGGCGCCGTTGCCGGGGAGCATAGCTCTATTCTTTGAGTCACTTGGGATATATATCTGCTTATCATTATGAAGAACTTGAGAGATCCAAAAACCAAGATCTATCCCTCAACTACGAGGGGAGGTAAGTAACTGCCATCTAGCTCTGCACTTGATTCACCTTCTGTTTTGAGTACGCTTGCGACACCTACACCTGCTTCTGCTATTCGTTCTGATATGTCTCATGTTATTGATGATGCCACTTCTTCTATGCATGATACTTATGATGAAACTACCTCTATGCCTGATACTACTGTGCCACTTAGTGATTTTCTTGATGAACAACTTGCTAGGGCTAGAGAGATCAAAAATATTGAATCTGATGATACTGATGAAAGTGATGATGACGAATCACTTGTTGTTCCTAAGGGTTATGTCTTTGATCAAGAAGCTTCTTTAGCTATTTTAGCGTGCCAAAATAGAACTGAACTCAAAAGATTATTAGCTAAATGGAGTAAGCAATCTTTAAATGCTAGAATGAAACCTGACCCTCCTTTTTCTACTTCACCTATCTTTGTTACTGATAAGGATTATGAATTCTTTGTTGATCCTAATATAATTACTTTGGTTGAATCTGATCCTTTTCATGGTTATGAATCTGAAACTGTTGTGGCACATCTTACTAAATTAAATGATATAGCTACCCTGTTTACTAAAGATGAGAGAACTCGTTACTTTTATATCCTTAAAATATTTCCGTTCTCATTAAAGGGTGATGCTAAGATATGGTTCAATTCTCTTGATCTTGGTTGTGTGCATAGTCCCCAGGATATGATTTATTACTTCTCTGCTAAATATTTCCCTGCTCATAAGAAACAAGCTTCTTTAAGGGATATATATAATTTTGTGCAAATTGAAGAAGAGAGTCTCCCATAAGCTTGGGGGAGGCTGCTCCAATTACTTAATGCTTTGCCTGATCATCCTCTTAAGAAAAATGAAATACTTGATATCTTTTATAATGGACTAACTGATGCCTCCAGAGATTACCTGGATAGTTGTGCTGGTTCTGTATTCAGGGAAAGAACACCGGTTGAAGCTGAAATTCTATTGAATAATATGTTGACAAATGAAAATAATTGGACACCTCTGGAGCCAATTCCTGAGCCTATTCATAAACCAACTCCGAAGAAGAGGGTTATTCTATTTCTCAGTCCTCAAGATATGCAAGAGGCAAAGAAATCTATGAAAGAAAAAGGTATTAAAGCTAAAGATGTTAGGAATTTACCTCCTATTGAAGAAATACATGGTCTTAATTTACCGCCTATTGGAGAAACATATAATCTTAATCCTTTACCTATTGAAGAAACTCATGGTCTTGATAAACCGACATAGGTAGTAAAGGTAAATTCTCTCTATAGATATGATAAAGCTATAATCCCGTTTACTAAATTTGCTAGCCCTTGCTTAGATGAGTTTGATAAATTTATGGCTAAGCAAGAAGATTTTAATGCTTATTTTGGTAGACAATTGAAATACAATTCAAATATGCTTGAACACTTGGGTGATTATATGGCCAATGTTAAAGGTGAACTTAAACTTATTAGTAAACATGCTTCTATGGTTACCACTCAAGTAGAACAAGTACTTAAAGCTCAAAATGATTTGCTCAATGAATTGAATAGTAAAGATAATGATAATGCTGTTAGAGTGGCTACTAGAACTGGTAGAATGACTCAGGAACCTTTGTATCCTGAAGGCCACCCTAAGAGAATTGAGCAAGATTCTCAGAGAAATAATATAGATGCACCTAGTTATTCTAAAAAGAAGAAAAAGAAAAATGATAGGACTTTGCATGCTTCTAGTGATCCTATTGTTGAAACACCTGAGAATCCAAATGATATTTCTATTTCTGATGCTGAAACTCAATCTGGTAATGAACCTGAAAGTAGTGATAATGTTCATGATGATGCTCAACCTAGTAATGATAATGACATAGAAATTGTGCTGTTGATCTTGATAACCCACAATCAAAGAATCAACGTTATGATAAGAAAGATTTTGTTTCTAGGAAACATGGTAAAGAAAGAGAGCCATGGGTTCAGAAAGCCATGCCTTTTCCTCCCAAACCATCCAAGAAAAAGGATGGTGAGGATTTTGAGCGCTTTGCTGAAATGATTAGACCTATCTTTTTGCGTACGCGATTAACTGATATGCTCAAAACCAATCCTTATGCTAAGTACATGAAAGATATTATTACAAATAAAAGAAAGATACCGGAAGCTGAAATTTCCTCCATGCTTGCTAATTATACTTTTAAGGGTGGAATACCAAAGAAACTTGGAGATCCAGGAGTACCCACTATACCATGCTCCATTAAAAGAATCTATGTTAAAACTGCTTTATGTGATCTTGGAGCCGGTGTTAGTGTTATGCCTCTCTCTTTATATCGTAGACTTGATTTGAATAAGTTGACACCCACTGAAATATCTTTGAAAATGGCTGATAAATCAACTGCTATACATGTCGGTATTTTTGAGGATGTGCCTATTGTAGTTGCAAACGTTACTATTTTAATGGACTTTGTTATTCTTGATATTCCTAAGGACGATAGTATGTCTATTATTCTTGGAAGACCCTTTTTGAATACTGCAAGGGCTGTTATTGATTGCACTAAAGGCAATGTCACTTTTCATGTTAATGGCAATGAGCATATGGTACACTTTCCGAGGAAACAACCTCAAGTTCATAGTATCAACTCTATTGGGAAAATTCCATCGATTATATTTGGAGGTTTTGAATTTCCTCTTCCTACTGTCAAGAAGAAATATGATATTCTTATTATTGGGGATGTGCATATCCCCGTTGAGGTAACATAGTGTTATTCGAAATTTCTCCGGTTCCATGTTATTCGGAATGTGTTCGTTAACAAGACTTGATCAACCTTGTTAGTGGATTCCTTTTGATGATCATGAGATGGATGAAACTAGAAGGCACAACCTTCTGTACCCCACTTTTACTTTCTGTTATTTATATTATATAAAATAAAAATAAATATTTTTCTGTCTGTCATTTGATTATCCGTGCAATATAAAAATACCTTGAAAATAAAAGTTCTCCAAATGCCCTGAAATTTAAATATGATTTTTTCTAGAATATTTGAGGATTTATGGAACTGGGAACACACCAGGGGGGTCAACCACCTACCCACGAGGGTGGAGGGCGCGCCCACCCCTCTAGGGCGCGCCCCCTGTCTCGTGGGCCCATGGTGGCCCTCCTCCACTTATTCCTGTACCCACACACTTCATCTTCCTCACACAAACACGAATATCCAGCTCAAGCACGAATTCTAGCTCATCTTGCTGCCATTTTCGATCTCCTTGCTCAAAGCACCTCTCACAAAACTGCTGGGGAGATTGTTCCTTGGTATGTGACTCCTCCATTGGTCCAATTAGTTTTTGTTCTAGTGCTTTATTCATTGCAAATTTGTGTTGCTTAGGTGACCCTGTTCTTGAGCTTGCATGTCAAATTTATATGGTCAAAAGTAGTATTGATGCATGATATAGGCCCTAGGCACTTGTAGGAGTAGTTGCTATCAATATTATTGAGTTTGGTTTACTTTTATTTTGAAGTCACTAAAAATTTCAGAATTTTTCAGAAAATGATGAGGAGACTTTTGAGGGGCTCATCGAGCCAAAGCTCGAAGGAAAAGGCACCAAAGCCTAAGTATAATTTGCCTCGCACCACGGAGGTTCGGGCGTGTGAATGGCCTTCCGAGCATTTCTTGAGAGCAGCCGGGATTTATGAAGATTTTCATGAATTGGCTCATAATGCAGCCCTCACCGCTTTCCTCCATGACCAATGCGATCAGTATCTCTTACTCACAAATACCTTTGTGCAAAACTTTCATTTTCATTCTAGGAACTCACCACCTACTTTGGAGTTTCATTTATATGATGAGCATAAGGAGATGTCGCTTTATGATTTTTGTCGGATTTGTTTAGTCCCTTTTGAGGGCAAGACAGAAGAACCACATCGTGATGATGTGGAGGGGTTTATTGATACTATCGCTGTAGGGGAAACAAGGAAGGTTTCCGATGCACGAATCACTAGCATGCATTTTCCTGTTTTACGCTACTTTGCATTATTTGCTAGTCGTTGCTTAATTGGTCGCGGAAACTGTGGAAACCTTAGTATCCATGATATTATTATTTTGCTCCAAGGTTTATATGGTGATAACACTTTTAGTATGGGCGGCATTATTGCTAAACGGTTAAGTCTGAACCGTACCAAGGGCCCCATCTTTGGAGGCATCTATGCCTCACGCCTAGCTGCACATTTTAACATACCTATTAGGCATTCTGAGAAGGAAGAAAAAGTGTTGCCTCGTGTTTATTTATATTACAAAAGTATGGTGGCACATGATTTTTATTGTTAAGAATAGGGAAGGAGAGCTTAAATATCAATTGTTCTTTAACAAACATCACCCTGAGACTATTACCCTGCCTGCTCCTTCTTTGTTTGATTTTTCTGTAGGCACGTACCTTGTTCCGTTGAAGGCTATTCACGCCTACCGGAACCCTGCACCAGCTGAGGAGCCAGAGCCGGAACCACAAGTTGATCGTCCATGACAGTCTAATTATCAGTGGGATCCGGAGATGATTGTCAGCCAGTGGCAAGCTGAGTCTTCCTCTTCTTCCTTGCAGTACAACCCCAACTACTATTATGGATATCCGCCAGCCCAGCCGTGGCCATAGACCAACTTAGGCCAAAAGCCTAAGCTTGGGGGAGTACGTATTTCCCACCGACATTACATTTATGTTCACACACTCATTGCTAGATGTTGGTGCTCATACTTTTTCATTGTATCATCCATGGTAGTTTATTTTCCTTTTTATGCTTTCTTCTTGTGTGTTTAATAAACCTTAAGAAAAAACAAAAAAATAGTTGTAGCTTTTAATTAATTTACTTTCCATGCTTGTAGTAGTAATTAAAAAGAAAACCCAAAAATATTTCCTGTTCTCTTTTGCTTGTTGGGAGCTTTCCCGTGTAAATAGTTTTATTTCTTTTCTTTTCTTTGGGGGCCGATAGGAGAAGACCATAATTAAATTGTTGAAGTGGCTCTTATATGCATTATTGTTGATCTGACAAAAGAGCCCATATTGCTTTGTCTTCTCCTGTTTATTGAATGCCTGCAGATTCCAGCTTAGTCCAATGCACGTGCACTATTATTATTATCCACATCGTTCGGTCGTGCAAGTGAAAGGCAATTATGATGATATATGATGGACTGGCTGAGATGAGAAAAGCTGGTATGAACTCGACCTCTTTTGTTTTTGTAAATATGATTAGCTCGTCGTTCCTGATTCAGCCTATTATGAATAAACATGTTTGCAATGACAACTAGAGATCATAGTTTCTTGTGCCATGCTTGATTAGCTATGAGTTATAATGGTTTACCTTGCGTGCCAACATGCTATTAAAATGGTTATGATGTGGTATGATAGGGTGGTATCCTCCTCTAAATGATTTAAGTGACTTGACTTGGCGCATGTTCACGCATGTAGTTGAAACAAAATCAACATAGCCTTCACGATATTTATGTTCATGGTGGATTATATCCTACTCATGCTTGCATTCGGTGTTGATTAATTTTAATGCATGTTCATGACTATTGTCGCTCTCTAGCTGGTCGCTTCCCAGTCTTTTGCTAGCCTACACCTGTACTAAGCGGGAATACTACTTGTGCATCCAATCCCTTAAACCCCAAAGTTATTCCACATGAGTCCACTATACCTACCTATATACGGTATCTACCTGCCATTCCAAGTAAATTTGTATGTGCCAAACTCTAAACCTTCAAATAAATATCTTGTTTTGTATGCTCGAATAGCTCATGTATCAACTAGGGTTGTGTGTATCTTCCATGTTAGGCAGGTTATTCTCAAGAGGAGTGGACTCCACTCCTCACTCACGAGATAAATGGCTGGTCACCGGGATGCCCAGTCCCATGCTTTATGCAAACTAAATCAAAATAATTGCAAAAAAACTCCCCCTGGGACTCTTGTTAGTTGGAGGCACTCGTTGTTTCGAGCAAGCCATGGATTGATGCTTGTTGGTGGAAGGGGGAGTATAAACTTTACCATTCTATTTGGGAACCGCCTATAATGTGTGTAGCATGGAAGATATCGCCATCTCTTGGTTGTTATGTTGACAATGAAATTATACCGCTCAAAATATTATTCACCTCTGTTTTAAAACCGAGCTCTGGCACCTCTACAAATCCCTGCTTCCCTCTGCGAAGGTCCTATCTATTTACTTTTATGTTGAGTCATCATCCTCTTATTAAAAAGCACCAGTTAGAGAGCACCGCTGTCATTTGCATTCATTACTGTTAGTTTACATTGAGTATGACTAGACTGGATCTCTTTTACCATGAATTACAATGTCTAGTCAATCCATGGTCTGTAAAGGTGTTCTGCATTTTTGTTTTGCGGTCTTAGAAAGGGCTAGCGAGATACCACCTTGTTATATCATATTATGACTGTTTTGAGAAAGTGTTGTCATCCGAGATTTATTATTATGGCTCGCTAGTTGATTATGCCATTGATATGAGTAAACTTGAGACCTATGCATTATTGCAAATGTGGTTAGTTATAATCTTTGCTGAAAACTTGAATGCTGGCTTTACATATTTACAACAACAAGAGCAAACAGAGTTTGTAAAAGTTTTTCTTTTTCACTTTCAGTTTATCAACTGAATTGCTTGAGGACAAGAAAAGGTTTAAGCTTGGGGGAGTTGATACGTCTCCAACGTATCTACTTTTCCAAACACTTTTGCCCTTGTTTTGGACTCTAACTTGCATGATTTGAATGGAACTAACCCAGACTGACGCTGTTTTCAGC
Organism: Triticum dicoccoides; assembly: GCF_002162155.2. Taxonomy (NCBI): domain Eukaryota; kingdom Viridiplantae; phylum Streptophyta; class Magnoliopsida; order Poales; family Poaceae; genus Triticum; species Triticum dicoccoides. The sequence goes on along the minus strand of NC_041384.1, from coordinate 107,833,086 downwards.
AAAATTACCATGGTGTTATTTATGTGCAGGAGCAAACATTCTCGGAATGACTTGAAACTTCACGGAGCCACTTTTCAGAAAATAAGAAAAATACCTGCCAAAGATGAAGGCCAGGGGGCCCACCGTCTCTCCATGAGGGTGGGCCCCTTGTTGCCTCTCTGACTCCAATTCCACCTCCATATATTGAGTTTCGGGGAGAAAAAATCAGGGAGAAGAAATCATCGCGTTTTATGATACGGAGCCGCCGCCAAGCCCTAAAACCTCTCGGGAGGGATGATCTAGAGTCCGTTCGGGGCTCCGGAGAGGGGAATCCGTCGCCATCGTCATCATCAACCATCCTCCATCACCAATTTCATGATGCTCACCGCCGTGCGTGAGTAATTCCATCGTAGGCTTGTTGGACGGTGATAGGTTGGATGGGATCTATCATGTAATCGAGTTAGTTTTGTTAGGGTTTGATCCCTTGTGTACACTATGTTCTGAGATTGATGTTGCTATGACTTTGCTATGCTTAATGCTTGTCACTAGGGCCCGAGTGCCATGATTTCAGATCTGAACCTATTATGTTTTCATCAATATATGAGTGTTCTTGATCCTATCTTGCAAGTCTATAGTCACCTATTATGTGCTATGATCTGTTAACCCCGAAGTTACAATAATCGGGATACTTACCGGTGATGACTGTAGTTTGAGGAGTTCATGTATTCACTATGTGTTAATGCTTTGTTCTGGTACTTTATTAAAAGGAGGCCTTAATATCCCTTAGTTTCCGTAAGGACCCCGCTGTCACGGAGGGTAGGGCAAAAGATGTCATGCAAGTTCTTTTCCATAAGCATGTATGACTATATTCGGAATACATGTCTACATTATATCAATGAACTGGAGCTAGTTCTGTGTCACCCTAGGTTATGACTGTTACATGATGAACCGCATCCGGCATAATTCTCCATCACTGATCCATTGCCTACGAGCTTTCCATATATTGTTCTTCGCTTATTTACTTTCCCGTTGCTATTGCTATCATCACTACAAAATACCAAAAACATTACTTTTACTATTGTTACCTTTTGTTACCGTTACCACTATTATCATATTACTTTGCTACTAAATACTTTGCTGCAGATATTAAGATTCCGGGTGTGGTTGAATTGACAACTCAGCTGCTAATACTTGAGAATATTCTTAGGCTCCCCTTTTTGTCGAATCAATAAATTTGGGTTGAATACTTTACCCTCGAAAACTATTGCGATCCCTTATACTTGTGGGTTATCACATACTCTGTTAACTAATTAACCAAATTAATTAGTTTAATTAGCAGATTAGCCAGGTTAATTAATTGATTAGGCTAATCTAATCAGGATTAATTAAGTTAATTATTTATTTATTTAATTGATTAATTATTTTAATTATTAATTAATTAATTAATTAATTAATATTTTTAATAACTTTTTTTAACAAAAACATTCTGGGCAGGGGCCCACTTATCATTGGCCCCAGGGGGCCTGGCGGATCGGGCTTGCGGGCGAATCGGGGCGGATGGAACTGCCCAAACGAGGGGGCACTCCAGAGCACTGGCGCGGCACCGATGCCGGACGTCCGAGGTGGTTGCGGGGATGGGCGCCGCCGTAGGCGGCAGTGGCGTAGGCGGGCGGCGTTGCTAGGCGTGGCGCAGGCGGGCGGCCACGATGTGTCGGGCGAGCTGGAGCGGGGAGCTGCGTGGGCAGGGCACGCCAGCGGGCGTCAGGTGCAGGCGTGTGTGGCAGGGCAGGACGCGGCGTTAAGCACGAGCGTGCGAGGCAGGACGGTGCGGGGCCGCAGTCGTGCAGCGTAGGCGACGAGCGAGGAAGACCGGGGTGGGACGCGGCGGTCGGTTGGAGCGGGGTTCACGAGCTGGACAAAGGGAGCGGACGGCGAGGCCGATGCGTGTACGCGGGCGACGAGGCGCGCGCAAAGGGCGAGTAGCAGGGGAGAGCAACAGCGGCGACGCGTAGCAGTAGGGGAGGAGCCGCGTGCCGGGGCGCCGGTCCAGGGGCGGTGGCGGGAGGAGGACGTGGTTGGTTGACGCGGAGCGCGGTCAGGCAGGGACGGCGTGTGAGCGAGGAGGAGGCAGGGGGGTCCAGGACGTGGGCGAAGCACGGGTGCGCGCGTGAGGTGGCCGTGGTGACGAGCGCGAGGCGGAGCGGTGCGGGGGTGCACAGGCCGGGGTCTCACCGGGGGGTAGGGTCTAGG
>NC_041384.1:107778161-107830669 GCF_002162155.2 Triticum dicoccoides | reverse complement strand
AGACGACTAGGCGGCAGGGAGGAAGCAGGCCGACGAGAAGGAGGAGGCAGGCCGGCGAGGTGGCGTTCCGGGCGGCGTCGAGGCGGCAGGGATCGTCGGCGGGGCCGGGGCGACGTGGGGTTCGTTCCCCCGATCCAGAATGGGGAGGGGGAAGAGGAGTGGGGCGAGTAGGGGGTGTCGGTTAGGGTTTGGGATGGGGTGGGGGTAAGTAGGTGCTACCTCTTGAGCACTGCGTTAGTTTTCCCTTGAAGAGGAAAGAGTGATGCAGCAAAGTAGCGTAAGTATTTCCCTCAGTTTTTGAGAACCAAGGTATCAATCCAGTAGGAGATCACGCTCAAGTCCCACGCACGTACACAAACAAATAAGAACCTCGCAACCAACGCGATAAACGGGTTGTTAAGCCCTTCAGGGTCACTTACAAGAGTGAGATCTGATAGATATGATAAGATAATATTTTTGGTATTTTTATGATAAAGATGCAAAGTAAAATAGAAGGCAAAATAAATAACTAGGTATTGGAAGATTAATATGATGGAAGATAGACCCGGGGGCCATAGGTTTCACTAGTGGCTTGTCTTAAGAGCATAAGTATTACGGTGGGTAAACGAATTACTGTCGAGCAATTGATAGAATTGAGCATAGTTATGAGAATATCTAGGTATGATCATGTATATAGGCATCACGTCCGAGACAAGTAGACCGAAATGATTCTGCATCTACTACTATTAGTCCACACATCGACTGCTATCCAGCATGCATCTAGAGTATTAAGTTCATAAGAACAGAGTAATGCTTTAAGGAAGATGACATGATGTAGAGGGATAGACTCATGCAATATGATATAAACCCCATCTTTTTATCCTCGATGGCAACAATACAATACGTGTCGGTTCCCTTTCTGTCACTGGGATCGAGCACCGCAAGATTGAACCCAAAGCTAAGCACTTTTCCCATTGCAAGAAAGATCGATCTAGTAGGCCAAACCAAACTGATAATTGGAAGAGACTTGCAAAGATAAACCAATCATACATAAATGAATTCAGAGGAGAATCAAATACTGTTCATAGGTAATCTGGATCATAAACCCACAATTCATCGGATCTCAACAAACACACCGCAAAAGAAGATTACATCAAATAAATCTCCAAGAAGATCGAGGAGAACTTTGTATTGAGATCCAAAGAGAGAGAAGAAGCCATCTAGCTAATAACTATGGACCCGTAGGTCTGAAGTAAACAACTCACACAACACTGGAGAGGCCAAGGAGTTGATGTAGTGGCCCTCCATGATCAATGCCCCCTTCGGCGGAGCTCTGGAAAAGGCCCCAAGATGGGATCTCTCGGGTACAGAAGGTTGCGGTGGTGGAATTAGGTTTTCGTGGTGCTCCTGGATGTTTGGGGGTACGTGGACTTATATAGGAGGAAGAAGTACGTCGGTGGAGCAACAGAGGGCCCACGAGGGTGGAGGGCGCGCCTAGGGGGGGTAGGCGCGCCCCCTGCCTCGTCCCTTCCTCCATTGTTTCTTGACACCCACTCCAAGTCTCCTAGATCACGCTTGTTGAGAAAATCACGTTCCCTAATTTTTCATTCTGTTTGGACTCCGTTTCATATTGCTTTTCTTCGAAACCCTAAAATAGGCAAAAAACAGCAATTTGGGTTGGGCCTCCGGTTAGTAGGTTAGTCCCAAAAATGATATAAAAGTGTAAAATAAAGCCCATTAACATCCAAAATAGATAATATAATAGCATGGAGCAATCAAAAATTATAGATACATTGGAAACTTATCAAGCATCCCCAGGCTTAATTCCTACTCGTCCTCGAGTAGGTAAATGATAAAAACAAAAATTTTGATGTGGAATGCTTTCTAACATATTTCTCAATGTAATTTTTCTTTATTGTGGCATGAATGTTCAGATCCGAAAGATTCAAGATAAAAGTTTAATATTGACATAGAAATAATAATACTCCCTCCGTTTCTTTTTACTTCGCATATAAGATTTGGTCAAAGTCAAACCACACAAAGTTTGACCAAATTTATCTAAAAAATATGAACATCTACAATACTAAAACTATATAGTATGAAAATACGTTTAATGGTGCATCTGATAATATTGATGTCATATTGTGAATATTTATATTTTTTAATATAAAGTTAGTCAAACTCTACAAAGCTTGACTTTGACCAAACCTTATATGCGGACTAAAAAGAAAAGGAGGGAGTACTTCAAGAAAGTTATCCCTAAAAAATCATATAATCTGGCTATGCTCTATCTTCACCACACAAAATATTTAAATCATGCACAACCCCGATGACAAGCCAAGCAATTGTTTCTTACTTTTGATGTTCTCAAACTTTTTCAATCTTCACGCAATACATGAGCGTGAGTCATCGATATAGTACTATGGTGGAATAGAATGGTGGTTCTGGAGAAGACAAAAAAGGAGAAGATAGTCTCACATCAACTAGGCGTATCAATGGGCTATGGAGATGCTCATCAATAGATATCAATGTGAGTGAATAGGGATTGCCATGCAACGGATGCACTAGAGAAACTAAGTGGGTGTGCATCCAACTTGCTTGCTCATGAATACCTAGGGCATCTTGAGGAAGCCCATCATTGGAATATACAAGCCAAGTTCTACAATGAGAAATTTCCACTAGTATATGAAAGTGATAACATAGGAGACTCTCTATCATGAAGATCATGGTGCTACTTTGAAGCACAAGTGTGGAAAAAGGATAGTAGCTAGCATTGTCCCTTCTCTCTTTTTCTCTCATTTTTTTCGTCCGGTGTCTCATACCGACTTGTGGTGGAATCATAGTCTCCATCATCCTTTCCTCACTGGGACAATGCTCTAATAATGATGATCATCACACTTTATTTACTTACAACTCAAGAATTACAACTCGGTACTTAGAACAAAATATGACTCTATGTGAATGCCTCCGGCGGTGTACCAGGATGTGCAATGATGCATGAGTGACATGTATGAAGAATTATGAATGGTGGCTTTGCCTCAAATACGATGTCAACTACATGATCATGCAAGCAATATGACAATGATGAAGTGTGTCATAATAACGGAACGGTGGAAAGTTGCATGGCAATATATCTCAGAATGGCTATGGAAATGCCATAATAGGTAGGTATGGTGACTGTTTTGAGGAAGGTATATGGTGGGTTTATGGTACCGGCGAAAGTTGGGCGATACTAGAGAGGCTAGCAATGGTGGAAGGGTGAGAGTGCGTATAATCCATGGACTCAACACTAGTCATAAAGAACTCACATACTTATTGCAAAAATCTATTAGTTATCGAAACAAAGTATTACGCGCATGCTCCTAGGGGGTAGATTGGTAGGAAAAGACCATCGCTTGTCCCCGGCCGCCACTCATAAGGAAGACAATCAATAAATAAATCATGCTCCGACTTCATCACATAACGGTTCACCATACATGCATGCTACGGGAATCACAAACTTCAACACAAGTATTTCTCAAATTCACAACTACTCAACTAGTATGACTCTAATATCACCATCTCCATATCTCAAAACAATTATCAAGTATCAAACTTCTCATAGTATTCAATGCACTTCTATGGAAGTTTTTATATTATAGAAAATTTCCATGTTATTCTAAAGGACTCTCAAAATAATATAAGTGAAGCATGAGAGATCAATAGTTTCTATAAAAGAAAACCACCACCGTGCTCTAAAAGATATAAGTGAAGCACTAGAGCAAAAACTATATAGCTCAAAAGATATAAGTGAAGCACATAGAGTATTATAATAAATTTCAAATTATGTGAGTCTCTCTCAAAAGGTGTGTACATCAAGGATGATTGTGGTAAACTAAAAATCAAAGACTCGGATCATACAAGACGCTCCAAGCAAAACACATATCATGTGGTGAATAAAATATAGCTCCAAGTAAAGTTATCGATAGACGAAGACGAAAGAGGGGATGCCTTCCGGGGCATCCCCAAGCTTAGGATTTTTGGTGTCCTTGAATTTTACCTTGGTGTGCCATGGGAATACCCAAGCTTAGGCTCTTGCCACTCTTTGTTCCATAATCCATCAAATCTTTACCCAAAACTTGAAAACTTCACAACACAAAACTCAAAATAGAAAATCTCGTGAGCTCCGTTAGCGAAAGAAAACAAAACACCACTTCAAGGTACTGTAATTAACTCATTATTTATTTATATTGGTGTTAAACCTACTGTATTCCAACTTCTCTATGGTTTATAAACTCTTTTACTAGCCATAGATTCATCGAAATAAGCAAACAACACATTAAAAAACAGAATCTGTCAAAACCAGAAAAGTCTGTAGTAATCTGTAGCTAACGTAACTTCTGGAACCCCAAAAATTCTAAAATAAATTTCTGGACCTGAATAATTTATCTATTAATCATATTCAAAAATAATTAACTAAATAGCACTTTTCAAATAAAAATGGCAGCAGTTCTCATGAGCGCTAAAGTTTCTGTTTTTTACAGCAAGATCAAAAGACTTTCCCCAAGTCTTCTCAACGGTTCTACTTGGCACAAACACTAATTAAACACAAAAAACACAACCAAAAAATAGGCTAGATAAATTATTTATTACTAAACAGGAGAAAAAATCAAGGAATAAAAATAAAATTGGGTTGCCTCCCAACAACCGCTATCGTTTAACGCCCCTAGCTAGGCATAAAAGCGAAGATAGATCTAGGTATTGCCATCTTTGGTAGGCAATCCATAAGTGGCTCACATAATAGATTCATATGGTAATTTAATTTTCTTTCTAGGGAAGTTTTCCATGCCTTTCTTTAATTGAAATTGGAATTTGATATTCCCTTCCTTCATATCAATAATTGCACCAATCGTTCTAAGGAAAGGTCTACCAAGAATAATAGGACATGAAGGATTGCAATCTATATCAAGAACAATGAAATCTACGGGCACATAATTCCTATTTGCAACAATAATAACATCATTAATTCTTCCCATGGGTTCCTTAATAGTGGAATCCGCAAGGTGCAAGTTTAAAGAACAATCGTCAAAATCACGGAAACCTAGCAAATCACATAAAGTTTTCGGAATTGTGGAAACACTAGCACCCAAATCACACAAAGCATAGCACTCATGATCTTTAATTTTAATTTTTATTGTAGGTTCCCACTCATCATAAAGTTTTCTAGGGATAGAAACTTCCAACTCAAGTTTTTCTTCATAAGATTGCATCAAAGCATCAATGATATGTTTAGTAAAAGCTTTATTTTGACTATAAGCATGAGGAGAATTTAGCATGGATTGCAACAAGGAAATACAATCTATAAAAGAGCAATTATCATAATTAAATTCCTTGAAATCCAAAATAGTGTGTTCATTACTATTTAAAGTTTTAATCTCTTCAATCCCACTTTTATCTGTTTTACCATCAAGATCTACAAACTACGAATTTTTAGAACGCCTTCTAGGTAAAGGTGGCTCATCTTCAATCCCATCATTATCAAGATTCATATTGCAAAACAAAGATTTAATAGGGGACACATCAATCACTTTTATATCTTCATCCTTATTGTCATAAAAAAATCCTGCTTAGCGGCCATCTTATTAACTACGGTGGCTTGCTTATTCGAAACTTTGGCAATTAATTTTTCGAGATGAGCAATCTGAGATTTCAAACCATAAAATTCCTTAGACATATCATCGAGCTCTTTATTCATATAACCCATAAAGCTTTTTTGTTCCTTAAGCTCGTTCCTAAAGAAATTATTATGCTCAAATTGTAAAGCCATAAAACTTCTGATGTTACTTCCGATCTCTTCTAACCTTTTAAGGTGAAGATCACCAAATCTAGGTAGAGCCATCGTGACAAGCAAGCAATCCAACACACAAGCAAACAAGAAACAGGCAAAAAGGCAAATAGGAAAAGAGAAGGGGAACGGAAGGAGAGAGAGAGGAAAAAGAGGGTGAATGAAACAGCAAGGGTGAAGTGGGGGAGAGGAAAACGAGAGGCAAATGGCAAATAATGTAATGCGAGGGATAAGGGTTTGTGATGGGTACTTGGTATGTCTTGACTTGGCAATGGCGCCAGAGATGACTCGTTGTTGGGAGTCAAATCTTGACTTGACTTGGCGCGAATCTCCCCGGCAATGGCGCCAGAAATCCTTCTTGCTACCTCTTGAGCACTGTGTTGGTTTTCCCTTGAAGAGGAAAGGGTGATGCAGCAAAGTAGCATAAGTATTTCCCTCAGTTTTTGAGAACCAACACTACAAAAAATACACTTTCGTGATGATACGTGTTTGTCACAGTAGGTCGCGTTTTTTGTCATGCATGTACATCCATGACAATTTTATGACAGAATCAAGATAGTCATACATGTGCTATCGTAGAAGTGTTCCATGACATTACCAAAATTATCATCACGGAAGTGTCCACTTCCATGACGATAAATCGCGCGTCACAGAAGTGCTTTTGTCAAGGGTGACCGACACGTGGCATCCACCGTAACGAAACGCCGTTAAGCTATCGGGTCGGGTTTTGGATCCGATAACCCGTTAACAGCCCCGACCAATGGGGATTTTCCACGTGTAAAATCATCATTGGCTGGAGGAAACACATGTGTCATCCGCTCATTGGACCGAAGGCGCCTATGATACGGCAACACGTGGCACGGTCCAACAGAGGCCCATTCCTTTGAAAAGGCCGGCCCGTTTGACTTGGTCAAAAGGTGGCGGGCCGGCCCACGGAAAGCCTGTTAACAGTCTATTCGCATATAGCCCATTTACAGCCCGCTAACACAGGGCCCGTTACGCCTTATCCGAATTAGGCCCAGTAGCGTCATCTGGGCCGTCCAATATGATTCAGCCCATTTTAACTTCCGACCCATATGTGGCGCATGACTTCTTTCAGCCCATATGAGGACCTTTGTAACTCTTAGCCCATTAACGGCCCGTGGTGAAACTGGCCCGTAATGAACAGTGTATCGCTTTATACCCATTAACGGCCCGTTATTCCATTGGGCCGTTTCCAGCCCAAGTTATCTTTCGGCCTTCTCAGGGCCCATTGATTCTTGGGCTCATTTGCAGCATTCGGTTACATACGGCCCGTTACTGTCATTTTCTGCTTGTGGGCCAAATTCAGCCCGTCGTTACAGTCGGCCCGTTTGCGGACCGTTAATACATTGGGCTATTTTCATGTAAAAAAACCCGTTGGGCTGTTTTCATAGAGTTATCAAATACGGCCTATTAACAACCCGTTATGGTCCATGAATAGTACGACCCATGATTAGCGAAATGATGATACGCCCCGTAGAAGGCCCATTGATCCTACGGCCCGTATGAGGCCCATGGATAGTACGGCTCATAGAAGGCCCATGGATCGTATGGCCCGTAGAAGGCCCATGGACCCTATGGCCCGTAGAAGGCCCATGGACCCTAAGGCCCGTATAGAAGGCCGGTGGATCCTATGGCCGGACGAAGGCCCATGGATCATACGGCCTGCAGGAGGCCCATGGTTACAATAGTCCGTGTGTTGCCATGATTATTTTGGCCTAGTTACCAAAAATAGGCTATTGTGGCCACTAGAAAAAAATAGAAAAAGAACTGCAGTGACTACAAGCAAACAACTAAACAAGACAATAACGAAATAAATAAGCAAGCAATTAACGCTATCCTATTACCGCTATTACACATATTACATCCATTGGGCATCAAAGTTTGCCACCAGTGCAAATATAGGGAAGAAAGCAGCACATTACATACACTGGCCGCCAAAATTGGCCACCAGTGCAAATAAATGCGGCAGCAAAACAAGAGCATAACTGAAACAACTTCAGAAGAGCTCAAGAAACGTTATCCTGGGTATCCACCATGCTGACAATAAGCTTAGCAAGCTGATTAGCTTTGTCCTGTTTGGCGCTAAAATCCTCCAACGCTTGCTGTTGCACCAGAAAATATGCATCTGAATGCTCTAGGGACTTTCGCAGTCCTTCTGCTTCTTGTCGCAGCACAGCTGATCAATGCCTTTAATCTTGTAGTTGAGACTCAAGAAACCGAACTGATTCAGACAGTGAGTTTGAATAGCTTGTGCAAGCGGTAGTGGCCAGTAACTCGAACACTAAACCAAGACAGGACTTTGGGGTTGTCTCACTGTCTTCAAGATCTTCCTTAGCTGTTTTATCAGCTTTGTTGGAGACCAACAAGGATGTGTCACTATCCTGAACCTTATCTACATTACTTCCTTTACCATTGCTTAATAAGGCACTCTTCCCCAATATTCTGTCAACATTCTAAAAGAAGAAACAAGCATACACATAACAAGTTTAGCATGTACTAGTATATGAAACTCATTTCGGTGAACCAGTTCATTAGTAAGGTGGAAAAGATTAAACTACCAAGTCTTCTATTGCCAAGTACTAGTACATAATAAAAGCATCAAACAAACATATATCTATGTCCTATGGTCACTGCATTGTCTTGCCAAATCAAAATAGAGACATGGTTCAAATCATATCAGTTCAAGACAAAGCAGCGGTGAAAGAATACAAAGCGTGGGAAACTACATGGCACAACAAGATTTCAGATGGGTACCATGGGTCTACATGTACAACAACACTATTGGCTCTATTGTGATGCTAGTAATGTGCATGTTATGAAAGTCAACTGTATACACAATTGAAATTGAAATCAACAGAGCTATTGATAAGAGCAAACCTGTTAAAGAAACATGCGTGAACATACCTATTGTGCCATTGGAGTTTCGATTGGATCCTTCAATTTAAAAATAAGTTTGTATGAGTAAATACAGTGATACAAGAGCAAAGCAATCATAGTTAAAAAAGGCGTGCCTAAGCGAGCGCTTAAGCGCGCCTAGGCTCTAGGCGTTGGCAAAATGCATTGCGCATAACTACGCATAATCTGTGCATAACTGTGCATAAGCATGCACTTTGGTCAGTAAAGTGCAAGACGGTGGCAAAACGCACAATTAATGCATAGCGCTTTTTTTGAACTATGATAGCAATGGAATCTTAAATTAGAACAATTGTTCTTCAGGTTTAGGCACTTGTTCTACATGAACAGAGTACGGTAAGACGCAAGAATATAATACTTCAAAATAGAAAATGATCTCATAGACCTTACCACATTCTTGGTTCGGGACCAGTACAGAACAAGGCGTTCCTAGTCATCGTCCAGTAAATGTGTCTCAAGAGAACGTAAGGGAATTTGATGAGTTCCTTTGCCAGTGAAGCATGTTTTCTTCAGGTAATTCCGATACTGCCACCAAGCATTCTTGAAGACAGTAGAGGTATTAGCACAGGTTACCTCATCCTGAGTTTCCAAATCGGTCCTTCTCTATAGAGAAAAATGGGAAAATTTGCTGTATTATAACCATCATGGAGGTAGGATGTATGGGACGAAGCAAAGTAATTGCCATGAATAACATTACTTACACATAACTCCTGGACAAACACCTGCAACTAGCATTTTCCTTCATCTTCAGTATAATATTTCCAAGATGGGAAGATACGCACATACGATTTAACAACATCAAATGCGATAGATGCTAAACTACGACTAGCTGGATGTGCTTCCTCCACAGGAATAGGCGTACTAACTGATGGAGTTGGGGTTCGCCGTGATAGTATCGGCCCTTTCGGCACTGGAGCTACATTACTAACTGCTCTTGTTTGGGAGCTCTGTGGTGGAGATGGTGGTGTGTCAATAGGAACTGGGTTACTATCGGCTGGGGTTGGGGTTAGATTGGGTGAAGCTGGTTCTTTGTCCATCGCAGTAGGGGTACAATCTGCGAGAGTTTGGGTTATGTGTGCTAGGGCTGGTTCTTGTGCATGTACAACCGGGGTGCTATCTCCACTAAGAGGTAGCACTGTTTTATTTGAAGACCATGTTTTTAGTCCGCTAGATACTAGCATCACCCGCTCCAATTCAAATGGCTGATAAAAAGGAAACGTAGTTGAATGTATAGACATTGTATGAGAGACAGATACAATAGATAGTGTGGAAAAAAGAGGGCATGAAATAGTTGTCATGTATATTGTTTAACTAAAACGGATAGCATGACATAATTTCACATATATGATGTCTATCTAAACTAGATAGCATAGCATAACATAATTCAAAGATATGATGAATAACTAAACAGGATCGCATGACATAATTCACCTACATGTTATCTAAGTAATCAGGATCACATCATTTAATTCACATATGTGATTTATATGCTAAACAGAGGGCATTCGATATGATGTCTGAACTAAGAACATGGTGTTGAATATTGTGTATATGATGTCTAAACTATGCAATGCAAGACATCGTATGCATGATATGAGCAGTATAACTGTGCCAAGTTAGAGCATACACCTCAGTGGGGGAATAGGACTGGTCATCTGTCTCTGAATCCATCTCTGAGGAGCTATCGGGACCCAACAAGAGATCCGCTTCGACAGGTAGCATTGTCTGCTCTGAAGGCCTTGTTTCCACTCCAGATTTTTCCATCTCCCACCCAAATGACTGATTCACGGGAAGAGTAGTTTAGTGTACAAACATTATCGACAAATGGAAATGTAATGAAGAAAAGGATGGGCAAGATATCATTCAAATATATGATGCCTGGTTAAACAGGATGGCATTGCACATTTCACATATATTATGGCTGGCTAAAAGACATGAGACTGGATAATTCCCATATATGATATAGAAACTAAACAGGTGGCATTACAGAACATGTCTAAAATAAGAAGATGACATATATGATGTCAAAAGTAGGCACTGCAAGGCAACATATGCATGATATGACTAACATCATCATGCCAAACACCTTGGGGGGTAAATAGGAGTGGTCAGCGGCGTCTGAATCTGCCTCAGAACAGATATCTTCCTCTGTATTACAATCTGGAGAGGGGTGGGGAGGGTTTTCCATTGAACCCACCATGGAGCGATGTCTGCATGACATTGTATTGCCGCGCAAAACTCTTCTCTTTTTCTCTACATGTTCAGCATGACTGTGTACAATATCTGACATGCATACAAAAAAAATATGGTGAGATTATGTAAGGAGAGCATGCAGAAATTTAGAGTGATGGTAACAACCAGTGGATCGACGTTTTTCCATTGAACCAAAATAGCCCTAATGGATCGACGTGAATGTATAGTAATAAGTGATGCAACAAGTGTACAACCTATTTGTGGTAGCCATGTCGACCTCAACATCATTGGGTTGGTCGCTGAAGCAGTTGAGGCAGAGGTGGCTGTCGGAGGTGTGGAGGAAGATCTAAGGAATCTGTAGACGGCGTCCAGGGCACTGCTCTATTGTGATGGATCGTTCTGTCGTTGGAGCAGCTCCGGTGAGCCGTAAGACGTCAAGGCTGAAGCAGCACAAGATAGACATCGTCATTCACAAGTGGGATTCTAATAGAATCTCCAATAGATGATGTAAAATGGATGTAAAATTAACATCACCAAAAACCACCTGACTACAACAGATGAGTTAAAAACTGTTGACTCTGAACTTAACTGTCGAAACTGAAATTTACTGTGGAATCTGAATGCTATTGTCGAAACTGAACGCAATGGTAGCAGAGAGGCACTTAACATGTAGTTTAAGGAGGGCCTGTAGTTCATCTTCAACCTCCACCCCCTGAGCCGCCAGCCACCACCGGCCGAACCACCGGCCCCAGCGCCGCCTCGCCGCTCCAAAACAACTCGCCACCGCCACCCCGGCCAGCCCTCTAGGCCCCCCGCCCCCACCCTGAACCCTAAGATAGATAGTGGGGTACCTCTCCGGTGAGCCCCTGTCCCCGCTGCAGGTGGTTCTTCCTTAACTCCGGCGAGCCCCCCCCCAACCCCTGAAAATCGACTGACCCAAAAGTCGATTCAGTCGACTGAAGTGTGGCTTAATCGGAGCAAAGCAGCAGCACGGGCGAGGGGGAGAGTAGCAGCAGTAGCTGGGCGAGCAAGCGATCGAGTGAGAGCCGGAGCAGCAGTAGCAGCACGAGCAAGCGAGCGAGAGCCGGAGCAGCAGTAGTAGATCCGGCTGGTATGGGCGCCGCCGCCGAAGGGGCCTCGCACTGGGGGAGAGCCGCCGTGGAGATGTCGCCCACAGCGCCGACTTCAAGGTAGCAGCTCCATGGGGGTGTAGGATGGAGCACCGTTGGCGCCGGGAGGTCGAGTTAAGGTGAAGGTGCGATGTGATGAGTGTACAACCTCTTTGGTGGCGCCGAGTAGGCCTCGGCTTCGTTCGAGGAGTCGGTGAGGATGTTGCTGTTTTGATGGAGCAGGTTAAGGCGGCACTGTGGGGATGGAGCAGTCATGATAGATGAGGCGATCGTCGGAGCAGCTCCTTGGAGGTGGAGGAAGGGGCGGCTGAACCAGCGGGACGGCGAGATGGACGACGGATCCTCATCCGAGGAGGTGGACGAGGAACATCGAGCTGTTGCGGTGGACGACGTCGTCGGGGAAGAGGCTCCGGTTGGGCAGTGGTGACGTGGCGGACAAATGAGGGTGGGGTTTCGCGGCTGGAGCGGAGAGGTTATGGCGGACTGGAATTTCGAATGGCGAAAAGGGGGCGATGGGAGGGGGTGAAGCATGACATAGGGACACGCTTGTCCAAAATGTAGGGTGTGTTACAAAAGTACCCCCCACCGATTTGAACTATCGGCCCTTTCGGCTCAGGGTTAGAAGGGGGATTTCGCTTGTCGAGATTTGGCAGCTGGAGGGAGTTTTTGCGCGCGTTGTAATTTCGGGATAGCAAGGCGTGGGTTGTGAAGGCGCCAGTTTTGGGAGCACGATATCTGAATTTTTGGGATATAACAAGACGCGGGTTGAATTTTAGGGACAAGCCTAACGTGTAGTAATATTGTACTTGTACGTACTAAACCAATTCGCACTTCCCTCAACCAAAAAGAAAACGAAAAAAATAAAACTATTCACACCACACAAAGAGAGAGTATTGCCCCGTTTTACTATACAAATGCTATTCAAAGCTACTCCCTCCTTCCATCTATATAGGATCTAATGCGTTTTTCGATGCTAACTTTGACCAAATATTAGAGCAATGATATATGACATGCAAATTACACAAAGCACACTGTTAAATTCGTCTGTGAAAGGTTCTTTCAATGATATAATTTTCACATTGTGCATGTCATGTACTATTAATCTTGTCAATAGTCAAAGGCGGTCTTAAAAATCTCATTATGCCCTATATAGATGGAAGGAGGGAGTATGAATCCATGTTATGTCCGATTAAATTTTTTCGCTTGCTGTATAATGCATGTAACCTACTCATACCAACATTTTAGTGCATTCCAAATGTCTATACTACCGCTGCAATTCGAACTAAATTTGAATTCGTTTCTCTATTTCAATAAGAATCTACAATCATGATTCTTGCCAACTTCAACCATCATAGTTTCCTTGCTATCTGCCAGATATAATAAATCGGACGGCCTATAATGCAGGATGGCAGGCACACCATCATCAACAACTCCATTTTTTATAAGAGTAGAGATAAAATATATTAAATGTAGTATAACATGTTCATAACCACACCATGTGTATCACCGTTATAAATATTCACACATGCGTCGGTTTGAAACACTATGATAAATTCTTCAAATATCCGGATTCGCTTTTTATAATGAAGTATATATGATCTCTATTCATCTTTTACACCCACACAACCCTCTTATCTTTGTAGCTAGCGCTAACTTTCTCTTGTGCATGCACATGCCCGCATCCCTCTCACCTCCCTCAGCATTCTCTAGCTCCATCGCGCAAATTCATCTTTTCACTTTAGGTCATTCACCCACAGTGTGTGTAGGCCCCCAGCTCCTTCTTTACGGCACACATCGATCGATATGCCTCTCTAGCCAGGTGTGCCTAGCACAAACACAAGCTTCCCCTCTTCTCTTGTCACCGTCCATGCCTCACTCTCACCACTCTTTTCATCATTCTCGTACTCGCACACTCCTCCCCCCTTGATATAGTATGCCTCTCGTACCACCTCCGACATGCATCCCTCTCTTTCTATCCTTCTCCTCGTGCCTCATTTGCTTCTAACTCACACATGCATGTATACCGATCGATCTCCCAATATATACCTAGATCGACTTTAACTACCCCCCCATCGATCGACGTACCTCACAAGTTATGTCTCTCCTTTCTCTAACAAAGGGTGATTGCTCTTCCTATGTAGTTACGTCTGCTTACCACAGCCACATCGTCCCCCCTCATCATTCGTGCATGCCTCCTGGCCCGTCTCTCACACGCACGTGCACAGACAACAAGCAGCCATCTCCTCTCTTATTGATATTGCGGGCGTGCCCTCCGTTTGTCTAGCAAGCCTATCCCACCATTTGTTAGAAGCAACTCCACTACCACCCCCTCCAACACTCTAGCTCTATCTCTCTCCCAACCTTATTCCTCTCCTGCACATATGCATGGATGCCGATCGATCTCCCTTAATACATGAGGCAGATCGATATCCTTAATACATGAGGTAGGCCTCTCTCCTCCTCCACACATATACCAGCCATTGTACCTCTATAGTTAATTGGGCCTCCCTCTTCCCCCACCACACACCGATAGTCGAGCGTTGCAGGTAGGTATCCATGCCACATAGACAAACTGCACATGTTCCATCTCACGTTCCAGTAGGCCAGCCACTCTATATCTTTGACGTGGGCACACCCAAATTCGATGGCACTCTTTATCGATCACGCACGCACACACACACATCATCCCTCTCTTCGATTCTATGGACACCCCAAGATGCATTTGTATGAGTAGTTTATCTTGTGAGAGAAAAGGTTGAACGAGGGAAGGCCTTATTTGCGAATGTCAAGAGACATGTGGGTATATTTTTGCAAAATTGCCATAGTTTCTTTCCTATCCGTTAGATATAAATCCGACGGCCTATATTGCAGGATGTCACGCACACCATCATCACCAACTCTTTTTTCTACTCCCTCCATCCAAAAATACTTGTCATCAAAATGGATAAAAAGATATGTATCTAAAACTAAAATACGTCTAGATACATTTCCTTTTATCCATTTTGATGACAAGTATTTCCGGACGGAGGGAATATTTGTCTTTTTTAGAGATTTCAACAAGTGACTATGACCGGACCTTACCAACATACTAAAAAAGTAGTCCATAATTTTGATGTTACCCTCTTTTCTTGGCGGTGCGGTGCCATCTGGATACCTCATAAATAAATAAAGTACTACATGATACTAATATATGATACATGGCGCAGGAGTACTAAGTATTATTAATACAGTTTTGCTAGAACTCATCTAGATGAGATATAATTTGGTCTCATTCATCTTTTATATCCATTGGATGTGATGCTATATGAGATGCGTGTATGCTGACGTGGGTTGTATTTGTTCTTGTGCAACGAACTGACCACTGCATGTCATGTTTGATAGTCTCAAGTCATTAAAAGCATACAAGCCCCACATCTCTTCTTGGTTGATTCCTCTATTTATGTCAAAAAAATAGAAACAACATGAGAGTTAATGCACCACGCCTATGTGTTTACTATTTGGTTCTCGTAAGATGACTTAATACTCACCTAGATAGAGGGAGTATTCGATTTGACAGCGGGCGGCGCACTTCCCGATACGGCTTTAATGCAGACGAGGGAGGGAGTAGCGGTTCCCGATATGTTGAACGGCCAATGCATCCTCCTTCAATTAATGAATGAGGGAAGTAATGGGAGGAGGTCCGGGAAAAGAGGTTGCACGATGTGAATGCAACGCAGTTTGCCCTCATTGCTCTCATATAAAGGCGCCCCTCCATTCCAATGCATGTACCACATCATACGCACCTAAGCATTTGCCTAAGCACCTACACTAAGCGCAAAAGAGCTCACTCCAGACCCATGGCGGCGATGCGCGTGAGCGGCCAGCGGCCAGCGGCTGCGCCAGATGGTCCACGACGCTGGCCTGCGGCATGGCGCCGAGGATCGTCTCCAGATGGTGTTGGAGACCGGCTGGTGGATGGCCACCTTCGACGCCAACTACGACTCTTAGTTGGCCCAGATGATCGTTGCCACCAGCAACAAGTTCACCGTCCTCAAGAAGCTCGCGGACGACATCGCCGTACTCCTCCAGCCCGCGCGCCCGGGCTCCTCATTGCCTGCCACCCTAATCGGCCTCCATGGTCCGAACCTCTTTCAAGCACTGGTGGCCCTGCGACTGCCCGCCGACGCCACGGAGAATGTCCACCTGGAGGTCACGCTCGCCGCGAGGCGCCTCGCCCTGCAAGAATTCGTCGACCTACACATCCACATGTACGAGAAAATCGTGTACATAGGTATCTACAAGGCCAGTGAGGACGCTACGACGTTGGCCTTCCTCAACCGGCTGGAAGCCTTGGATGCCTTTGCTGAGAAGCACCTCGACCTCGCCACAAAAGCCGCCGGTCGGTGGCCCGGCGCACTAATTTGAGGAGGAGGAGGTCGTACGTTCGTGGATCCATCTTTCTTCTTTCCTTCTGTAACCACCACTGCGATCGCATCATCGTGACCTTAATTCTTATTGTGCGGTTGCATTCTCGTTCCAGTCAATACCGACATGTGCGATCCCTTTGCTTAATTATATGCATCACTATAACTAGTACTCCATCTGTCAATTTATAAGTTGTGCTTACCTTTTCCATCAACTTCGTGCAACGCGCGGGCATCTTGCTAGAAACACTAGAATATGTCTATAATCCGTATGTGATAGTCCATTTGCAATCTCAAAAAAGACAAATATTCACGTACGGAGGGAGTAATATATTAGGAGTATATCAAAACAATAGTGATTTCTTTCAATTTATTGAACAAATACTACTATTCTACTACTTTGGACCGTCGCAACGCTCGGGCACATTGCTGGTAAAAGGAAAAGGCCTGCCGCGTTCGCGTCACACCTCCACATGCCCAGGAATCGGGAGTACAACACGGCCCGTCCGGCACAACACATAGCTTAGGGAAGGCGTGTTGCCTAGCATTTTCACTTTCATGTGGGACCGCCGTTGAGCAAACCGACACCCCGCCCACCGCCGGGTTGGAAAACAGAAATGAGGGGAAGATCTAGTTGTAGCACGGAAGCCAAGAAATTTGGTGTCAGACGGGGCTCGTTGATAGAGTAGGAGCATTCCGTACTAGTACTACTCCTACTAGTACCAAGTTTGTACTCCTAATACTATATTACTAGTACTACCACTATACAACTAGTAGGTACGTGCATGGCACAACATCGTAGGAACAAAAAATGGGAAGATCTTGTTTTGGGTGATTTATCTTTTTTTAAATCAACATAGTATGAATAATATGATGTGGGGGGCACCCATGAAGCTTATGTGGCTTGGTTGCATGGCTACGGAAGGTTAGAGAAAAATAAATAGATAATGTGTTTAGAGTGCACTCCACTATATATATATATATATATATATATATATATATGTATATATATATATATATTGGATCCATTGCAACGGACCGACACATCTATATCTATACCCCCTATATAGTGTGTGAAAAACTTTGAAAGTTGGTCATTGGATGAAGCCAATCCGACGGTACAAAGATGGCAAATCCGAGCACTACTGGTCGTTGGATATCATCCACCAGATTCTACCACATGTATAATCTAGAAGACTCCATGGTTGAACTTAATTTATGACTAACTTTGCCACAACTAAGCTTAGGCAAAGTTATTAGTTCTTCAAAACGAGAGAAACAAGTTGGCAAGCTAAGGGAATCTTGCCACATTTTTTGCGTGTATGTCATGTGGGGCCTTAGTGTGGCTTGCCTAAGGTGTGGCTTGAACCAAACACTCACCTAAGTTAATCATACTTGCCTAACCTTACATTCCACCAGATTTTGCCACATGTTAGAATCCAGAAAGCTCCACATGTAGAAGCATAATGCACAAACCACCAAAATCTCATGCGTGCAATGCACATGTACCTTACTAGTACTAGTTGGTAGTAGTAAGAAACAAATTCCAGTTTTGGCACGAGCTCGTACTGCGGGAGCACCGCAAGGCCTGCCGCAGGAGTTACATTTCCCTCTCGGGGCCCACGGGACCGAACTTCAGTGGCTTAGTGCCCGGCCTATGAGTCAATGACATGCGGACCTTAAATGTGGCTGGCCCACATGTCATTCTCATGGTGGTGGCGTGGTTCACGACTCACTCGTTTGAGATGAACCGGCCGGTGGTGGCGTGGCTGCGGCGAGGGTGCCACAGCTGGGCGTCGGGGCGTTACAAGGCGTAGATGGCCACACCGGCGGGTACTACCTGTTGTACTCCCTCCGGTCCTTTTTACTCTGCATATTAGGTTTGTACGAAGTGAATCTCATCCAACTTTGACCAAGTTTATATAAAAAATTATAGACATTCACATAACAACAACAATATCATTAGATTCATCTTGGAATATATTTTCATATTATATTTATTAGATATTATAGATGCTAATAATTTCTAATATAAATTTGGTCAAACTTAGCAAAGTTTGACTTTCGGCAAATCCAATGTGCAGAGTAAAAAGGATCGGAGGGAGTACATAAGTACTCCAGCTGAGGATTGATGCCCGGGACGAAATGTGTCACAGCCGGTGGATGAAAATTCGATGGTGCGGGAGTACGGATCGAAGCACAGCAGCAGAGCAGGCAAATCGTGTCCAATCGGGTGTGTCTGTGGTAGAAAGTTGATGGTCGCTGCAGTTCAACTGGCCCGCATGTCATGCACACAAAGGCAGAGGAGCGGTGGGGCCGAAAGGGATGAGGGGCACGTCGGGGGGATGAGGATCCCCTGACGCGAACAATCCTACCATTCTGTCACTGACATGTGGGACCCATAAGCGTGGGTCCCACCTGTCAGTGAAGGAAAGGCAGGGCAAGGTAGTGATAGCCATGTCAGAGGATCCATGTCCACGTCGGGGGACGTCGTGCTGTGGGTTGGAGCAGCGTCGTGGGAATCGCGTGTGGGTGTGGCAGTGGTAGAAACAAGAAACGTGATGGTCGCCGTGGTTCAACTTCCATGGACAAGCTGTCATCTCTGCTGACACATGTATATCAAAACTAGAGTGTTTATATTTCAAGCACGTGAACAAGTATTATTCTACTACTTTGGATCCATTGCAACGCGCGGGCCAGCACATTGGTAGTAGTAGTGTCCATCTCTATCTCTAGAGGCCTTCCCTCGTTCATGATTTTCTCTCACAAGATAAACTACTCATACAAATGCATCTTGATGTTTCGTGGAACGCACGAGGATGTTTCCGTGGGGGTCTCTCCAGCGCGGCATGGCTGTAGTTGCAAGTTGAGGCCCCTTGAGATGCCGACGTTGAGGGGCACTCGGATTTCCTCCGATGAGTAGGTAAGATGAGTTTGATCACGTAGTAAATGCATTCTAAAGACTACTTCCGTGTCCATTTCCTAATTCTCCCCCTGCCCACTATTTCACAGGTTAGGCTCCGTGCGAGTGGAGATTGGCTTGCATATGTACAGGAGGGTACCAACATCAATTTGCACAACATTTACAATGGTGACACCATTCCCGTAGAACCTTTGTCCAACATTGGGATCATCCATGCAACGGGCCACCGCATGAATTGGTACGATGGAACCACGGTGAGATTGAATAAGATAGCACGAACCTTGCACATGGCGGTCAAAGGCGGACCATGTTGTCTGCGGCCGATTTGTTGCCGTACGAGTAGGAAGACGTTGTGCTCCTTTCTAACCGCATCTTCGCGGTGACAAATCAGGGGACTTATTTTGTATGGGACACATCCTACGATATACTCCCTCTCTCCCAGTTTATTTGTTTTGAATCTTTTCGTTTTATAAGTTTCAAATTCAAATTTAGAGCTCCCCATCACATGTTGAGATTACAATGTCCATTAAATCGTTGCGTGCATGTATAGTAAAGAAAAAAATCTCGAGTTCGGCACGAGTTCGTGATGTGGGAGCACCACAATCCCTGGCGCAGGAGTTAAATTTCCCTCTCAAGGCCGTCGGGACTGAGCTTCAGCGCCTTACTACACCTACCTTTGAGTCAATAACATGTGGACCCGATAGGTGACTGGTCCACATGTAATGCTCCAGTAGGTAGAGGGGCAGTGGGGCCAAGAGGGGTGAGCCGCAGGTCGAGGGACATGTGGTTTCATGGGTTCGAGCGGCGTCGTGGGAATTGTGGGTGGCTGTGGTAGAAACTTGATGCTCGCCGCATATTAGGTGGCCCACCTGTCCTGCACACAAGCTATCATGTCTACGGACACATGCACTGCATACCGATCACTGGAAGGAGTAGCAGAGAAAGCTATATATGCGGATAAATAGTTCCTTATAGTCAAGCGGACCCATGCTACTACTCTGTTCCAAAGACATGCACACCATCGAAATAGTCCATCTATATCAATATACACCGAGAGGGAATAATTTTTTTTTACAAGAGAGGAAATAGTTCGTCCATCCATAATGCCCTCCTGCTGGTGCAGCCTTTTCTTCTTCTTCTTCTTCTTCTTCTTCTTCTTCTTCTTCTTGTTGTTGTTCTCATTCTCTGTGGGAGACGGCTTCGCAACAAGCTCTTTGGACCTTGCAGCTATCTCGAAACTCACACGGGCATCGAGGGCAGCATATTTTATCTGCTCGTACGTCAAGGGATAATTCTCCCATCTAGACGACCTTAATGCCACCATCTCGTCACCCTTCTGAAGATTTGTACCGAGCACAAAATTTGCTACGTCAAATAGGGATGGTGTATGTTTATCACAATCTTCTACAGGAATTTTAATTCAGGTTTGTAGGTCGGCGATGCTTTTCAAATCAAGGTTGTATGGCTCCAGCTTCTGTTTGTCCCCTTTGATGGCTGCCCCACAGAAGTATATGTCCTCCCGAGACAAGAAATCGTGAAGCTCACGTGATATGGAGGGCGAGTGTATGATGTGGTACACCAAAACATCATCTTCGTGGCATAGCCGAAGGATGGCGGTGCGCTGGATCTTCCCAGGGGCACGCTCCGTGTACTCTACGTCGAGACCGATGACCCTCGTCTCTACCTTTTCGAGGGAGTTGGATACATTGTTGATCCACTGCCGAATAACCCTTGGGTGGACGGTGACGGTGGTAACTATGCGCATCGAGCCTTCGACGAGGACATGTTGGACGCTAAAAACCTGCATCTCGATCTCTTCCGCCATTTGGAACCGCTGGAACGGAGGGCTATGGTTTGGAGAATTAGGATTAGATGGCTAGTCTAACTGAAGTAGTAGATGATTATTTAAAGAGGTTAAAACAATGTGAATGCAGTGGGGTTTGGATGCAAATGAAGACGAAGGGGAGGTGAAGAAGCCGAGGAGAATTGGTTCCCGATGGAGAAGTAAATGGAAGCTATGCGGGTAGACTGATGAGTCATACCTGTTCGTGTACGTGCCCATCCTTCCTGATAGGTGGGACCTATGCAAACAGATAAAAAATGTGTCGTAGTTTTTTTTAGCGAGTGAGTGGGAGAAACAACATTCTCCATTTTTATTTTCACTTTTCAGTTTTACATGTAGATTTTCACCCCAAAAAACACATGGTCTTTTTAACACTTTTCAGTTTGCATTATCCTAGATATAGAACATGGATCTCTGAATAATTTAAAAATTCTGAATAATTCAATAATTGACAGAGGCATAACAATTGAAATGTAGCTTCAAATGTCAAAAATTAGTGTCCTAGATACAGAACATGGATCAGTTTTCAGTTTGCGTAACACTTTTCAGTTTGCATTATCATTCTCTGAATAATTCAAATGTCCTGGATATAGAACATGGATAACACTGTATATTTAGTGTAGAATCTTTTTAGTACTTTGAATTTTGGCCACTACTTCTGCTGTTTAGTAACTTTTCTGAATTCTGGCCACTACTACAGTAAGTTCAAGTGAGTAACTATAGTAACTTCAAGTGAGTAACTCCATTTCTGATATTTTTTTACATAAAACTAACCATTATATTTGTTCCTCTATTCTGGTCATAATTATAATCTGATTGATGAACCCTTAATCATTTTCATAATGTTTACATGATGCACAATTATACTGCCATCAAAACTACTCCATACACACACTGTCGAAACTGACAAGATGGTGGTGGAGGTGGGAATAAATGTTCAGTATTGGTGCATTTTCTGTGCTTACAAAATTCAGATTGAATTTCACTACCAAAAGAAAAGAAGTGGAGATTAAATGTTGCTTTCCACTTACTTCACCTATGTGTAACTCTTTTGGTGCATTTTCTGCAGAACCTATGTGTAGCTGCAGCATACAGGCCAGTTCATCAACTGCTCAAAGAAGAAAAGAAGGTGGCATTTCCTTGCCTTTAGCATACAGGCCAGTTTACTTAATGTCCTCTGGTGCTATATTATGAGAACATCCCAGTTTTTACTTATCACTTTGCTAGCATTCACAAGTCTATTGAAGCATGCATGTCTTTGTGAATCTTGCTGTCTACTCCAAGTAGATGGTGTGTAGCCTGGCAAAGGATATTAGTACTTGGTGCATTCTAAGTTTAAAACCACTCTAGATTTACAAGTGTTTACTGAAGATGACAAGTGTTTATTCAGTTCTAAATTTGAAGTAACTAGTAGACGAACAATATCCATCTTTTTCTGTATATGAAGAAGAATAAACCTAGCTAATTCAAATAATTCCAATTTTAGGGACATGTTTTTATCAACTCTTAGTTAAGGGGTTGTGGCAGTTTTCAGTTTTCAGTTTTGTGCTGCTTGAATTGATTCTATGGGAATATTTAGGGAAGAGTCATGGCTATGTTTAGCTCTCTGTAAAATGAATGACTGAAATTGGACAATTGGAAACTTTAGGTATGTTTGCAATTGGACAAATGGTGTATAAATCCAAATAAAGCAAATAAATTCAAATGATTCAAATAAATCCAAATAAACATGGTTGATCTTCATTTTGCATAAACCTGGTTGAGTATTACAGAGTAATTGACAACAAATTGACCTGGTTGGAATTCATACAGCAACAGTAACAGTTAACTGAACTTCTTTTGCGTGCATTTATCACTCCAGAAAACTTTCAGTAACAAGTGAGCAGCCTCTGCATTTTCTCAGTGAACTTTTGAGTGCATTTATCACTTGTTGGAGTATGCTACAACTTCTGCAAATCACAAACTCCTTTAGTTTACATCTCAGTTTTAGCAAACACTACAGTCTGAGTAAAGGAGTCATAACTGAATTACAGGCATTGTAGTTTCTCTACAGTATTGGAACACTGAACATTTTCAGTTAACTGTAGCAAGAAAAACTTCCAAAAACTAACAGATCTCCAAGAATGCCAAGAGTATTACTCAATGAATTTGATGGCATCAAACTAAATTTTCACTATAATCTGTACATCATTTAGCAGCAGTGTACATCCTTTGTCCTGGATTATTTCTCTAGCTTTGTATCCCCTGACTGAATTTTCTCCGCCTGTACTAAGAACAGCAAATTCAGACTCATAGCAACAAATTGAACAGCAGCAGTAGCAGAGGCAGGCAGGGCAGACTCACCAGCACAAGCGGGAGTGGCAGCAGAGGCGAGGCAGGGGAAAAGACAAAAGCAGCATCAGAGGTCCACGGCGCCGGCGTCGTCCACCAGTAGCAGCATGAGAGGCGGGAGTGGCCGGAATTGTCCACGGCGCCAGCGGCCGAAGCGGACGAAATCGGAGGCGCGGGTGCGTGGTGAAGGTGGGCGAACGTGGGCGGCGACCTTCAACGGGGCCGGCGGCATAGCTTGAGGAGGGCGCCGGCGCAGGTCGCCTTCACAGCGGGCGGTGCAGGTGGTATGCCGCGGCATAGGTGCAAGCGGGCGGTGGCACTGTTGTTGGTCGCGGGCTGGGCCACGGTTCTAGTGTTGGTCGCGGCGCGGATCCAGGCAGGCGGCGGCGCAGGTGGGTAGCCGGCGATGGATGCAAGGCGCGGGCGACGGGGGAGGAGGAAGGAAGGAGATGGACTTCTTTGTGACGTGTTTAAAACTCTATGGGTTTTCTTGCAAAAAAAATACACTGCCCTGTGACAACTTTTCCCGGACGGAGGGAGTACTAGTTAAATCCGAGCTATGGGTGTGAAGCACTGATATGCCAGTACATTTGATTGTGACCTGTTCTAATTTTGTACCTGAACTTTTTTAGAATGGGTTGTACGTCAACTTAATGTGCTAGCAGAACTTATTGTGTTGTCTGTCTGTTTTCTTTGCACAACATTCAAGATATTTCCCCGTCATTGATAAAGACGATGAACCGTTATGTACGACTTCGTTGGTTTCAACATAGCCCTTTCCGTAGCGATCCACTACTTCCATCCTGATTGTGCCACCTGCGTGAAATTTTTGTGTGCAAGTTCAGTGTGCTATGATGTTCTATATGATTGTGTCAACTATATAAGTTTTTACTGAGCATCAGCAATGCATATGGCTGAAAGATGTATTTACGAGCATCGACCGATGGGTCTCTCTCTCTATCTCTCTCTCTCTCACACACACACACGCACACACACACGCGCAGACGCACAAGTGGGACCCGTTGAATTACTTATTTGCTCGTGACAGCTTTTAATTAGGTTCCACTGTAATCTAACTTTGTTCTTAAGTTATTAATTGAGCTCACTGACTTCAAAAAGTTGAATAGAAGCCTTGTTTGGGCCTTTCCGGTGTCGCTGGATGTGGGCTGAGTAACCATGTTAGGTTGTACTGTACTACACAGACATTTTTTTCAACATCATCAATGCAACTGGGCCGACAGTTGTACACAATATCCGGGTCAACTTGTTATTCTCCGCCCCGCTGGGCTGCAAACTTTCCTAGGAGGTATGCATTAGTCTTAACAAGAAAATGGACTTTGGAATTTGAAAATTTTAATTTCATTACTTGTTGCGCGCGTAATATTTCATTGGATTTTAACGTAATACAACTTTATTTTGAAATTATATTTGACCTGACTAGAGATTTCGGATAAAAATATTTCGGATCCCATCAAAATGTGGGAATTTTTTTGAATTCTGTTTTGAGCGGTTGTTTGGAATTATTAATCGTTGTCCTAACTAGAAGTTGGGCTGTACTTTTAACAAACTGTAAATGGGTTGTAGTAAATTCCATTAGAATTAAAAAATGGGATGTACATTCTTACAAATCGCAAATGGGCTATATGTTCTCTGCCAAATCCGAGCTGTGGGCCTACTAAGTTGACGCGTACCAAGGGCTTTGTCAACTTAGTCAATATAAACGATTCTAGCTGCAGTGATCGTACGATGTCCATCCAACGGCCGTAGTGCTTCTTCAACCTCTGGTCTTCTTGCTCCAGCCGCCCAAAGCAGCGCCGGTCGTGTCACGTGCTCCTGTCTCCCGTGGCCGGTTGTGATGCCGTGGAGGCCTCACCGCCCCGTACTACTCACACCGCTGGCCAGGCCATCCCTCTACTCACCCACACCCCCTGTTATTCTACGGCGACGGTAGCCTCACACCGCAGCCGAACCAGTGAACCATCGTACTCCACTTCGTGCGGTCTTCCAATGCTGCGTCTTCCCCGGCTCCGCATCGTCCCCTTCCTAGGCCTCGACGTCGTCCAGACCACCACCCTGGTGCTCTCGGCGCGGCATGGTCAATGTCGTCAACGACCGACTTCCATCGGAAGAGTACTATACATGGAGAGGCTGACAGCTAGGTCCAGGCGGCCGCAAGGAAGTGCCTCCTTATTACGTGCAAAATAATTATTCCTCCACCTGACAGCAGGGACCCACCGGCGGGCTGTCAGTGTACAAAAAGAGGGGTACACTTTTTGTACCCCTATAACTGTGCACGGGCAGTCTGAGCCACAGGCACCACCACACCAAGCAAGGCAAGGGAGGTGAGCCAAGGTAAGACTGAAGCTCAAGAGAACTACGACACCAAGGCCAAGACCACGAAGAGCAAAGGGGACGAAGCGGACTCCCCCAGCAAGATCCTTGCCGGGATACAGTTCTAGCAGCCCCGGCAAGATCCTTGCCGCGGCGACTCGTCTCGCGCCTAAGGAACGAATCACCCTTGAGTCCACTGCCCCCAAAGGGCAAGGATATGGGAGACATCCCCGTGGCGGCATGTAGATCTTCGTGAAGACATTCAAGATCAGATATGCACTAAGGAGATGCCAACCCTTGGTGGGATCCCAGCCGAGGAAGACCACAAGGCCCCCGGCAAGCGCCTTTCCGGGGATGACAGCAGGCGCCTCGGCAAGACCCTTGCCGGGGCCCCGGCAAGGCCCTTCCCGAGGACACCCGCGGGGCCACCATCAGGCCCACGCCGACTAAACCTCCACCACCGCATGCATGTAGCTGCCGACCCAACCAGCTGGGCAGGCACCTGCGTGGCGGCATGCAGATCTTCGTGAAGACCCACCACTACGCCACCTCAGCTGCCTGCCTGTTGGGGAACGTTGCAGAAAACAAAAATTTTCCTACGGTTTCACCAAGATCCATCTAGGAGTTCATCTAGCAATGAGTGATTGGATTGCATCTACATACCTTTGTAGATCACGCGCGGAAGCGTTCAAAGAACGGGGATGAGGAAGGCGTACTCGACGTGATCCAAATCACCGGAGATCCTAGCGCCGAACGGACGGCACCTCCGCGTTCAACACACGTACAGTCAGCGTAACGTCTCCTTCTTCTTGATCCAGCAAGGGGGAAGGAGAGGTTGAGGAAGATGGCTCCAGCAGTAGCACGACGGCGTGGTGGTGGTGGAGCTTCAATACTCCGGCAGGGCTTCGCCAAGCACTATGGAGGAGGAGGATGTGTTGCAGAGGGAGAGGGAGGCACCAAAGGCGTGGGGTAAGAAGTCCTCCATCTCCCCACTATATATAGGAGGGCCAAGGGGGGGCGCCGGCCCTAGGAGATCCAATCTCCTAGGGGGGTGCGGCCAAGGGGAGGAATCCCTCCTCCCCAAGGCACCTAGGAGGTGCCTTCCCCCTTTGGGACTCTTCCCTTCTTGAACCCTAGGCGCATGGGCCTCTTGGGGCTGGTTCCCTTGGCCCATATAGGCCAAGGCGCACCCCCTATAGCCCATGTGCCCCCCCCTGGGGCAGGTGGCCCCACCCAGTGGACCCCCGGGACCCTTCCGGTGGTCCCGGTACAATACCGGTGACCCTGAAACTTGTCCCGATGCCCGAAATAGTACTTCCTATATATAATTCTTTACCTCCAGACTATTCCGGAACTCCTCGTGACGTCCGGGATCTCATCCGGGACTCCGAACAACATTCGGGTTAGTGCATATACATATCCCTACAACCCTAGTGTCACCGAACCTTAAGTGTGTAGACCCTACGGGTTCGGGAGACATGTAGACATGACCGAGATCGCTCTCCGGTCAATAACCAACAGCGGGATCTGGATACCCATGTTGGCTCCCACATGCTCCTCGATGATCTCATCGGATGAACCACGATGTCGAGGATTCAAGAAACCCCGTATACAATTCCCTTTGTCAATCGGTATGTTACTTGCCCGAGATCTGATCGTCGGTATCCCAATACCTCGTTCAATCTCGTTACCGGCAAGTCACTTTACTCATACCGTAATGCATGATCCCGTGACCAAACACTTGGTCACTTTGAGCTCATTATGATGATGCATTACCGAGTGGGCCTAGTGATACCTCTCCGTCATACGGAGTGACAAATCCCAGTCTTGATCCGTGTCAACCCAACAGACACTTTCAGAGATACCCGTAGTATACCTTTATAGTCACCCAGTTACGTTGTGACGTTTGGCACACCCAAAGCGCTCCTACGGTATCCGGAAGTTACACGATCTCATGGTCTAAGGAAAAGATACTTGACATTGGAAAACTCTAGCAAACGAACTATACGATCTTATGCTATGTTTAGGATTGGGTCTTGTCCATCACATCATTCTCCCAATGATGTGATCCCGTTATCAATGACATCCAATGTCCATAGTCAGGAAACCATGACTATCTGTTGATCAACGAGCTAGTCAACTAGAGGATTACTAGGGACATGTTGGTGTCTATTACTCACACATGTATTACGATTTCCGGATAACACAATTATAGCATGAATAAAGACAATTATCATGAACAAGGAAATATAATAATAATGCTTTTATTATTGCCTCTAGGGCATATTTCCAACAGTCTCCCACTTGCACTAGAGTCAATAATCTAGTTACATTGTAATGAATCGAACACCCATGGAATTCTGGTGCTGATCATGTTTTGCTCTAGGGAGAGGTTTAGTCAATGGATCTGCTACATTTAGGTCCGTATGTACTTTACAAATATCTATGTCTCCATCTTGAACATTTTCACGAATGGAGTTGAAGCGACGCTTGATGTGCCTCGTCTTCTTGTGAAACCTGGGCTCCTTGGCAAGTGCAATAGCTCCAGTGTTGTCACAGAAGAGTTTGATTGGCCCCGACGCATTGGGTATGACTCCTAGGTCGGTGATGAACTCCTTCACCCAAATTGCTTCATGTGCTGCCTCCGAGGCTGCCATGTACTCCGCTTCACATGTAGATCCCGCCACGATGCTCTGCTTGCAACTGCACCAGCTCACTGCCCCACCATTCAAAATATACACGTATCCGGTTTGTGACTTAGAGTCATCCAGATCTGTGTCAAAGCTAGCATCGATGTAACCCTTTACGACGAGCTCTTCGTCACCTGCATAAACGAGAAACATTTCCTTAGTCCTTTTCAGGTACTTCAGGATATTCTTGACCGCTGTCCAGTGTTCCTTGCCGGGATTACTTTGGTACCTACCTACCAAACTTACGGCAAGGTTTACATCAGGTCTGGTACACAGCATGGCATACATAATAGAACCTATGGCTGAGGCATAGGGGATGACACTCATCTCTTCTATATCTTCTGCCGTGGTCGGACATTGAGCTGAGCTCAATTTCACACCTTGCAACACAGGCAAGAACCCCTTCTTAGACTGATCCATATTGAACTTCTTCAATATCTTATCAAGGTATGTGCTTTGTGAAAGACCTATGAGGCATCTTGATCTATCTCTGTAGATCTTGATGCCTAATATATAAGCAGCTTCTCAAAGGTCCTTCATTGAAAAACTCTTATTCAAGTAGGCCTTTATGCTGTCCAAGAGTTCTATATCATTTCCCATCAAAAGTATGTCATCTACATATAATATGAGAAATGCTACAGAGCTCCCACTCACTTTCTTGTAAACACAGGCTTCTCCATAAGTCTGCGTAAACCCAAACGCTTTGATCATCTCATCAAAGCGAATGTTCCAACTCCGAGATGCTTGCACCAGCCCATAAATCGAGCGTTGGAGCTTGCACACCTTGTCAGCATTCTTAGGATCGACAAAACCTTCCGGCTGCATCATATACAATTCTTCCTTAAGGAAACCATTAAGGAATGCCATTTTGACGTCCATTTGCCATATTTCATAATCATAGAATGCGGCAATTGCTAACATGATTCGGACGGACTTTAGCTTCGCTACCGGTGAGAAAGTCTCATCGTAGTCAACCCCTTGAACTTGTCGATAACCTTTAGCGACAAGCCGAGCTTTATAGATGGTCACATTACCATCCGCGTCTGTCTTCTTCTTAAAGATCCATTTATTTTGTATGGCTCGCCGCTCAACGGGCAAGTCAGTCAAAGTCCATACTTCATTTTCATACATGGATCCTATCTCGGATTTCATGGCTTCTAGCCATTTGTCGGAATCCGGGCCCGCCATCGCTTCTTCATAGTTCGAAGGTTCACCGTTGTCTAACAACATGATTTCCAAGACAAGGTTGCCGTACCACTCTGGTGCGGAACGTGTCCTTGTGGACCTACGAATTTCAGTAGGAGCTTGATCAGAAGTATCTTGATCATCATCATTAACTTCCTCTCTAGTCGGTGCAGGCACCTCGGGAACATTTTCTTGAGTTACGCCCTTTTCCGGTTCAAGAGGTAATACTTCATCAAGTTCTACTTTCCTCCCACTTGCTTCTTTCGAGAGAAACTCTTTCTCTAGAAAGGACCCATTCTTGGTAACAAAGATCTTGCCTTCGGATCTGAGGTAGAAGGTATACCCAATAGTATCTTTAGGGTATCCTATGAAGACGCATTACTCCGACTTGGGTTCGAGCTTTTTAGGTTGAAGTTTCCTGACATAAGCATCGCATCCCCAAACCTTTAGAAACGACAGCTTAGGTTTCTTCCCAAACCATAATTCAAACGGTGTCATCTCAACGGATTTCGACGGAGCCCTATTTAAAGTGAATGCGGCAGTCTCTAAAGCATACCCCCAAAAAGATAGCGGTAAATCGGCAAGAGACATCATAGATCGCACCATATCTAATAGAGTGCGATTACGACATTCGGACACACCATTACGCTGAGGTGTTCCAGGCGGCGTGAGCTGTGAAACTATTCCACATTTTCTTAAGTGTGTGCCAAACTCACTCAAGTATTCTCCTCCATGATCTGATCGCAGGAACTTGATTTTCCTATCACGTTGATTCTCAACCTCACTCTGAAATTCCTTGAACTTTTCAAAGGTCTTAGACTTGTGTTTCATTAAGTAGACATACCCATATCTACTCAAGTCATCAGTGAGGGTGAGAACATAACGATAGCCACCGCGACCCTCAACACTCATTGGACCGCACACATCAGTATGTATGATTTCCAATAAGTTGGTTGCTCGCTCCATTGTTCCTGAGAATGGAGTCTTGGTCATTTTACCCATGAGGCATGGTTCGCACGTGTCAAATGATTCGTAATCAAGAGACTCTAAAAGTCCATCAGCATGGAGCTTCTTCATGCGTTTGACACCTATGTGACCAAGGTGGCAGTGCCACAAGTATGTGGGACTATCATTATCAATCTTACATATTTTGGTACTCACACTATGAACATGTGTAGCATTACGCTCGAGATTCATTAAGAATAAACCATTCACCATCGGAGCATGACCATAAAACATATCTCTCATATAAATAGAACAACCATTATTCTCGGATTTAAATGAGTAGCCATCTCGAATTAAACGAGATCCTGATACAATGTTCATGCTCAAAGCTGGCACTAAATAACAATTATTAAGGTTTAAAACTAATCCCGAAGGTAAATGTAGAGGTAGCGTGCCGACGGCGATCACATTGACCTTGGAACCATTCCCGACGCGCATCGTCACCTCGTCCTTTGCCAGTCTCCGCTTATTCCGCAACTCCTGCTTTGAGTTACAAATGTGAGCAACTGCACCGGTATCAAATACCCAGGAGCTACTACGAGTACTGGTAAGGTACACATCAATTACATGTATATCACATATACCTTTTGTTTTGCCGGCCTTCTTGTCCGCTAAGTATTTGGGGCAGTTCCGCTTCCAGTGACCACTCTCCTTGCAATAAAAGCACTCAGTCTCGAGCTTGGGTCCATTCTTTGGCTTCTTCACGGTAGCTTGCTTGCCGGGCGCGGCAACTCTCTTGCCGTCCTTCTTGAAGGCTTTCTTACCCTTGCCCTTCTTGAACTTAGTGGTTTTATTCACCATCAACACTTGATGTTCCTTTTTGACTTCTACCTCTGCTGATTTCAACATTGCAAATACCTCAGGAATGGTCTTTTCCATCCCCTGCATATTGAAGTTCATCACAAAGCTCTTGTAGCTTGGTGGAAGCGACTGGAGGATTCTGTCAATGACCGCGTCATTCGGGAGATTAACTCCCAACTGAGTCAAGCGGTTATGTAACCCAGACATAGTGAGTATGTGCTCACTGACAGAACTATTTTCCTCCATCTTACAGCTGAAGAATTTGTCGGAGACTTCATATCTCTCGACCCGGGCATGAGCTTGAAAAACCATTTTCAGCTCTTCGAACATCTCATATTCTCCATGTCTCTCAAAACGCTTTTGGAGCCCCGGCTCTAAGCTGTAAAGCATGCCGCACTGAACGAGGGAGTAGTCATTAGCACGTGTCTACCAAGCGTTCATAACGTCTTGGTTCTGTGGGACGGGTGGGTCACCTAGCGGAGCTTGTAGGACATAATCTTTCTTGGCAGCTATGAGGATGATCCTCAAGTTCCGGACCCAGTCCGTGTAGCTGCTGCCATCGTCTTTCAGCTTGGTTTTCTCTAGGAACGCATTGAAGTTGAGGACTACGTTGGCCATTTGATCTACAAGACATATTGTAAAAAATTTAGACTAAGTTCATGATAATTAAGTTCATCTAATCAAATTATTCAATGAACTCCCACTTAGATAGACATCCCTCCTGTAATCTAAGTATAACATGATCCGAGTTAACTAGGCCATGTCTGATCATCACGTGAGACGGACTAGTCAACATCGGTGAACATCTTCATGTTGATTGTATCTTCTATACGCCTCTTGCTCGACCTTTCGGTCTTCTGTGTTCCGAGGCCATGTCTGTACATGCTAGGCTCGTCAAGTCAACCTAAGTGTTTGCATGTGTAAATCTGGCTTACACCCGTTGTATGTGAACGTTAGAATCTAACACCCGATCATCACGTGGTGCTTCGAAACAACGAACTGTCGCAATGGTGCACAGTTAGGGGGAACACTTTCTTGAAATTATTATGAGGGATCATATTATTTACTACCGTCGTTCTAAGTAAACAAGATGCATAAATATGATAAACATCACATGCAATCAAATAATAAAAGTGACATGATATGGCCAATATCACATAGCTCCTTTGATCTCCATCTTGGGGCTCCATGATCATCTTGTCACCGGCATGACACCATGATCTCCATCATCATGATCTCCATCATCGTGTCTCCATGAAGTTGCTCGCCAACTATTACTTCTACTACTATGGCTAACGCATTTAGCAATAAAGTAAAGTAATTTACATGGCGTTTCTCAATGACACGCAGGTCATACAAAAATAAAGACAACTCCTATGGCTCCTGCCGGTTGTCATACTCATCGACATGCAAGTCGTGATTCCTATTACAATAGCATGAACATCTCATACATCACATATATATCATTCATCATTCATCACAACTTTGGCCATATCATATCACAAAGCACTTGCTGCAAAAACAAGTTAGACGTCCTCTAATTGTTGTTGCAAGTTTTACGTGGCTGAAGTAGGGTTCTAGAAAGAACGTTTTCTTACCTACGTGAAAGCCACAATGTGATTTGTCAACTTCTATTTACCCTTCATAAGGACCCTTTTCATCGAATCCGCTCCAACTAAAGTGGGAGAGACAGACACCCGCCAGCCACCTTATGCAACTAGTGCATGTTAGTCGGTGGAACCGGTCTCACGTAAGTGTACGTGTAAGGTTGGTCCGGGCCGCTTCATCCCACAATACCGTTGAAGCAAGATAAGACTAGTAGCAGCAAGAAAGTTGACAACATCAACGCCCACAACAAATTGTGTTCTACTCGTGCAAGAGAACTACGCATAGACCTAGCTCATGATGCCACTGTTGGGGAACGTTGCAGAAAACAAAAATTTTCCTACGGTTTCACCAAGATCTATCTAGGAGTTCATCTAGCAACGAGTGATCGGATTGCATCTACATACCTTTGTAGATCACGCGCGGAAGCATTCAAAGAACGGGGATGAGGAAGGCGTACTCGACTGATCCAAATCACCGGAGATCCTAGCGCCGAACGGACGGCACCTCCGCGTTCAACACACGTACGGTCAGCGTAACGTCTCCTTCTTCTTGATCCAGCAAGGGGGAAGGAGAGGTTGAGGAAGATGGCTCCAGCAGCAGCACGATGGCGTGGTGGTGGTGGAGCTGCAGTACTCCGGCAGGGCTTCGCCAAGCACTATGGAGGAGGAGGATGTGTTGGAGAGGGAGAGGGAGGCACCAAAGGCGTGGGGTAAGAAGTCCTCCATCTCCCCACTATATATAGGAGGGCCAAGGGGGGGCGCCGGCCCTAGGATATCCAATCTCCTAGGGGGTGCGGCCAAGGGGAGGAATCCCTCCTCCCCAAGGCACCTAGGAGGTGCCTTCCCCCTTTGGGACTCTTCCCTTCTTGAACCCTAGGCGCATGGGCCTCTTGGGGCTGGTGCCCTTGGCCCATATAGGCCAAGGCGCACCCCCTACAGCCCATGTGGCCCCCCGGGGCAGGTGGCCCCACCCGGTGGACCCCCGGGACCCTTCCGGTGGTCCCGGTACAATACCGGTGACCCCAAAACTTGTCCCGATGCCCGAAATAGTACTTCCTATATATAATTCTTTACCTCCGGACTATTCCGGAACTCATCGTGACATCCAGGATCTCATCCGGGACTCCGAACAACATCCGGGTTAGTGCATATACATATCCCTACAACCCTAGTGTCACCGAACCTTAAGTGTGTAGACCCTACGGGTTCGGGAGACATGTAGACATGACCGAGATCGCTCTCCGGTCAATAACCAACAGCGGGATCTGGATACCCATGTTGGCTCCCACATGCTCCTCGATGATCTCATCGGATGAACCACAATGTCGAGGATTCAAGCAACCCCGTATACAATTCCCTTTGTCAATCGGTATGTTACTTGCCTGAGATCTGATCGTCGGTATCCCAATACCTCGTTCAATCACGTTACCGGCAAGTCATTTTACTCATACCGTAATGCATGATCCCGTGACCAAACACTTGGTCACTTTGAGCTCATTATGATGATGCATTACCGAGTGGGCCCAGTGATACCTCTCCGTCATACGGAGTGACAAATCCCAGTCTTGATCCGTGTCAACCCAACAGACACTTTCGGAGATACCCGTAGTATACCTTTATAGTCACCCAGTTACGTTGTGACGTTTGGCACACCCAAAGCACTCCTACGGTATCCGGGAGTTACACGATCTCATGGTCTAAGGAAAAGATACTTGACATTGGAAAACTCTAGCAAACGAACTATACGATCTTATGCTATGTTTAGGATTGGGTCTTGTCCATCACATCATTCTCCTAATGATGTGATCCCGTTATCAATGACATCCAATGTCCATAGTCAGGAAACCATGACTATCTGTTGATCAACGAGCTAGTCAACTAGAGGATTACTAGGGACATGTTGGTGTCTATTATTCACACATGTATTACGATTTCCGGATAACACAATTATAGCATGAATAAAGACAATTATCATGAACAAGGAAATATAATAATAATGCTTTTATTATTGCCTCTAGGGCATATTTCCAACACTGCCTACCTACGTGGAATCTCAGGCATCACTGGCCAGGGCATGTGTCGACACAAGAAAGAGCAGCGACAGACGAGACAGATCTCGCCCCCGTCCCCGATAAACCAAGGACACCTAAGCAAGACGCATTAAATGCGCCTTGTCATGTAATGCGAGGGATAACCTCGCATCACTGTACCCTTTCCACCTCCTGTGTGCCACTGTGGCAACCCCTTTTTTCTATAAAAGGAGGCCCGAGGCGACCAGGAGAGGGATTCGGCTTTTTGGAGCTCCTCACGCCCCATAGCTAGCTCAAGAACACAGATATACAATCCACCAAAGCAGGAGTAGGGTTTTACACATCCTCGTGGCCTGAACCTGGATAAACGAACCGTGTGCTACCTGTTAGATCCGCTCTTCTCAGGACCCCGTGCCCCGCTAACTGTAGTATGGATTCTTGTGATCCCATAGGTGTCGTTCCCACCGACATCTCTGGCGCGCCAGGTAGGGGGCGCAGTTGTGAGAATCGGCTCTAGCAATCAGCCCAGCACTCCTTCATCTTTGTGTCTCTTGGAGAGGGAAGGAGGCCGGAAGATCAGCGCTCGAGCGACTACAAACAGAAGCTAAGTTGCACTGAACCCTTATTTGTTCTATCCTTCTTATATGAGGTTATTCCCCCCGGAGATGTCACGCCTTTGTATGAGAAACCTGCACGCCAGGGGGCTCTCCCACGATCGGCAATGCCCTTGCCCTGTTTCGAGTCCGCTCAACAGCTCAAGCGGCTGCGTCGAGAATGGCAGAGTAGCCTTCCGCGATCAACAACGCTCTCGATTCTGACTCGAGTCAAGCTCGACAGTTCGAGCGGCCGCGTTTAGAACGGAAAGGTGGCTCGTCCGGCAGCATGCGTACCCAGCAGGCCCATGGGGATCCGTCCCCAAAACGCCGCTAGGGGCTTCCGCGCCGGCGAGCCTACCCAATCGACGTAGGGCGCGCATACAAAGAGGAATTGAATGGGGAAATAACATGCATGAAATTAAAAGTACTGCAAAGATATATTACATCACATCATTGTTGCGGTTCTAACTAATGATGAAATTTGTCTTGGTCGTGAACCTACAGCGGCGGTGAAGAACGGGATGCCTAATCCCGGCGCTGGCCTTCCACCCTCTTGATTTCGTCGATGCTGCTGATGACGGGCTTGATGCGCTCCTTGAGCACCGTGAGGTCAGTACCCTCCGGCAAGCTATCCATCGCGGCACCGAAGTCGAGGTCGGGGTTCCAGTATGCCATCTTGGTGAGGACCTTGGTCATGACCCCCCGGCAAAGTCGTCGGGCTTCCCCGGCCAACGTGGCTGCTCTGCTGGAGTGAAGATAAGCCAAGGCTCCAAGGACGCCCTCGAAGAACAGAGTTAGCTTGGTGTCGACGGTCCCGCTGCGCTCAGGGGCGTACCTCACGTTTGGCATCCCCATGGTGGCCAACTGCGAGGTGACCCTGCCGGCGACGTCCTCCAGACGGCTGATCCATCTGTTCTCGCCCGCCACATAATCCTGGTGGGAGGCGGCCTCGTTCGCCCGCAGCTGCTTCTCCTCCTCTAGGCTCCTGCTCAAGGTCTCCTCCCGAGCCCTGCTCTCCGACAACATCTTCTCGAGATCCTCCAGCTTCAGCTTGAGATCTCTGACGGAGTCTTGCACTTCGGAGAGCTCCCCAGCCCTGCTGATGACCGCTCCTTGCGCCTCCACCAAGGCGCTGTTGAGCGTTCTCTTCTCGTTGGACAGCTTGAGGGCCTGCTGCTTCAGCTCGTCCTGCGCCACCTCCAACTCCCTTACTTTGCCGGCATGGGCTAGAGCCTAGGCATCGAGTGCCTCCTTGTGCCTCTGCTCCAGCTCGCGAGTCCGCCGCGCGACAAGGGCCTCGAGCTCCTCATCCTTGCCACGGAGCGCTGCGTCAAGCTTCACCTCACGCATGGTGAGGTCCTCTTCCTGGGAATCCAGCGCGGCTTGATGCTGGTTCCGGACGGCCTCGGCCGCGGCAGCCAAGTCCGCCGCCTTTTCCTGGGCCTTCTCGATGTCAGCCATCTTCATGGTGAGCTCGACATTGCGCTTGGCCAATTCCTCCTGAAAGGCCCTCTGCTCCTCGCGAGTCTAGGTGGAACTAGGTCTGCGTCTCAGCAACGCGCGCCTTGAAATCCACCTCCGCCTGGTCCACTGTTGCCGTCCTGGACTTAACCTTGTCCAGACGGACACGGTAGAGTGCTTGGAGTTTTCGGAAGTTGGCCCCATAGCGCGGAAAAGCTGCTCTTCTGGAGAACCATCACCGCCAACGCCCGGCTCATCGACAACCTCGAGCCCGGTGGCAGCAAGCACCTCGCCGTCAAAGACCTCCCCTTCGGCAAGCGCCCGGGAACTTGACGCCCCTGGGAGATGTACAAAAAGATCGTCGCCCATCTTCAGGTATTTGTTGGGGCCCGATTTTGAGGAGGAGGGAGGCTGATCATCAACCACCTCTTCCTCAGCGGCGGCCTTGCCGGCTTCCCTGGCAGGCCCACCACTGGCACCCTTGGCAGAAGCCTCGTCGGTCGCCTTGGCGGCCCCCGCAGCGGTGTCCTCGGCAGCATCCTTGGCGGCCTCATCAGCGGCGACCTCGTCAGCATCCTTGGCGGCCTCCTCAGCAATGTTCCCAACAACAGTATCCACGTCCTCCATACCCATTGAAGGAGGGCCTGGGTAGTAATGGGAGCATTGAAGCCCGGAAAAAGAATAAGGGAAAAACAGAGACGAAGGACAGGCGACTCACCAGTGTCAGGCTGTGAAGCAGAAGTCCCCTCCCCGCCAGCATCCCGCACCGTGGCATAGTCACCAGTGCCCAAGTTCCCCTCTTCCTCCATGGGTGTGGGCTCCGTGCTTGATGCCCTTGCCGGGGACGCCCCTCGCGACGGCATAGTCGATGGGGGTGGTGTGTTGGGGGTAGCCCTCTGCAGCTCCTCCTGCTGCCGCTCCCCTCCTGCAAACCCGACAAGGTCAACACCATAGCATCGAACGCCTACCACATGTCGAATAAGAGGAGGGTGACGAACTTACGCTGGGGGCTATGCCGGGGGCTGCTGTCCGGGCTGCTCAACACCACCAATGGCGTCTTTGAAGCCCCAGCTAGGGGCTGACTGCTCGCCGAGGCCTTCGCCCTCTTCACCCTCTAGGATGACGTCTCTGCATCCCTGCAAAAGCAAAACCGGATAAAGATGAGTGACTTAATTCAGAGGAATGGAAATGGCAGTAAGGAACGGAGTACTTACTCGTCATCCACCTCCTCCTCTTCCGCCACTTTCCTTTTCCTCTTCGGCTGAGAGGCTCGAGATCAAAATTGACCTCCGCGTCAACATCCGAGTCGACATCTGCTGGAGGAGGCGAAGACGGTGGGGTTTGTGCGCGCCCAGATGAGGAAGGGGCTGTTGTCTTCTTCTCCTCAACGGCCTTCGTCAGCCTCTTGGCTACCGTGGCCCTCGTGTGACGCCTAGACCCCTCCAGGGTCAATTGAGGCCGCGTAGCCCTGCCGGGCCGGACCGGCTCGCCGGAGCCAACCCGCTGCAGGATTCGCCCTCTTCCCCTGGTTGGCGTCGAGCCCGCCGCCACGTCCTCCTCTGACGATGACTCGTCGGCCGCGTCTTCGACAAGCGGAGCTCCAGTGTCGGCGCTGCTAACCTCCCTGGAGGCCGCCACCCACCGGGTGAGCTCTTCTTCCTCCACAGCAGTTGCAGCCTTGTCCTCCACACCCCCGGCGCTGCCGGCCTCCATGGCAATCTGTGCCTCCCTCGCCCTAGTGGCGATGTAGTCCAGCTCTGCCTGGGTGGTGTCCATGACAAGCCACCGCTCGGTGTCAGCATTGACATACACCTCGATCAGGGTGTCAAAGAATTGCTGCACATCCTCGTCCTTCGACTCCTTCCAGCTCGGGACAGGGCCGTGCGCATTACAGTCCGGCATCATGGCGATGATATCGGACCGACGCGAATTGTTGCACAATGGGACCACCCCCGTTTGCAGCTTGAAAAACGGCCCCTTGTGGGCCTTGCCAACCTTTGCGGTAGCCCTTGCAGCCTTGCCGGTCCGTTCGACCACGCCATCGCGACCCACATCATGCTGGAAAAGTCGCTGGCAGAAGTGGGTATGCGCCAGCACTGTTAAGTTGTGATCGAGGCCGGGGCGGAGTCGCATAATGTCATCCGGATTCGTAAAGAGCCAAGCTGGCCTCCCCTTGTTGTGCAACGGGGCGATTCGGCGGCGAATGAAGTCCGCCCCGATCATCTCAAGGGTGAGTCCGGACCGGGTGAGCCAGAGAATCCTAGTAGTGGCAACAGTGAGCCTCCCGTCGGCGGCGTCGACATCGCTCCAATCGCTGCCACGGACCGGCGGCACTTGGCGGACCTTGCAGGATTCCGGCGGGTTTTCATCCTCAATCCAACACCACCGGCCACGCCATTGCTCCCACCTCTCCTTCACGGCACCGTCTGGGTATGCCCCCTTGGATCTTGGGATCCAGGTGACGCAACGAGAGACGGCACCTCCCGGCTGGATCCGAGGGAAGAAATAATGGTGGAAGAGCGCCGTGTTGGGTTGCACCCCGGCAAAGCCTTCGCAAAGATGCGCGAAGAAAGCCATGCACGCCACCACATTCGGAGTAAAATCCAAGAGGCGAAAGCCGAAGGTGTGCATAATGTCGTAGAAGAAATCGGAGAAAGGGGGGCATAACCCGCAAGAAAGATAATCGACGAAAAAGGGATGCCGATTTGGAGCAAGATCAGCGCAAGCAGCAGGAATGACGCGTGCCGGGTGTCCCGAATTCTCTTCCCCCGTCTTCGCTCCCCATAGGGGCCTGGAGGAGGCCCGGAGCTCTTGAACATCAACCGTCGAGGGGAAGAAAAAGGCAGACTTCGTCCGGTCCCCTGACAGCATGCTCTCCGGCGGCTCCATAGTCCCAGCGCCCTTAGCCACCCCCTTGCCCTTGACGGATTTGGGCGCCATGGCAACCAAGAAGTTTAGAGGGCTGAGGAAGAGGGATGGCGAAGCAACGAGGGCGGGCGACGACGGAAGCTTAGGAAGGAAGGAAGAGAGGAAACAACGGCTCTGAGATTGGAAAAGGCACGAGGAAAGAGGAGAAAGTGAGTAGTGCGCCCGTGGTTATTCCTTTCTTATGGGGGAAAACACGGGCCGCCTCCTTTCACATTAACTGTGGTGTGACGCATGCCCGCGGGAACCAACCCCACGCATGCCGCCCATGTCACATGCGCCTCCCCACGCCGCGCCATGCGCGGGAGTCGTGGGAAGCGCAGCGCGCGAAGAATCTTACCGCGGTAAAAACTGCCCCGCCTGCCCGCGCATCGTTTTTGGGCCTAGCCCAACAACACGCTGCACTTATGTGTGGACCAGGCCCGGGGGCTCCTGTCGGTGTACAAAAAGAGGGGTACACTTTTTGTACCCCTATAAGTGTGCACGGGCAGTCTGAGCCACGGGCACCACCACACCAAGCAAGGCAAGGGAGGTGAGCCAGGGTAAAACCGAAGCTCAAGAGAACTACGACGCCAAGGCCAAGACCACGAAGAGCAAAGGGGACGAAGCGGACTCCCCCGGCAAGATCCTTGTCGGGAGACAGTTCTAGCAGCCCCGGCAAGATCCTTGCCGCGGCGACTCGTCCCGCGCCTACGGAACGAATCACCCTTGAGTCCACTGCCCCCAAAGGGCAAGGATTCGGGAGACATCCCCGTGGTGGCATGCAGATCTTCGTGAAGACATTCAAGATCAGATACGCACTAAGGAGATGACAACCCTTGGAGGGATCCCAGCCGAGGAAGACCACAAGGCCCCCGGCAAGCGCCTTGCCGGGGATAACAGCAGGCGCCTCAGCAAGACCCTTGCTGAGGCCCCGGCAAGGCCCTTCCCGAGGACACCCGCGGGGCCACCATCAGGCCCACGCCGACTAAACCTCCACCACCACATGCATGCAGCTGCCGACCCAACTAGCTGGGCAGGCACCTGCATGGCGGCATGCAGATCTTCGTGAAGACCCACCACTGCGCCACCTCAGCTGCCTGCCTACCTACGTGGCATCTCAGGCATCACTGGCCAGGGCGCATGTCGACACAAGAAGGAGCGGCGACGGATGAGACAGATCTCTCACCCGTTCCCGATAAAGCAAGGACACCTAAGCAAGACGCATTAAATGCGCCTTGTCATGTAATGCGAGGGATAACCTCGCATCATTGTACCCTTTCCACCTCATGTGTGCCACTGTGGCAACCCCTTTTTTCTATAAAAGGAGGCCCGAGGCGACCAGGAGAGGGATTCGGCTTTTTAGAGCTCCTCACGCCCCATAGCTAGCTCAAGAACACAGATATGCAATCCACCAAAGCAGGAGTAGGGTTTTACGCATCCTCGCAGCCCGAACCTGGATAAACAAACCGTGTGCTACCTGTTAGATCCGCTCTTCTCACGACCCCGCGCC
Source organism: Triticum dicoccoides (assembly GCF_002162155.2). Taxonomy (NCBI): domain Eukaryota; kingdom Viridiplantae; phylum Streptophyta; class Magnoliopsida; order Poales; family Poaceae; genus Triticum; species Triticum dicoccoides. The sequence continues at coordinate 107,788,983 of NC_041384.1, read as the reverse complement.
TCGCTAACCGTGGTAGGGATTCTTGTGATCCCATAGGTGTCGTTCCCACCGACACGGGCCACCTTATTTCGCGAAAAAAATGTTTCCCCCCTGACTGCTGGGACTCACCGGACGGGCCAACGTATTTCGTGAAAAAACGTTCCCCCCGCTGTCAGCTCGGACCCATTGGAAGTGCCTCCTTATTACGCACAGAAAAATGAATACTCCCCCTGCTAGCTGGGACCCACCATGGTGGGAGGCTGACTTGTGGGCCTACTAAGTTGACTGGGATGGGGGCCTTTGTCAACTTTAGTCAATATGAACGATTCTAGCTCCAGTGACCGTACGATGTCCATCCAACGGTCGTAGTGCTTCTTCAACCTCTGGTCTTCTTGCTCCAGCCGCCCAAAGCAGCGCCGATCGTGCCGCATGCTCCTGCCTCCCGTGGACGGCTCTGCTGCCGCGGAGGCCTCACCGCCCCCTACTATTCCCACCGCTGGCCAGGCCCTGCGGCGATGGCAGCCTCACACCGCAGCCGAACCAGTGAACCCTCGTACTCCTCTCCGCGCGGGCTTCCGCTGGCGCTTCTTCCCCGGCTCCCCGTCGTCCCCTTCCTAGGCCTCGCCGTCGTCCACCGCCCTGGTGCTCTCGGTGCGGCGTGATCAACATGGTCAAGGAACGACATCCATCGGACGTGGACTGTACATGGAGAGGCTGACAGCTGGGTCCATGGCCGCGGCAAGGAAGTGCCTCCTTATTATGCGGAAAATAATGATTCCTCCACCTGACAGCTGGGACCCACCGGACGGGCCACTGTATTTCACGAAAAAAAACGTTTCCCCTGACTGCTGGGACCCACCAGCTACATCTTCTCATGCACGAAAGTGCGTCCAGGCAAAAAAAAATTCGCCCCCCTGACTGCTGGGACCCACCAGCTACATCTTTGCAGGCAAGGAAGTGCCTGATAGTCGAGACCCACCTTGTCGAAGCGTACGTAGCGTTGTCATTCTGGTCGCGAACGTGTACGTACATATATACTGGTGGATGTAGAGGTGTGCACGTGTCGTAGTAGAGGCGCGTACTGATACGTCCATTTTGCATCATGCTTTTATATCGATATTTATTGCATTATGGCCTGTTATTTCACATTATGTCATAATACTTATGGCTATTCTCTCTTATTTTACAAGGTTCACATAAGCAGGGAGAATGCCGACAGCTGGAATTCTGGGCTGGAAAAGGAGCAAATGTTAGAGACCTATTCTGCACAACTCCAAAAGTCCTGAAACTCCACGGAACACCTTATAATAAATAATGAAAAATCTTGCCAAAGATGAAGACCAGGGGGCCCACACCCTGTCCACGAGGGTTGGGGGCGCCCACCCCCTAGGGCGCGCCCCATACCTCGTGGGCCCCCCTGGTGGCTCTCCGATGACCATCTTCTGCTATATGAAGTCCTTCGTCGAGAAAAAAATAAGAAGCAACCTTTCGAGACGAAACTCCGCCGCCACGAGGCGGAACCTTGGCGGATCCAATCTAGAGCTCCGGCAGAGCTGTTCTGCCGGGGAAACTTCCCTCCCGGAGGAGGAAATCATCGCCATCGTCATCACAAACGCTCCTCTCATCGGGAGAGGGCAATCTCCATCAACATCTTCACCAGCACCATCTCATCTCCAAACCCTAGTTCATCTCTTGTATCCAATGCTTGTCTCCAAGTCCGGGATTGGTGCTAGTAGGTTGCTAGTAGTGTTGATTACTCCTTGTAGTTGATGCTAGTTGGTTTATTTGGTGGAAGATCATATGTTCAGATCCTATATGCATATTAATACCCCTCTAATTATGAACATTTTTATGCTTTGTGAGTAGTTATGTTTGTTCCTAAGGACAAGGGAGAAGTCTTGCTATTAGTAGGCATGTGAATTTGGTATTCGTTTGATATTTTGATGAGATGTATGTTGTCTAGCCTCTAGTGGTGTTATGTGAACGTCGACTACATAACACTTCACCATTATTTGGGCCTAGAGGAAAGCATTGGGAAGTAATAAGTAGATGATGGGTTGCTAGAGTGACAGAAGCTTAAACCCTAGTTTATGCGTTGCTTCGTAAGGGGCTGATTTGGATCCATATGTTTCATGCTATGGTTAGGTTTACCTTAATACTTTTGTTGTAGTTGCGGATGCTTGCAATAGAGGTTAATCATAAGTGGATGTTTGTTCAAGTAAGAACAGCACCCAAGCACCGGTCCACCCACATATCAAATTATCAAATTACCGAACGCAAATCATATGAACGTGATGAAAACTAGACGATATTCCCATGTGTCCTTGGAGCGCTTTTCCTTATATAAGAGTTTGTCCAGGCTTGTCCTTTGGTACAAAAAGGATTGGGACACCTTACTGCACTTTATTTACTTTTGTTACTTGTTGCTCGTTACAAATTATCTTATCACAAAACTATCTGTTACCACTTATTTCAGTACTTGCAGAGAATACCTTGCTGAAAACTGCTTATCATTTCCTTCTACTCCTCATTGGGTTCGACACTATTACTTATCGAAAGGACTATGATATATCCCCTATACTTGTGGGTCATCAAGACTCTTTTCTGGCGCCGTTGCCGAGGAGTGAAGCACCTTTGGTAGGTGGAATTTGGTAAGGAAAAATTTATATAGTGTGCTGAAATTTACTGTCACTTGTTACTATGGAAAGTAATCCTCTGAGGGGCTTGTTTGGGGTATCTTCACCCCGACCAGTAGAGCAAAGAGTTTCTCCTCAACCTACTGAACCTACTGAAAATGAAAATGAAAATGAAAATACTTGCTTTGAAGTTCCTTTGGGTATAATAGAAAAACTGCTAGCTAATCCTTTTTTAGGAGATGGAACAAAACATCCTGATGAACATCTAATATATGTGGATGAAGTTTGTGGATTATTTGAGCTTGCAGGTGTACCCGGAGATGTTGTTAAGAAGAAGGTCTTCCCCTTATCTTTGAGGGGAGATGCATCGACATGGTATAGGCTATGTGATGATATGAGGTCTTGGAATTACAAACGATTGAAATTGGAATTTCATCAGAAGTTTTATCCTATGCATCTTGTTCATCATGATCGCAATTATATATATAATTTTTGGCCTCGCAAAGGAGAAAGCATCGCTCGAGCTTGGGGGAGGCTTAAGTCAATGTTATATTCATGCCCCGATCATGAGCTCTCAAGAGAAATGATTATTCAAAAAAATTATGCTCGACTTTCTGGTAACAATCGCACCATGCTTGATACTTCTTGTGTTGGCTCTTTTATGATGAAGACTATTGAATTCAAATGGGATTTATTGGAAAGAATTAAATGCAACTCTAAAGATTGGTACCTCGACAATGGTAAGGAGTCAAGTATGGCACCTAGTTTTGATTGTGTTTAATATTTTATGGATACCGATGTTTTCGTAAATTTAGCACTAAATATGGACTTGATTCTGAGATAGTAGCCACTTTCTGTGAATATTTTGCTACTTATGTTGATCTCCCTAAGGATAAGTGGTTTAAATATCATCCTCCCATAGAAGTAAAAGTAGCTGCATCAATTAAAGTTGAAGAAAATACTGTCACTTATGATGATCCTATTGTTCCTACTTGTTATGTTGAGAAACCACCTTTCCCTGTTAGGATAAAGGATCATGCTAAAGCTTTAACTGTGGTTCCTAATGCTAAAGATGAATTGATTCCACAAAGAATTACTACAGGTTATAGGATGGTAATTGATTTTCGCAAATTAAATAACGCTACTAAGAAAGATCATTACCCCTTACCTTTTATCGATCAAATGCTAGAAAGATTATGCAAACATACACACTACTGCTTTCTAGATGGTTACTCTGGTTTCTCTCAAATACCTGTGTCGGCTAAAGATTAATCAAAGACTACTTTTACATGCCCTTTTGGTACTTTTGCTTATAGACGTATGCCTTTTGGTTTATGTAATGCACCTGCTACCTTTCAAAGATGCATGATGGCTATATTCTCTGACTTTTGTGAAAAGATTTGTGAGGTTTTCATGGACGACTTTTCCGTCTATGGATCTTCTTTTGATGATTGCTTGCGCAATCTTGATCGAGTTTTGCAGAGATGTGATGAAACTAATCTTGCCTTGAATTGGGAAAAGTGCCACTTTATGGTTAATGAAGGTATTGTCTTGGGGCATAAAGTTTCTGAAAGAGGTATTGAAGTTGATAAAGCCAAGGTTGATGCTATTGAAAAGATGCCATGTCCCAAGGACATCAATGGTATAAGAAGTTTCCTTGGTCACGCCGGATTTTATAGGAGGTTCATTAAGGACTTCTCAAATATTTCTCGGCCTCTGAATAATTTATTACAAAAAGATATACCATTTGTCTTTGATGATGATTGTGTAGAAGCATTTGAAATACTTAAGAAAGCATTAGTCTCTGCACCTGTTGTTCAGCCACCTGATTGGAATTTACCCTTTGAAATTATGTGTGATGCTAGTGATTATGCTGTAGGTGTTGTTCTAGGGCAAAGAGTTGATAAGAAATTAAATGTTATTCATTATGCTAGTAAGACTCTAGACAATGCTCAAAGAAATTATGCTACTACTGAAAAAGAGCTTTTAGCAGTTGTATTTGCTTGTGATAAGTTCAGATCTTATATTGTTGATTCTAAAGTAACTATTCAAACTGATCATGCTGCTATTAAATACCTTATGGAAAATAAAGATGCTAAACCTAGACTTATTAGATGGGTTCTCTTGCTACAAGAATTTGATTTGCATATTGTTGATAGAAAGGGAGCTGAGAACCCCGTTGCAGACAACTTGTCTAGGTTAGAAAATATTCTTGATGACCCACTGCCTATTGATGATAACTTTCCTGATGAACAATTAAATGTTATAAGTACTTCTCGTAGTACTCCTTGGTATGCTGATTATGCTAATTACATTGCTGCTAAATTCATACCACCTAGCTTCACATACCAACAAAAGAAAAAGTTCTTCTATGATTTGAGACATTACTTTTGGGATGACCCACATCTTTATAAAGAAGGAGTAGATGGTGTTATTAGACGTTGTGTACCTAAGCATGAACAGGAACAGATCCTACGCAAGTGCCACTCCGAAACTTATGGAGGACACCACGCGGGAGGTAGTACTGCACATAAGGTATTGCAATCCGGTTTTTATTGGCCTACTCTCCTCAAGGATGCCCGTAAGTTTGTCCTATCTTGTGATGAATGTCAAAGAATTGGTAATATTAGTAGACGTCAAGAAATGCCTATGAATTATTCACTTGTTATTGAACCATTTGATGTTTGTGGCTTTGATTATATGGGACCCTTTCCTGCCTCTAATGGATATACACATATTTTAGTTGTTGTTGATTACGTTACTAAGTGGGTAGAAGCTATTCCAACTAGTAGTGTTGATCATAACACTTCTACTAAAATGCTTAAAGTGGTTTTTTTCCGAGGTTTGGAGTCCCTAGATATTTAATGACTGATGGTGGTTCACATTTTATTCATGGTGCTTACCGTAAAATGCTTGCTAAATATGACGTCAATCATAGAATTGCATCTCCGTATCACCCACAGTCTAGTGGTCAAGTAGAATTGAGTAATAGAGAACTCAAATTAATTTTAAAAAAGACTAGTCAATAGGTCTAGAAAGAATTGGTCCAAGAAACTTGATGATGCATTATGGGCCTACAGAACTACATATAAAAATCCTATGGGTATGTCTTCGTATAAAATGGTATATGGAAAAGCATGTCACTTACCTCTCGAACTACAACATAAGGCATATTGGGCTATTAAAGAGCTCAACTATGATTTCAAACTTGCCGGTGAAAAAAGGTTATTTGATATTAGCTCACTTGATGAATGGAGAACCCAAGCTTATGAAAATGCCAAGTTGTTTAAAGAAAAAGTTAAAAGATGGCATGACAAAAGGATACAAAAGCGTGAGTTTAATGTAGGTGATTATGTATTGCTATACAACTCTTGTTTAAGATTTTTTTGCAGGAAAACTTCTCTCTAAATGGGAAGGCCCCTATGTTATTGAGGAGGTCTATCGTTCCGGCGCCATAAAAATCAACAACTTTGAAGGCACAAATCCGAAAGTGGTAAACGGTCAAAGAATCAAACATTATATCTCACGTAATCCCATAAATGTTGAAACCAATATTATTGAAACTGTAACCCCGAAGGAATACATAAGGGACACTTTCCAGAACGTTTCAGACTCCGAAAAGGAATAGGTATGTGGTACGGTAAGTAAACCGACTCCAAAACAATTTTTAAGGCAATATTTCTCTGTTTTGGAATATTTAGAAAAATAGAAAATTAAATAGCAGTCCGGGAAGGACACGACGGCCCCACGAGGGTGGAGGGCGCGCCCTACCCCCCTGGGCGCCCCCCCCTACCTCATGAGCACCTCGTGTGCCTTCCGGACTCTGTTTTCTTGCACGATACATATTTTGGTCGGTAAAAATTCACTATATATTCTCCCGAAGGTTTTGACTCCCGTATCACGCAAATATCCTCTGTTCTTGTTTTGGGCTATTCTCTGCCAGGGTTGTCAAGACCAGGCATCATGTCGTCCCCCTCCTCCAACAACGGTGACAAAGATGCCTAGCTAATGAAGATAGAGCTGAAGAGGGAAGAACCTATGGAGATCAACAAGGATGAAGGGATCAAGAAGGCCACGGAGAACCAAGCTTCAGCAACAAAAGACACCCTTCAACTTGATCACAACCTTCTTACCCCAGCTGAGATCGAAGCTTTCCAGATGATTGAGTTAACTCGTATTCAAAACAAGTATCTCAAAAGTGAAAATATTTTGTTGAAGGAGCATATCTTTGCACTCAAGGGCGGCACTCCCCTTGGCAGCTGCCAAGCTTGGGGGAGGTGCCCCGGTATCGTATCACAATCACAACTCCTATATTTACCATTTTCCTTAGTTCAATCCTATTAGTAGTATTTTGATCTAGTAGAATAAAGTTTATGGCATGATCTAGTTTTAAGTTTTGCTTTATGATCTCTCTATGTAATTGAGTCCGTGAGCTATATAATAAAGATTAGTGTTGAGTCAAGGGTCTGATTTTCTTGCTATGATCTTGGATGAATAAAAGAAAAGAGAAAAAGAATAAAAAGAAACAAAAGTTCATATTGATCTTATTGAGAGTAATGACTTCACATAGAAAGAGTGTGATGATTAAAAGTTGTTGGGAGTTGGCAGACATAGCTTTGGTCATCTTTGCAATTAATAGGAAGTAATAAGGGAAGAGAGGTCTTCACATATAAATATATTATCATTGACATCTTTTATGATTGTGAGCACTCATTAAAATATGACATGCTAAAGAGTTGATATTGGACAAGGAAGACAATGTGATGAGTTATGTTTTCTTATATCTGAGATAAAGTATGTTGTCATGGATCCTCCAACATGTTGAGCTTGCCTTTCCCCCTCTTGCTAGCCAAATTCTCAGCACCAAGTAGAAATACTACTTGTGCTTCCAAATACCCTTAAACCAATTTTGCCATGAGAGTCCACCATATCTACCTATGGATTGAGTAAGATCCTTCAAGTAAGTTGTCATTGGTGCAAAGCAATAAAAATTGCTCTAAATATGTATGATTAGTGTGGGAGAAATAAGCTTTATACGATCTTGTGATGTGGAAGTAATAAAAGTGATGGACTGCATAATAAAGGTTCATATCACAAGGGGCAATATAAAGTGACGTTCTTTCGCATTAAGATTTTGTGCATCCAACCATTAAAGTGCATGGCAACCTCTGCTTCCCTCTGCGAATGGCCTATCTTTTATTATTATCTTCTACCTTATGCAAGAGTCATGGTGATCTTCACCTTTCCTTTTTACATTTTATCCTTTGGCAAGCATAGTGTGTTGGAAAGATCCTGATAGATATATCTAATTTGATGTAGGGGGCATGAGTTATTATTGTTGACATTACCCTCGAGGTAAAAGGTTGTGGGGCAAAACTATAAGCCCCTATCTTTCTCTGCGTCTGATTAAAACTCCGTAACCACAAGTATTGCATGAGTGTTAACAATTATGAAGGACTAGATGATAGTTGAGTATGTGGACTTGCTTTTTAGGTCTAACATAGACTCTTTCTGATGTTATGATAAATTGCAATTGCTTCAATGACTGAGGTTCTAGTTTGTTGGTTCTCAATAAGGTTTCTGATTCATACTTTTGCATTGTGAATAGATCATCACTTGAACATAATTAATCATATGACAATATCTATATATGTTGCTGTTATGAGAATAATCATGATGCCTTCATGTCCGTATTTTATTTTTATCGATGCCTCTACCTCTAAACATGGGGACATATTTATTGTTATCGGCTTTCGCTTAAGGACAAGCGAGGTCTAAGCTTGGGGGAGTTGATACGTCCATTTTGCATCATGCTTTTATATCGATATTTATTGCATTATGGGTTGTTATTTCACATTATGTCACAATACTTATGGCTATTCTCTCTTATTTTACAAGGTTTACATAAGGAGGGAGAATGCTGGCAGCTGGAATTCTGGGCTGGAAAAGGAGCAAATATTAGAGACCTGTTCTGCACAACTCCAAAAGTCCTGAAACTCCATGGAACACCTTATAATAAATAATGAAAAATCCTCGCCAAAGATGAAGACCAGGGGGCCCACACCCTGTCCACGAGGGTGGGGGCGCCCCCCCCCTAGGGCGCCCCCCCCTAGGGCGCGCCCCCCTACCTCGTGGGCCCCTGGTGGCTCTCCGATGACCATCTTCTGCTATATGAGGTCCTTCGTCAAGAAAAAAATAAGAAGCAACCTTTCGGGATGAAACTCCGCCGCCACGAGGCGGAACCTTGGTGGATCCAATCTAGAGCTTCGGCAGAGCTATTCTGCCAGGGAAACTTCCCTCCCGGAGGGGAAATCATCGCCATCGTCATCACCAACGCTCCTCTCATCGGGAGAGGGCAATCTCCATCAACATCTTCACTAGCACCATCTCATCTCCAAACCCTAGTTCATCTCTTGTATCCAATTCTTGTCTCCAAGTCCGGGATTGGTGCTAGTAGGTTGCTAGTAGTGTTGATTACTCCTTGTAGTTGATGCTAGTTGGTTTATTTGGTGGAAGATCATATGTTCAGATCCAATATGCATATTAATACCCCTCTGATTATGAACATGTTTATGCTTTGTGAGTAGTTACGTTTGTTCCTGAGGACAAGGGCGAAGTCTTGCTATTAGTAGTCATGTGAATTTGGTATTCGTTTGATATTTTGATGAGATGTATGTTGTCTAGCCTCTAGTGGTGTTATGTGAACGTCGACTACATAACACTTCACCATTATTTGGGCCTAGAGGAAAGCATTGGGAAGTCATAAGTAGATGATGGGTTGCTAGAGTGACAGAAGCTTAAACCCTAGTTTATGTGTTGCTTCGTAAGGGGCTGATTTGGATCCATATGTTTCATGCTATGGTTAGGTTTACCTTAATACTTTTGTTGTAGTTGTGGATGCTTGCAATAGAGGTTAATCATAAGTGGGATGTTTGTTCAAGTAAGAACAGCACCCAAGCACCGGTCCACCCACATATCAAATTATCAAAGTACCAAACACGAATTATATGAACGTGACAAAAACTAGCTTGACGATATTTCCATGTGTCCTCAGGAGCGCTTTTCCTTATATAAGAGTTTGTCCAGGCTTGTCCTTTGCTACAAAAAGGATTGGGACACCTTGCTGCACTTTATTTACTTTTGTTACTTGTTGCTCGTTACAAATTATCTTATCACAAAACTATCTGTTACCACTTATTTCAGTACTTGTAGAGAATACCTTGCTGAAAATTGCTTATCATTTCCTTCGGCTCCTCGTTGGGTTCGACACTCTTACTTATCGAAAGGACTACGAGAGATCCCCTATACTTGTAGGTCATCACGTACGTGTTGTAGTAGAGGCGCGCATGTAGCATGTACACGTACGTACAGCGGCTAGGGTGCAAGAAAGAAAATACGGCCACGTATGTGTACATACAGGCGGGGTCTCGAACGCCTACTCACGCATACGTACGGCCAGGGCTCGTGTACATGGCTGGGGCGGAACGGAGAAACAACGTCGTTGTCATGTTCATGGGGAGGCAACGGAATGTGTCATGTTCATGGGGAGGCAACGGAATGCGTCGTGTTCATCGGGAGGCAACGGAACGTGTGGGAGGAAACCGGTTGGGTCGGAACGGAATGCGTGGTCGTGTTCATCGGGAGGGCTTGGACGGAACAGGCGATGGAAACAAGGCCTGGCATACCGCACAACGGAGGAAACGGACCTCCTACATTCGGAACGGGGTCCTGTTGATCGGGAGGGGTCTGGCATACCGCAAAACAGAGGAAACGGACCTCCTACGGTCGAAACGGGGGTCCTGTTGATCGGGAGGGGTGTGGCGTACCGCAAAACGGACGAAACGGACCTCCTACGGTCAAAACGGGGGTCCTGTTGATCGGGAGGGGTGTGGCGTACCGCAAAACGGACGGAACGGACTTGTGTTGGAGCGCTACGGTTGAAATGGGGGTCATGTTCATCGAGAGGGGTGTGGCGTACCGCAAAACGGGACTCCACAGGATACTATTCATCTCCACCGTCGACCTCCTCCAGCCTCCACGGGCTCCTGTTCATCCAGCCTCCACCGCGCGCTACTCCACCGGCTACTGTTCAACCACCCCTCCACGGGCACCCCTCCATCGTCTACTGTTCATCCAGCCCTCCACACCACGGGGTCCTGTTCAACCACCCCTCCACAGGCACCCCTCCACCATCTACTGTTCATCCA
>NC_041384.1:107699613-107777826 GCF_002162155.2 Triticum dicoccoides | reverse complement strand
AACACTCCCTGTTCATCCCAGAGGCAGCATCGATCGGCTTCAGTTAGCAGCAGTAGCGAAGGAATCGCTCGATCGGGTTCAGTTAACAGCCATCGATCGATCGCTCAGGTTCAGTAACGTGTAGCCTGCAGTGCAATCTCTCGGGTTCAGTTAGATCCCAACCCCTCGCTCGGGTTCAGTTAAAGCCAACGCCTCACACACACGCGCATACATGTACGAGAGAAACGCGCATCGCTCGGCCCCCGACCTCCCACCATAACCGGGAACTCCCCGAAATTTTCCTCGCCCTCGCTTCTACCGTGGTTTTTTCGTCATGGATGGCCCAAAGAATGTCATGCAGCTGCGTCTCCAGCCCGCCCAGGATGAAAAGCCCATTTTCTGTCATGATTTTTTGTCATAGAAGTAGGAGCCCACCACATCTATGATGATACCGGGTTTTTTCACAATCATCGTCATAGAAGTGTCATATGTATGACAGAAAAAAATTTCGTTCGGCCCAAAATGTCACGGATATGTATTTTTTTGTAGTGCAAGGTATCAATCCAGTAGGAGATCACGCTCAAGTCCCACGCACCTACAAAAACAAATAATAATCTCGCAACCAATGCGATAAAGGGGTTGTCAAGCCCTTCACGGTCACTTACGAGAGTGAGATCTGATAGATATGATAAGATAATATTTTTGGTATTTTTATGATAAAGACACAAATTAAAATAAAAGGCAAAAGAAATAACTAGGTATTGGAGGATTAATATGATGGAAGATAGACCCGGGGGCCATAGGTTTCACTAGTGGCTTCTCTCAAGAGCATAAGTATTACGGTGGGTAAACGAATTACTGTCGAGCAATTGATAGAATTGAGCCTAGTTATGAGAATATCTAGGTATGATCATGTATATAGGCATCACGTCCGAGACAAGTAGACCGAAACGATTCTGCATCTACTACTATTACTCCACACATCGACAGCTATCTAGCATGCATCTAGAGTATTAAGTTCATAAGAACAAAGTAATGCTTTAAGGAAGATGACATGATGTAGAGGGATAAACTCATGCAATATGATGTAAACCCCGTCTTTTATCCTCGATGGCAACAATACAATATGTGTCGGTTCCGTTTTTGTCACTAGGATCGAGCACCGCAAGATTGAACCCAAAGCTAAGGACTTCTCCCATTGCAAGAAAGATCAATCTAGTAGGCCAAACCAAACTGATAATTCGAAGAGACTTGAAAAGATAAACCAATCATATATAAAAGAATTCAGAGGAGAATCAAATATTGTTCATAGATAATCTGGATCATAAACCCACAATTCATCGGATCTCAACAAACATGCCACAAAAGAAGATTACATCGAATAGATCTCCAAGAAGATCGAGGAGAACTTTGTATTGAGATCCAAAGAGAGAGAAGAAGCCATCTAGCTAATAACTATGGACCTGTAGGTCTGAAGTAAACTACGCACACATCAGCGGAGAGGCCATGGAGTTGATGTAGAGGCCCTCCGTGATCAATGCCCCCTCCGGCGGAGCTCCGGAAAAGGCCCCAAGATGGGATCTCTCGGGTACAGAAGGTTGTGGCGGTGGAATTAGGTTTTCGTGGTGCTCCTGGATGTTTGGGGGGTATGTGGACTTATAAAGGAGGAAGAAGTACGTCGGTGGAGCAACGGAGGGCCCACGAGGGTGGAGGGCGTGCCCAGGGGGTAGGCGCGCCCCCTGCCTCGTGCCTTCCTCCATTGTTTCTTGACGCCCACTCCAACTCTCTTGGATCATGTTTGTTGAGAAAATCACGTTCCTGAATGTTTCATTCCGTTTGGACTCCGTTTGATATTCCTTTTCTTCGAAACCCTAAAATAGGCAAAAAAACAGCAATTTGGGCTGGGCCTTCGGTTAGTAGGTTAGTCCCAAAAATGATATAAAAGTGTAAAATAAATCCCATTAACATCCAAAATAGATAATATAATAGCATGGAGCAATCAAAAATTATAGATACGTTGGAGACGTATCAGTAGGCCATGGGGGTAGATGGGCCGGTCGGCTGGGCCAAGGCCCAGTTGGGCCAGGGGGCGGCTTTTCTTGTTTTTTCTTTTCTTTTGTTTTATTTTCACTTTTTCTTTTTATTTATTTTCTTTTCTGTTTTAAATCATTTTAAAATATTTAGGCATTTTCTAAAAATGAGTTTTCTCCACAATAATTACCAATGCAATATTTGACACCCACCAAACATTTTTGTTTCAATGTTTGAAAACTTTTGTTGTTTGTCATATTTTGAATTGAATTTCGAATCGGTTTTGATCTAACGAGAGATTAGCAACAGTAACGAAGGTGATGTGGCATCATTAGCATGGGTTTACTGTAGCATGATTATCCGGGCGTTACAAAACTCCTCCACTACAAGAAATCTCGTCCCGAGATTTTAGGAGGTAGAGGGAAACACTGTGGGGTATTCATCACGCAGGCGATCCTCGCGTTCCCAAGTGGCTTCTTCTTCAGAGTGATGTGACCACTGGACCTTGAGGGATTTGATCGCCTTCTGACGTGTGCGGCGTTCGGCTTGGTCGAGAATGCGGACCAGATGCTCTTTATAGGAGAGGTCCTGTTGCAATTCGAGCACTTCATGATCCACTACTCGGATTGGGTCCTTGAAGCAACTGCGGAGTTGTGACATGTGGAACACATCGTGAACCTGAGAAAGGTTCGGCGGAAGCTCCAGTTGGTATGCCACTTTTCCACGCCTTTCGAGAATACTGAAGGGACTGATATAGCGAGGAGCTAGCTGCCCTTGATCCCAAAGTGGTGAGCACCCTTCATTGGTGTAACTCAAAGATAAGCCTTTTCGCCAGGTTGATGGACCATGTCTTTGTGATGACGGTCATACTGACTTTTCTGATGTGACTGAGCAGTCTTGAGATTCTCGCGAATAATGCGGACTTGTTCTTCGGCCTGTTGCATGATATCCGGACCAAAGAGTGGACGTTGCCCAGTTTCTGACCAGTTCAGAGGGGTTTGACACTTTCGTCCATATAACACTTCGAAGGGGGCCATCTTCAGACTAGCTTGATATCTATTATTATAAGAGGACTCGGCATACGGAAGAGATTCCTCCCATTTCTTGCCGAAGGAAATTACACAAGCTCGAAGCATGTCTTCGAGAACTTGGTTGACACGTTCAACTTGCCCTTGCGACTGAGGATGAAACGCGGCACTGAACGACAGATGAGTTCCCATAACTTCTTGGAAACTTGACCAGAATCTTGAAGTGAACAAGTTGCCACGGTCTGAACTGATAACTAGTGGAATACCGTGAAGTGAAACAATTCTGGACATGTAGAGAGTTGCAAGCTAACTAGCAGTGATCGTTTCCTTGACCGCCAGAAAATGTGCAAGTTTAGAAAGAGGGTCAATGACGACAAGAATAGCATCATTGCCTTTCTGCGATTTGGGAAACCCAGTGACGAAGTCCATTTCAACATGGTCCCATTTCCATTCAGGAATAATGATAGGTTGCATAGTTCCAGCAGGCCTTTGATGCTCTACTTTGATACGACGGCAAACGTCACACACAGCAACATATCGAGCAATGTCTTGCTTCATATTAGACCACCAGAATCTCTGACGAATGTCTTGGTACATATTTGTACTACCGGGATGAATAGACAAAGGCATATCATGAGCTTCTTTCATAACCTCATGTGTCATATCCTAGCTTTCCTCTGAACATGGCACCACTAGGCGGCCCTTGAAGTACAAGGTGCCATCATCAGCAATAGTGAAGAATGAGGGCTTGCCTTCGGCGAGGTAGCGCTTAATCTTGTGGGCTTGAGAGTCATACTTTTGTATCATTTTGACGTTGTTCACGAGATCTGGTATAGCAACCAGGGTATTGAGAGAACCTTGGGTAACAACATGGAGGTTCATCTTGCCGTACTCGGGAGGAGGGGGGCGAGTGCACTAGGGGGGACAATATGAAGGTTCAGCTTTCTAAATTCTTCAACAAGCGAGGGCTGAACTTTGTGAACCTGGAGGTGATTGCAGTAAGACTTGCAGCTCAAGGCATCAGCCATTATATTAGCCTTGCCTGGGGTATAGGATATACCCACGTTAAAGTCTGCAACAGTCTCCATCCATCTCTACTGACGGAGGTTCAGATCTGGCTGAGTAAAAAGATACTTCAGAATTCGGTGGTCGGTGAAGATCTCGCAATGATTGCTGAGAAGGTAATGTCGCCACTATTTTAGAGCGTGAATGAAAACCACAAGCTGGAGGTCGTGAACTGGGTAGTTTTCTTCGTGAGGGTGTAGTTGACGAGAAGCATAAGCAATCACTCTGCGCTCTTGCATTAGGACACAACCTAATCCTTGACGAGAAGCATCGCAGTAAATGATGAAGTCCTTCTTAGTATCAGGTGGAGCAAGCACTGGGGCAGAAGTCAACTTGTCTTTGAGCGCCTGGAAACTTTCCTGACACTTGTCTGTCCATTGGAACTTGACACCCTTATGCAATAGGTTAGTCAGAGGCCTAGCAATCTTGGAGAAGTTCTCGATGAATCGACAGCAATAGCTGGCGAGACCGAGAAAACTTCGGACTTGCTTGACATTATTCGGAGGAGTCCAATCAAGAATATCCTGGACTCATTCAGGGTTGATAGCAATACCATCCTTGGAGATGACATGCCCAAGATAGGTTACTTCGGGGAGCCATAATTCACATTGGAATATTTAGCATATAGTTGATGCTCCCGTAGCTTTTCCAGCACAAGACGAAAATGTTCAGCATGTTCTTCCTTGTTCTTGGAAAATACCAGGATATCATCCAGATAAACCATGACGGACTTGTCAAGGTAATCCATGAATATATAGTTCATCAGGCGAGAGAAGGTGGCTGGAGCATTAGTTAAGCCGAATGACATGACGGTGTACTTGTATGATCCATATCGGGTCACGAAGGCGGTCTTTGGGATATCCACTTCACAAACACGGATCTGGTGGTAACCCAACCTCAAGTCGAGTTTGGAGAACACTAATGAACCAGCTAGTTGATCATGAAGATTATTGATCCGAGGGAGGGGATATTTGTTCTAGATAGTGGCTTGGTTAATAGGACGATAATCTCGGACTAATCGGTTTGTCCCATCCTTCTTCTTAACAAAGAGAGAAGGTGCTCCCCAAGGAGAGCAACTAGGGTGAATGAAACCTTTGCGAAGAGCTTTATCGATTTCCTCCTTAAGCTCAATGAGTTCATGCGGCGGCATCTTGTAGGGTCATTTGGCTATAGGGGTGGTGCATGGTTTCAAGTCGATGATAAATTCAATAGCTCTAGCAGGGGGAATCCCTGGAAGTTCTTCCGGAAAGACATCTTGGAATTCATGAACGACGGGAATGTTTTCAATGCCCTTGAGTGGTGCAGCGTTCAATGCATTCAAGGCATAAAGCCGTGCCTCGGCATTCTGAACCAGATGAGCCTGGTAAGTAATTATTTCATCAGAAGGGTGTAGCAGATGGACGGTCTTAGTGGTGCAAACTATAGAAGCAGTATGCGCTTTCAACCAATCCATTCCTAGAATGGGATCAATGCTACAGGACTTCAGTATGATGGGAGAGACAAGGAGTTCTAGTCCTTCAATTTCAAACGGGGCATCATTGCAAATCATGGAGGTCCGACATTGGCCCCCGGGGTGTGTACTAATAGCGAAGCGTTCATGTCTTCGCTTTTAATGCCATGCATGAATGCAAAATCCTCTGACATGAATGAATGTGATGCACCTGTATCAAATAAAATGGATGCTGGTGCTGAATTTACGAGGAGTGTACCCATCGCAGTAGCAGGCTAGTCTAGAACTTCATTGAGATCAACGTGGTTGGCATGAACACGACCATAAGAGTTGGCATTGTTGTTGCGGGGCTGGTTGCTTCCACGGCCAGCTGCGGGAAGGGCCAGTTGATTTTGATTCTGGTTGCATTCCCTAGCATGGTGTCCTGGTTGACCACACCTGAAGCACAGATCATTATTGGGAGTGGGAACAGGAGCTCAGGGTGGTGGAGCTGGAAGTCTTGGCTGCCTAGTTGGTGGGGGAGGCAGAAGCGATGCAGCATAGGACTGCCTTGGAGCAGGTACAGTTGGCTGGTACATGCTGTTGGGAATCCATATCCTACGCTTCTACGAGGACGGGCCCGAAGATGAGCCCGTGTCACGGTTGCGCCTGTGAGAGCTCTGGTGTTCCTACAGACCAGTTTCAACATTGATGGCCTTGTTCACCAAGGTGGTGAAATCAGTAAAGTCATGCACTAGAAGTGCAAGCTTGATGTCAGCTTGAAGGCCATCACGGAACTTCTCCTGTCTGCGTGCATCAGTTGCAATGTCTTCTTCAGCATAGCATGATAAATCCAGAAACTCCCGCTGATAAGCTTCCACAGTTTTGTTGCCCTGGGTGAGGTTGCGGAACTCACGCTTCTTCCGGTCCATGACTCCCTGAGGAATGAACCGGGCACGGAAAGCAGCTTGGAAGTCTGGCCAAGTGATGATTGTTCCAACCGGCAGAGCACGCCTGTGGCTGTACCGCTGTCGGTGTCAAAACCGGCGGATCTCGGGTAGGGGGTCCCGAACTGTGCGTCTAGGCCAGATGGTAACAGGAGGCAGGGGACACGATGTTTTACCCAGGTTTGGGCCCTCTTGATGGAGGTAAAACCCTACGTCCTGCTAGATCTACCACGAGATCGGAGAGGCTAAACCATAGAAGCTAGCCTATGGTATGATTGTATGTTATGGTTGTTGTCCTATGGACTAAAACCCTTCGGTTTATATAGACACCAGAGAGGGTTAGGCTTACACAAGGTCGGTTACAAAGGAGGAGATATCCATATCCGTACTGCCTAGCTTGCCTTCCACGCCAAGTAGAGTCCCATCCGGACACGAGACGAAGTCTTCAATCTTGTATCTTCATAGTCCAACAGTCCGGCCAAAGGATATAGTCCAGCTGTCCGGAGACCCCCTAATCCAAGACTCCCTCAGTAGCCCCTGAACTAGGCTTCAATGACGATGAGTCCTGCGCGCAGTATTGTCTTCGGCATTGCAAGGCGGGTTCCTTCTCCGAATACATCACAGAAGAATTTGAATACGAGGATAGTGTCCGACCCTGCAAAATAAGTTCCACATACCGCCGTAGAGAGAATAATATTTTTGCAAATCCAATTTGCTGACTTGTTTTGGTAGCATGACGTTATGTCATGGCCCGATGATTATTCGAACCGTTTTTCTTCAACCAGCTCCACACATAACGCGAGGCGGTTTCTTGACACGTCTTGTCAAAGCAGAGATCGTGTTCCCCCAATTACGGGATTCTCATTAATGCGGTCGTGGGTAAACCAATTGTGTCTAGGACTCCTAGATTATAGGCAAGTCCTAAACGGCTACAGAGAGGATGCTTGATATTCACCCTCTTTATAAAGGGACAAGGTTTTCGCTTTTTCCCTCTCGTGCTCAATCGAACCCTTCCCCCGCCTCGAGTTCCAACACCCAAAGCCCAGGTTAGGTGCTCCGAATCTTCAATCATGTCCGAATCCAGCCTTCAAGGCCAATGGATGCCCTCCTCTGTGACGGAACAGGACATCAAGAATTTGAGGGAGGCCAGATACCTGACCGCCGAGGTTTCGCATCGCCTTCCTGCTCAAGGGCAGGTCGTCCTTGCGAATTATGGAAACGGGAGTGGTTTTACGTCACAGCTCCCAAAAGTGCCAAGTGGGCGGCTGCCCCCGCTTTCCGCTTGGGCCCCCCACCACGACTAATGTCATGGATTAGCAGAGGTCTGAGTTGGGGTCCAGCCAAGGACGTGCCTATACTGCAAAGCCGCATTCGAGATCTCTTCGAGGGAGATTTTAATTTGGTCGTGGTAACACAAGTTATGATGGTCCGTCAAGTCCAGCCTTGCAAACGCCGGCCCCTTCGCTTGTGGCAGTTCAACCCAGAAGGACCGCGTGCCATTCAAAGTTTCCTCGGCCTGACGCACGAGGAGATGTACAAGTCATTCTTTGAACCTCAAATAGAGTGTCCGAAGGCTACTGAGGACGTGGGCCTGAGCAGTAACTGCGCCACCGAACAAGTAAGAAATCCTCTAGCCGAACACATTGTCCTTTATTCATTATGAAGTTATTTCTGAGAGTTCGCTCTTTGACCAGGACTGGCTAACAAAGGCAAAGATGATTTGGTGTTTGGCCCCCCTCCGTGAGGGTTTGGAAAATCCGGTATTGGAAAAGATGCTCGAGCTCGCACCTTGCCCGGAGCCCTCGAAGGAAGATACGGGGGGGATAATACCGGCGGATGCGGGCCCCCATCGCTGCCAGTTCCCACCAAGGGAATGAGCGTCTCCATGAAGGAGGATAACCAAGGGAGGAAAAGGACTGCTTCCGAGGATCCGGAAGCCGAGGCCTCCAAACGGGATAAGAAGTCTCCCACAGAGGGTCCCGCCTCGGGGGGTGCTTTTGCCGCACAAAGTCCGCGGGGGGATCAGCCCTCCAACGAGTCGTAAGTGATCCAAAAAATACTTTAATAGTGAAGGTATACTATCTTTCTTCTGAGAAAATAACCGTCGCGTATATCTTGCAGTTCGGGCCTTAGCCCCTCTCAGCTGAGCTCGTCTTCGGGGGATCTTCTTCCAGAGATGATAGAGAGCGAAATGCCTCCCCCGGACTCCTCCGCTCAAGAAGCGGGCGACCCCGAAGTGTCATCACGGAGGGCCTCTCCGGATATGGTGAGGGCAGAAGATAATCCCATAGACCCCCGAAGTCCCTAGCGTCCGGCTCCCGAAGAGAGCAAACAAAAGAGTCCGGCACCGTCTGGTATGCGGTCGGACGTTCTAAGGAAGCTGGTGGGGCGAGCGGCCATCTCAAAGAACACCGTACGCTGATGGGTACGGTGATGGAGAGAATTTCGTCCGCCGAAAGCAGATTACATGAAGCCTTTATAAGTCTACTGATAGGCTTTGAGGTACGTGAGATAATATGTGATAGTACCGCACATGTTAGGTGTGCCTTGTGTAGATCGTAGCCCCTGAGACTCTGGTTGTCGTCGAGAACGGTGGCGAACAGAGGATCATAGTCTTAGGCAATAACCAGACTGCCCTTATGTGCAGGTGGTGGAAGCTCGGGTGGCTGGCCGGACTAGTGAGTTTGCAAAATTAAAACGGCAACTGGATGCGGCAGACGCCGACATCGAGCTTGTTAACAAGAGGCTTGACGATGCATAGGGTAAGTGTTATTATCTGGTGAACGCCACATAGTAAGAGCAGCGTGATGCCAGTATCTTTAATATGTTGTGACTGCAGAAGGAGCTGCCACTGTGGAAACCTTGCGGGCAGAACTTGCCCGAGCCAAGGAACAAGAAAGGATTAGTAATGCGGCTGCTTTGAAGACGGACGAAGAGTTGAAAGCCGAGAAGGCCGCACATTGCGAGAGTCAAGAGAAGATGGCCAAGATGTCCATAGAATTAAAAGACACTGCCGACCGTTGCCGGCTCCTTGAAAAAGAAAACCGAGCGAAGGCAACGGACCTTGAGAAGGCCACGATGGCAGACAAAGACACCTGCTCTGCTATGAGAGCGAAGAAGGAGGAGCTGCGGAAAGCCGGGGATATTGTGGCTGGGAAGCCCTTCATGCTAAGGAGGAAGTTCGGAGATCCACGGTATGCCCCTCTGGATCGGCTGTGGAGTTCAGCAGATGCGTATATGGACTTGGCGGCGAGCCCTGCCGATGCGGCCAAATACTTCCAAGGTCAAACAGATCGTGAAGTGGACAAGCTGTTCTGGTCGCAATTCAACATTCCAGAGCGTCCGCTTCCATTGACTGATCATCTAGCCGAATGAGCCGAACTAAATAGGTTGTCCGGACTCGCCATGAGGTCTGTCGTGGACCAGCTATGGTCGGAAAAGCCAAAGCCGAACAACTATTTCAGTTTAGTGCAGCGGTTCCTTGGTGCAGTGTCGCGCATTAATGCGATGAAGAGGTCGGCGTGCATAGAAGGCTCGCGGATGGCCCTTGCCCGTGTTAAAGCATACTGGGCGGAGATGGACGCTGCCACTATTGCGGCGCAGGGTTCTGCCATAGGCCGAGTGGCTGCCGAGCACTATTTCGAGGAGGTTCTTGAGGGTGCTCGTTTGATAGAGGCCCAGTGCTCAAAGAATATTATGTTTGAGTGATATGTATTCTCATTGTAAACACAATGCTTTTATGAAATTTTATAAGGCTATGTTTATACTTTTGCCTGAAAGTAGTATGATGCCTCCTGTGCGGCCATTTATGTATACATGTGTGTAACCTGAAAGATTGCAGCCATCGGCTTCAACCCCACGCATATAATGCGGAGGTGCTCGTGAAAAACGTGTGTTCACACTTAACCCAATGTCTTGGTCCTATTAAGGAGGTGATAGCGTAGCGAACGAGGCAACTGGACTATAATGCTCTAACACTTTCACTTAGCCATAGGAGTTTGACAGTGGGGCTACTAGATAGCCCCTAGTGGCTCCGCACTCTCCTGATCTCGGGGTGCGTACATGCCTGACCGGAAAATGGCCCTTCGTTAAGGAGGAGGAATTCTAACATTCCGATAGGTCATCGAGTGGTTGACCAGTCTCACGCTATATCATGACAGACAGTTTTTGGCTTTCTCTACTGAGGTGCTCGTCCGGATGAACCAGGGCATAATCACAGTAGTTCTCCTGGTGCTGCCTTAGCCGATAAAGCGGAATGTAAGGCACCAAAACACAGGAGCCGGGCAAACCCAACATTTGACCAAAGACAATGATTCGGAGCTGATGCATATAAGGCCAAACTCACGACGCCGAACACTCCCTAAGGTATTCGGTCTTTATGGTATAAACCGGGCCTAAATAGTGCCCTTTGTAAGAAGCCCCTTGTGTCCAGGTACGTGTATTATTCTGATGTGGCCACATGCCAAGACGTCAGCATCCTTCCCAATTGTGCTGAGAATTCAGTGGATGTGTATCAACAAGAGACAGTAAAAAAGGTTTACGCAGGGTCTTAATCTAAAAAGAATCCTTGGAACGGGTCCCTACTGCACGTCTGCGCCTGTGTCTCCGTTGTGCCGTATCCTGGACGGGTGTAGCACGATGGTCATCTATAAAAGAGAGGAATTTAGGTGGAAAAGTTGTCGTGCAGAGAGATAGTTTTTAAAGAAACCATGTATAATTAGAAATGAGTATAAATTGCCACTTGTCTGCACGCGTTGGGCCCCTTGCATTTGTAATAGGGGTGTGGCCATCAATCCGGTATGAATTACATATAGCAGCGCCGGACTCGTCTAACCATGTCCCTGGTCTTGACGACCTATCAAATACTTTAGTTGGCGAGGCCGTTTTTAGTGTGCGGCTGCCAAGGCAGTCGCATTCTCTTCGGCGCGCAAGGATCGCTTAATACTTCCGTTCACTGTAATGATGCCGCATGGACCGGGCATCTTGAGCGTCAGGGAAGCGTAATGTGGTATTGCATTAAAGCGAGCAAAAGCTTCGCGTCCAAGTAGTGCTTGATAGACACCTTGGAACAGAGCGATGTGGAAGGTTAAATGTTCGCTACGGAAGTTATCAGGGAAGCCGAATATAACCTTTAGTAGCAGGGAGCCCGTGCAATGAGCCCCTGGGCCTGGCGTTACTCCTTTAAAGGTAGTATTGCTATGGCAGATTTTCGTTGGGTCTGTCCCCATTTCGCGGATTGTATCCTGGTATATCAGGTTGAGACTGCTGCCACCGTCCATCGGGACTTGTGTGAAGTGGTATCCATCGATTATTGGGTCTAATACCAGGGCAGCCCATCCTGCACGCCGGATACTTGCTGAGTACTCACGATGGTCGAAAGTGATCGGTTGAGACGACGAGGGGCGGGACTCCGCGGTGGTAGGCCCTTGGGCATATTTTTCTAGGAGTGCCATTTTGTTTCTCCCCTCGATCACGTGTAACACGTTTACTATGTTGACTTCTGGTGGAAATTTCTTTTGTTCCCTAGTGTCTTGCTCAAGGTTGGAAAAAGCGGTAGGCGTAAGCGGGGCGGTTGGCCTTTGCCTAGTGCCTAGGCGGTGCCTAAGCGCCCTAGGCACGGCCTAGGCGGTAATATAGTTTTTACTTGAAGTGTATTTGTGACTTTTATATGGGTGTTGATATTAATTTAGGGCATATGAATAAGGTAATTACTGGCTACTCCCACTGGAATATAACTTGCTTGGCATATATGTGCAGTATGTGGCATGATTTCTTGCTTGGATAGGCAATTCCTTGCTTTCCCTGCCTAGACCTCCATTTATGCCCTAGGCGAGGCGTTTGGCCATTGCCTAGCGCCTAGGCGTGCCTAAGCGCCTCCTAGGCACTGCCTTTTCCAACAGAGGTCTTGCTTGAGAGGCTCATCCTCATCTTCGCTTGGTGTATCCTCCCCCTTGTGTACGGCGTTGAGCTTGCCGGACTGCTTGAAGACCCAACATTCTCTGTGGGTATGATTAGCAGGTTTACCAGGGGTGCTATGGATCTGACATATTTGGTCCAGAATTTTGTTTAGGCTGGATAGTTCGTCTCTGGCGCCTTTAGAGGGCAGCTTTTGCTGACCTGGCCGAGAGCTTTTGAATCCGACGTTTACTGCCGTGCTCTTTGTGATGTCTTCTTTATTCCGGCGTTTGTTATTGCTGTTGCGCCGTGATTTCCTATTTCCATCTCTAACTTCGGATGTACTGGGGTTGCTGGTGGTGCATCTGGCTAGCCAGCTATCCTCACCCGTGCAAAAGTGGGTCATGAGGCTTGTTAATGGTGCCATTGTTCTCGGCTTTTCTTGGCCGAGGTGTCTAGCAAGCCATTCGTCACGGACGCTATGCTTAAAAGCTGCCAAGGCTTTGGCGTCTGGACAGTCGACAATTTGGTTCTTTTTAGTAAGAAACCTGTTCCAATGCTTTCGGGCTAACTCTCCGGGCTATTGAGTTATAGACTCAAATCATCCGCATCCGGAGGTCGGACATAAGTCCCTTGAAAATTTGCCCGAAAGGCATCTTCGAGCTCTTCCCAACTTTCAATAGAGCTTTCGGGAGGCTCTTAAGCCAGTGCCGAGATGGCCCTTTGAGTTTGAGGGGTAAATACTTAATGGCGTGGAGATCATCTCCCCGAGCCATGTGGATATGGAGGATATAGTCCTCAATCCAGACCCCAGGGTCTGTTGTTCCATTGTATGTCTCTATGTTTACGGGTTTGAATCCCTCTGGAAATTTATGGTCCAGCACCTCATCGGTGAAACATAGGGGGTGTGCGGCACCCCTATATCTGGGTGTACATGTTGTTCGGATGTTTTTTGTGTTGCATCGTATGCTGGAGCACGCTTGCGTGGTCCGTAGATGGATCTGGTTTCGTCCTCCTTTTGATGCGAGCCCTCGCGTAGACCGCGTATTGGCTTATGTGCGGTGTTGCTTGCCGCTTTATGTTGGCCGTGAGGTTGTCTATCCGGCCAGATGGCTGTTTTAATTTTTGGTTGTGGGGGGTCTGAGGCCTCCTCATCGAATTCAGGTAGCAACTTCCGCTTTGGGTAGCTCTTGGTGGGGCGATTGCCGTTGTACTTCGCTGTTGTGTTGAGTACTTTACTCCATCTGATTTGGAGTGTGTCCTGCGCAGCCTTGAGCCTTTGCTTCTGCTTTTTCAGACTCCTCGCGGTGGCAACAAGCCTTTGACGGGCATTCTGCTGCTCCGGGTGCCTGTCCGGTGTTATGTCGTCCGTACTATTATCTTTGACAGAATTGGTTTGTTCGGTTTGATTCTCCGTATTGTCGTGGTCCGGCGGTGGTTCGCCCTGCTCCAACGCTGGGTCTGTATGATCGTTATTTCTGCCGAGGCGGGATTTGGGGCGGCGCTTGCGCCGCCGCTTTGACTGCTTCTTGAGGGAACAAGCCTTCGGTGCGTCCTTCCGTTCCTCGTCGTTGTCTTCTTTTGGTGTGTCCACCATGTGTACATCATATGATGAGGAGGACGTCCAGCGCCCTGTGGGCGGTGGTTCCTCTTTGCCTCCCGCATCGTCGTCCATACCGTCGATGTCTTCGGAGTCGAAGTCGAGCATGTTGGTTGAGTCATCGACAGTGGCTATTAAGTGGGTGGTGGGTGGGCGTCGAATTTCTTCGTCGTCCACATCCCAATCTTGTTGGCCATAATCCGGCCAGGGCTCTCCTGACAAAGAGAGAGACCTTAGTGAATTCAAAATGTCGCCGAAGGGCGAGTGCTGGAAGATATCCGTGGCGGTGAATTCCATGATCGGCGCCCAATCGGATTCGATTGGTAGGGGCGCGCGCGGTTCGGAGTCAGAAAAAGAGTCCGGCACCTTGGAGTCACGGGCTGCGCAGAGGATTATGCTGGTGTTCGGCTCGATCGCCGTTGAGACTGCAGCCCCTGAGGCGGTGTCTAACCACCCGTCCTCGATTGGCGCAGTTGGCTCTGAGCTAAGGGTCGAAGCTGATGCGGGCGCGGCCTCTAGGGTACTGCTCGGCGGCAGAGCTAGGTCATACCCATCATGACAGTGCAGCGCGCCCAGCTGTGGCTCGAATCCGTTGAAGATCAAGTCTCTGCGGATGTCGGCCATGTAGTTCAAACTTCCAAATCTGACCTGACGGCCAGGGGCATAGCTTTCAATCTGCTCCAGATGGCCAAGCGAATTAGCCCGCAGTGCAAAGCCGCCGAATACGAAGATCTGTCCAGGGAGAAAAGTCTCACCCTGGGCCGCATTGCTATCGATGATAGTAGGAGCCATCAAGCCTAACGGCGACGACACAGAGGAACTCTCAATGAAAGCACCAATGTCGGTGTCAAAACCGGTAGATCTCGGGTAGGGGGTCCCGAACTGTGCATCTAGGCCGGATGGTAATAGGAGGCAGGGGACACGATGTTTTACCCAGGTTCGGGCCCTCTTGATGGAGGTAAAACCCTACATCCTACTTGATTAATATTGATGATATGGGTAGTACAAGAGTAGATCTACCACGAGATCGGAGAGGCTAAACCCTAGAAGCTAGCCTATGGTATGATTGTATGTTATGGTTGTTGTCCTACGGACTAAAACCCTTCGGTTTATATAGACACCGGAGAGGGTTAGGGTTACACAAGGTCGGTTACAAAGGAGGAGATATCCATATCCGTACTGCCTAGCTTGCCTTCCAAGCCAAGTAGAGTCCCATCCGGACACGAGACGAAGTCCTCAATCTTGTATCTTCATAGTCCAACAGTCCTGCCAAAGGATATAGTCCAGCTGTCCAGAGACCCCCTAATCCAGGACTCCCTCAACCACCATTGAGCAGTGGGTCCCTTAGAGAAGAAGGAAGTAAAGGTGACATAGCTGGCAGGGGATACATCAGCAGACTCCATCTCATAGGTGATGTCATGGAGCCAGTCATCAGCATCCAGAGGCTGAGTTGAGCTGTGGTACACAGTTGGGTTGAGGTGCATGAAAGTCACTTGGGCTAGCTGCTGGTTCATATTGGGGAGAGGAAACTGAGCCATCATATTCTCAATGAACTGGCGATTCATCTCGAGCTGTTGGATCATAACAGCCATGTACTTAGGTGGAGGTGGGGCATAGCCACCATGACCACGACCACCTAGTCTAACCATCCTGCTAAGATATAATAGGGGTAGTTCAGCATTGAGAAATTTGCAAAGACAAGCATCATTCATGATGAAGCATGCACAATGAAAGAAGCATGATAGATACTACATAGTAGTCGGCATATCTTACAAAAGGGACCATGCACAGAGTTCGGTACACATAGTTCAGTACATAGACTAAGAACATCATAGGCGGCACGCAGGCTCTTGGCGAATGCATCTAACACTAAAAAGCAAGCCTACATCAGTCCCAGGAGAAAGTGTGGAGGTAGGTGTAGCCTGACAGCTGGTAGTGACGCGATGGGATGTCCTCCACGTCAGTAGCCTGGGGTCCGCGGATACTCTGATGCAAAACCTGACGCTCAGGTGGCAGAAGAGGACCAAGTGCGGGAGAGTAGCCTCCTGCATCTGGCCAGCCGACACCCTGGGGCATCACGGTCCTAGCTGGTAGATCACAGAACGCGAAAGATCACCAGATCGGACAAGGGGGTGCAACAGCGTCAGAGCACGGGACAGGTGCTGACGAGTGGTGTGCAACTCGTGGCGAAGAGTTCGGTTAGCTCTATCCAGCCCATCAGCATGCAGAACCAGGTTCTGATGGTAGAAGGGCTCTCGGGTGACAGTGGAGTAGGCAGCAGTGTAGTATCCCTCCGCACCAACATCAGATGCGATAGCAATGTGCCTGAAAGGGGAGGTGTCCAACTCCCGATACTCTCCATGAAGACGTGTCAAAGCAGCATAAGCAACATCGTGTACTGCCATATTGATAGTCACTACAACACCATGAGCAGTGTACAGCACGGTAGTGGAGTCATACTCCGGAGAGTAGAGGTGGGCGATGGCACGGTACTGCTCCTGGTCAAAGTCCTAGTACTGCTCATACACGGTGTACTCAGGGTGCCAGCGATAACCCAGATAGGTCATCATCTCAGCTAACACAGCAGGTGATCCTGAGACACCAATGGCCATTGTGTGGCGCACGACCTGCCCTGTGGGTTCCATCTGAAAACAAAGATGTTTCAAAGGAGTCCAATGGCACTGTGGATATTGTTCAAAATACTACTCTAAGGAATATCTAGGGCCTATTGATATGTCTCCAACGTATCTATAATTTATGAAGTATTCATACTATTATAGTATCAACCTTGGATATTTTATATGCATCTATATGCTATTTTATATGATTTTGGGGACTAACCTATTAACCTAGAGCCCAATGCTAGTTTCTGTTTTTTCCTTGTTTTTAACTATTGCGGAAAAGGAAAATGAAATGGAGTCCAATTGACCTGAAACTTCACGGAGATCATTTTTGGACCAGAAGAAGCCCATGGAGTACTGGAGGTGGGCCAGAAGAGTCCCGAGGCCACCACGAGGGTGGGGGCACGCCCTACCCCCTGGGCGCGCCCCTTGCCTTGTGGCCGCCTCGAGAACCCCCCTGACTTGTCCCCGACTCCAACACCTCTTATATAACCCAAAACTTCCACAAAGAAACCTAGATCGGCAGTTCCGCCGCTAGAAGCCCCCGTAGCCACCGAAAACCAATCTAGGCCCTCTCCGGCACCCTACCGGAGGGGGCCATCATCACCGGAGGGCATGGAGGAGGATCCCGGAGGGGCCATCATCACCATGAAGGCCAAGGACCAGAGGGAGAATCTCTCCCCATCTAGGGGGAGGCCATGGAGGAGGAAGCACAAGGGGGAGAACCTCTCCTCCTCTCTCTCGGTGGCGCCGGAGTGCCATCGGGAGGGGAATCATCGCTGCAATGATCGTCTTCATCAACATCACCATCATCATTACCATCCTCATCTATTTTACACGATCCACTCTCCCGCACCCCGTTGTAATCCCTACTTGAACATGGTGCTTTATGCCACATATTATGATCCAATTATGTGTTGCCATCCTATGATGTTTTGAGTAGACATCCTTTGTCTTTGGGTTGATTGATGATGTAGATTGGTATGAGTTGTATGTTTTATTTTGGTGCTATCCTATGGTGCCCTCCGTGCCACGCAAGCATGAGGGATTCCCGCTGTAGGGTGTTGCAATACGTTCATGATTCGCTTATAGTGGGTTGGTGAGTGACTGAAACACAAACCCGAGTAAGGGGGTTGTTGCGTATGGGAATAAAGAGGACTTGATGCTTTAATGCTATGGTTGGGTTTTACCTTAATGATATTTAGTAGTTGCGGATGCTTGCTAGAGTTCCAATCATAAGTGCATATGATCCAAGTAGAGAAAGTATGTTAGCTTATGCCTCTCCCTCATATGAAATTGCAATGACGACTACCGGTCTTGTTAACAATTGCCTAGGACAATTCCACACACCGATCCACCATTATTCCACACTCGCTATTTATAATATTTAGTAATATATCCTAACTTTATGATAACATCACCTACTTTTATATTTTAGCTCTCCGATATCATATAAAGTTATCCACTTCATACCCACAACGTAGTTTTATTTCTCGTTTCTAGTAGGAAGCAAACGTTGGGTGTACCTAGAGTCGTATCAGTGGCAGATAGGG
The DNA here is from genome assembly GCF_002162155.2 of Triticum dicoccoides. Lineage (NCBI taxonomy): Eukaryota > Viridiplantae > Streptophyta > Magnoliopsida > Poales > Poaceae > Triticum > Triticum dicoccoides. Next base: position 107,759,678 of record NC_041384.1, on the reverse strand, counting down.
CTTGAGAGAATATTGATCTTACCTTTAGCTCCTTGTGGGTTCAACACTCCATACTTATCACTTCCACCTTTGGGAATTGCTACGATGATTCCCTGCACTTGGGGATTATCAAGCTCTTTTCTGGCGTCGTTGCCGGGGAGCAATAGCGTGTGGTTGATATTCTCGTGTGTGCTTGTTTGCTTTCTTCACTAAGTAGATTTTGTTTTTCCTTTTTTGTTTCTGTTTAGTTGTGTTTGAAACATACAATTTTTTAAAATAATGAAATACAAAAAAATTTACTTGCCTCTCATGCCTAAAAAGTTTTTCAAAAAGAGAAGAGATTGGAAAGTTATGCGTTGAAGAAGTGAGGGTTGACCTTGAGCACCCGTGTTCATGCTCAGGGAAACAATGTAGAATTTTTAATGGAAGTTTCTCTGTAAATAATTATCCCCTTATATATATATCCATTATATTATAAAAATAATGTGCCAAGCTTTGGTTTTAGGATGATTAGATTGCTTGTTTACTATGTGCAGAACAAAAACAGAAACTTTGGTTGTAGCGCGTGATTTTACATTTTTTTACTGGAAAGTCAAATGGGTATGACACTTTTTGCACATTACTTATGTATAAATTGTTCAAATTTTCAAATTTATTTCATAATTTTTCGAGTTACATAAGTTTACTAAACCTCCAGATTACTACAGACTATCCTGTTTTAGACAGATTCTGTTTTTCGTGTGTTGTTTGCTTATTTTGATGCATCTATGGCTAGTATCGGAGGGTATGAACCAGAGAGAAGTTGGAATACAGTAGATATAGTTCTAATGTTGAAATTGGAATGAGTTTGAAACAGTACCTAAAGGTAGTGATTTGCTTTATTATACTAACGGATCTCACAGAATTTTTGTTAAAGTTTTGTGTGGATGAAGTGTTTGAAAAATGAGGAGTTAGCGATGTGAGAAGAATAAAGAAAGGCAAGATCTCAAGCTTGGGGATGCCCAAGGCACCCCAAGTAAATATTCTAAGGATACTCAAGCATTTAAGCTTGGGGATGCCCCGGTTGGCATCCCATCTTTCTTCTTCAACAATTATCGGTATGCCTCGGTTTTTGTTTTGTTCACATGATTTGTGTCCTTTGTGTTTTTATATTTCTTTAATAACTATGCTAGTATGAGATGTCCCTTCATCAATTTATAGAATACTTCATGTGCTTCACTTATATCTTTTAAGTATGATCTTATAGAATTGCTCTTTGTGCTTCATGATGACCCACAAGTATAGGGGATCTATCATAGTCCTTTCGATAAGTAAGAGTGTCGAACCCAACGAGGAGAACAAGGAAATCATAAGCGGTTTCCAGCAAGGTATTCTCTGCAAGTACTGAAATAAGTGGTAACAGATAGTTTTGTGATAGGATAATTTGTAACGAGCAACAAATAAATAAAGTGTAGCAAGGTGGCCCAATCATTTTTTTGTAGCAAAGGACAAGCCTGGACAAACTCTTATATAGAGAAAAGCGCTCCCGAGGACACATGGGAATATCGTCAAGCTAGTTTTCATCACATTCATATGATTTGTGTTCGGTACTTTGATAATTTGGTATGTGGGTGGACCGGTGCTTGGGTACTGTCCTTACTTGGACAAGCATCCCACTTATGATTAACCTCTATTGCAAGCATCCGCAACTACAACAAAAGTATTAAGGTAAACCTAACCATAGCATGAAACATATGGATCCAAATCAGCCCCTTACGAAGCAACGCATAAACTAGAGTTTAAGCTTCTGTCACTCTAGCAACCCATCATCTACTTATTACTTCCCAATGCCTTCCTCTAGGCCCAAATAATAGTGAAATTTCATGTAGTCGATGTTCACATAACACCACTAGAGAAGAGACAACATACATCTCATCAAAATATCGAACGATTACCAAATTCACATGACTACTAATAGCAAGACTTCTCCCATGTCCTCAGGAACAAACATAACTACTCACAAAGCATAATCATGTTCATAATCAGAGGGGTATTAATATGCATATAGGATCTGAACATATGATCTTCCACCAAATAAACCAACTAGCATCAACTACAAGGAGTAATTAACACTACTAGCAACCTACTAGCACCAATCCCGGACTTGAAGACAAGAATTGGATACAAAAGATGAACTAGGGTTTTGAGTGGAGATGGTGCTGATGAAGATGTTGATGGAGATTGCCCTCTCCCGATGAGAGGAGCGTTGGTGATGACGATGGCGATGATTTCCCCCTCCCGGAGGGAAGTTTCCCCGGCAGAACAGCTCTGCTGGAGCCCTAGATTGGTTCCGCCAAGGTTCCGCCTTGTGGCGGCGGAGTTTCGTCCCATGAGATGGCTTATGATTTTTTCCTCATCGAAAGACTTCATATAGCAGAAGATGGACATCGGAGGGCCACCAGGGGGCCCACGAGGTAGGGGGCACGCCCAGGGGGGTAGGGCGTGCCCCCACCCTCGTGGGCAGGGTGTGGCCCCCCTGGTGAACTTCTTGCGCTCAGTATTTTTTATATATTCTGAAAACATCTTCCGTGAAGTTTCAGGACTTTTGGAGCTGTGCAGAATAGGTCTCTAATATTTGCTCCTTTTCCAGCCCAGAATCCGAGCTGTCGGCATTCTCCCTCTTTATGTAAACCTTGTAAAATAAGAGAGAATAGGCATAAGTATTGTGACATAATGTGTAATAATAGCCCGTAATGCAATAAATATCGATATAAAAGCATGATGCAAAATGGACGTATCAACTCCCCCAAGCTTAGACCTCGCTTGTCCTCAAGCGAAAGCCGAAATCGAAAAATATGTCCACATGTTTAGAGATAGAGGTGTCGATAAAAATAAAATACATACATGAGGGAATCATGATCATTCTTAGAACAACAACTTATATAATTCTTGTCATATGATTTCTTATGCTATAGTAATAATTCAATCACAATTTCAAGTATGAATCATAAACTTCATTGAAAACCAACAAACTATAATCTCAGTCATTGGAGCAATTGCAATTTATCATAACATAGGAAAGAGTCAATGTATAAGAGCTTTTCAGTAAGTCCACATACTCAACTATCATATAGTCTTTCACAATTGCTGACACTCACGCAATACTTATGGGTATGGAGTTTTAATCGGACACAGAGAAAGAGAACGGCTTATAGTTTTGCCTCCCAACATTTCACCTCAAGGGTAATGTCAACAATAATAGTTCATGAAAACTCACATCCAATTAGCCATATATACCAGGATCTTTCCAACATACTGTGCTTGCCAAAGGATAAAATGTAAAAAGGAAGGGTGAAGATCACCATGACTCTTATGCAACATAGGAGATAAAAGTAAAAGATAGGCCCTTAGCAGAGGGAAGCAGAGGTTGTCATGCGCTTTTACGGTTGGATGCATAAAATCTTAATGCGAAAGAACGTCACTTTATATTGCCACTTGTGATATGGACCTTTATTATGCAGTCTGTCACTTTTATTTCTTCCATATCACACGATCATATAAAGCTTATTTTCTCCCACACTAATAAGTCATACATATTTAGAGAGCAATTTTTATTGCTTGCACCGATGACAACTTACTTGGAGGATCTTACTCAATCCATAGGTAGGTATGGTGGACTCTCATGGCAAAACTGGTTTAAGGGTATTTGGAAGCACAAGTAGTATCTCTACTTGGTCCGTTGAATTTGGCTAGCATGAGGGGGAAAGGCAAGCTCAACCATGTTGGATGATCCATGACAATATAATTTATCTCAGATGTAAGAAAACATAACCCATTACGTTGTCTTCCTTGTCCGACATCAACTCTTTAGCATGTCATATTTTAATGAGTGCTCACAATCATAAAAGATGTCCAAGATAGTATATTTATATGTGAAGACCTCTCTTTCTTTATTACTTCCTATTAATTGCAACGATGACCAAAACTATGTTTGTCAACTCTCAACAACTTTTATTCATCATACTTTTTCTATGTGAGCTCATTACTATCCATAAGATCCATATGATCTCTTTGTTTCCTTTTTTATTCTTTTTCTTTTCTTTTATTCACTTAGGATCATCGCAAAATAATCAAGCCCTTGACTAAACACTAATCTTTATTATATATAGCTCACGGACTCGATTACATAGAGGAATTATAAAGCAAAACTCACAACTACTACTAGATCAAGATATTACCAAAAGGATCGAACTAAGAAAAATGGTAAAGATAAAAGTGATGGTGATACGATACCGGGGCACTCCCCCAAGCTTGGCAGTTGCCAAGGGGAGTGCCCATACCCATGTGATTATGTCTCCTTTGTTGGTGAGGAAGGTGGATTTGTTGATGATGGATAGTCGCACATCGAGCGTAGGAGGTCTTCTAACTTGCGGATAATGCCTTTGAGTGCGATGATATGCTCCTTCAACAAAATATTTTCACGTGTGAGATACTTATTTTGTATACGAGCTAGCTCGATCATCTTGAAAGCTTTGATCTCAGTTGGGGTAAGAAGATTGTGATCAAGTTGAAGGATGTCTTCTGTTGCCGGAGCTTGGTCCTCCGTGGCCTTCTTGATCCCTTCATCCTTGTTGATATCCATGGGTTCTTCTCTCTTCAGCTCTATCTTCATTAGCCAAGCATCGTTGCCCTCATTGTTGGAGGAGGAGGGAGACGACAAGATGTTTAGCTTCGACAACCCTGGCAGAAAACGGCTCGAAACAAGAACAAGATATTTTTGGGTGATACGGTAGTCAAAACCTTCGGGAGGTTATATAATGAATTTTTACCGACCAAAATGCGTGTCGTGTACGAAAATGGAATCCGGAGAGCGCACGAGGTGCCCATGAGGTAGGGGGCATGCCCAGGGGGTAGGGCGCACCCTCCACCCTCGTGGAGCCCTCGTGTCCTTCCCGGACTGCTTCTTATTTTTCTATTTTTCTAAATATTCCAAAAGGGAGAAATATTGCCTTAAAACAGTTTTGGAGTCAGTTTACTTACCGTACCACATACCTATTCCTTTTCAGAGTCTGAAAAGTTCTGGAAAGTGTCCCTTATGTATTCCTCTGCGGTTACAGTTTCAATAACATTGGTTTCAACATTTATGGGATTACCTGAGATATAATGTTTGATTCTTTGACCGTTCACCACCTTCGAATTTGTGCCTTCGAAGTTGTTGATTTTTATGGCACTGGAACGATAGACCTCCTCGATAACGTGAGGACCTTCCCATTTAGAGAGAAGTTTTCCTGCAAAAAATCTTAAACAAGAGTTGTATAGCAATACATAATCACCTACATTAAACTCACGCTTTTGTATTCTTTTATCATGCCATCTTTTAACTTTTTCTTTAAACAACTTGGCATTTTCGTAGACTTGGGTTCTCCATTCATCAAGTGAGCTAATATCAAATAACCTCTTCTCACCGGCAAGTTTAAAATCATAATTAAGCTCTTTAATAGCCCAATAAGCCTTATGTTCTAGTTCGAGAGGTAAATGACATGCTTTTCCATAAACCATTTTATACGAAGACATACCCATAGGATTTTTATATGCAGTTCTATAGGCCCATAATGCATCATCAAGTTTCTTGGACCAATTCTTTCTAGACCTATTGACAGTCTTTTGCAAAATTAATTTGAGCTCTTTATTACTCAATTCTACTTGACCACTAGACTAAGGATGATAAGGGCGTGCAATTCTATGATTAACATCATACTTAGCAAGCATTTTACGGAAAGCACCATGAATAAAATGTGAACCACCATCAGTCATTAAATATCTAGGGACTCCGAATCTTGGAAAAATAACTTCTTTAAGCATTTTAATATAAGTGTTATGATCAGCACTACTAGTTGGAATAGCTTCTACCCACTTAGTAACGTAATCAATAGCAACTAAAATATGTGTATATCCATTAGAGGAAGGAAAAGGTCCCATATAGTCAACGCCCCAAACATCAAATGGTTCAATAACGAGTGAATAGTTCATAGGCATTTCTTGATGTCTACTAATATTACCAATTCTTTGACATTCATCACAAGATAAGACAAACTTATGGGCATCCTTGAAGAGAGTAGGCCAATAAAAACCAGATTGCAATACCTTATGTGCAGTTCTATCTCCAGCATGGTGTCCTCCATAAGCTTCGGAGTGGCACTTGCGTAGGATCAGTTCCTGTTCAAGCTCAGGTACACAACGTCTAATAACACCATCTACTCCTTCTTTATAAAGATGTGGGACATCCCAAAAGTAATGCCTGAAATCATAGAAGAACTTTTTCTTTTGCTGGTATGTGAAACTAGGTGGTATAAACTTAGCAACAATGTAATTAGCATAATCAGCATACCATGGAGCAGTATGAGAAGCATTTATGACATTTAGTTGCTCATCAGGAAAGCTATAATCAATATGAAGTGGGTCATCAAGCACATATTCTAACCTAGACAAGTTGTCTGCAACGGGGGTTCTCAGCTCCCTTTCTATCAACAATATGTAAGTCAAATTCTTGTAGCAAGAGAACCCATCTAATAAGTCTAGGTTTAGCATCTTTCTTTTCCATAAGATATTTAATAGCAGCATGATCAGTGTGAATAGTTACTTTAGAATAAACAATATAAGGTCTGAACTTATCACAAGCAAATACAACTACTAAGAATTCCTTTTCAGTAGTAGCATAATTTCTTTGAGCATTGTCTAGGGTTTTACTAGCATATTGAATAACGTTTAATTTCTTATCAACTCTTTGCCCTAGAACAGCACCTAAAGCATAATCACTAGCATCACACATAATTTCAAAGGTTAAATTCCAATCAGATGGCTGAACAATAGGTGCAGAGATCAATGCTTTCTTAGGTATTTCAAATGCTTCTACACAATCATCATCAAAGACAAATGGTATATCTTTTTGTAATAAATTATTCAGAGGCCGAGAAATTTTTGAGAAGTCCTTAATGAACCTCCTATAAAATCCAGCGTGACCAAGGAAACTTCTTATACATTTGATGTCCTTGGGGCATGGCATCTTTTCAATAGCATCAACCTTGGCTTTATCAACTTCAATACCTTTTTCAGAAACTTTATGCCCCAAGACAATACCTTCATTAACCATAAAGTGGCACTTTTCCCAATTCAAGACAAGATTAGTTTCTTCACATCTCTGCAAAACTCGATCCAGATTGCTCAAGCAATCATCAAAAGAAGATCCACAGACGGAGAAATCGTCCATGAAAACCTCACAAATCTTTTCACAAAAGTTAGAGAATATGGCTGTCATGCATCTTTGAAAGGTAGCAGGTGCATTACATAAACCAAAAGGCATACATCTATAAGCAAAAGTACCAAAAGGGCAAGTAAAAGTAGTCTTTGATTGATCTTTGGCTGACACATGTATTTGAGAGAAACTAGAATAACCATCTAGAAAGCAAAAATGTGTATGTTTGGATAATCTTTCTAGCATTTGATCGATAAAAGGTAAGGGGTAATGATCCTTTTTAGTGGCCTTATGTAACATCCCAAAATTCTAAATTTTGGAATGTTATAATAATTAAAATATATGATTGTTGATTGATTGTTGAGTGATTGATTGAGTGAAATTTATTAGAATTTTAAACTTTTGAAGTTTTGTTGAGAGGGAATAAAAAGGACTTTCCAAAAAAATTCTGTTTGAAAATATTTGAATTTGGAAATATTTCAAACTTCATGCCACTCAATGATCCTCATGATTTCTTCAATGAAAGAGAGTGGGAAGTAAAGAAAAATTTCATTTTGAAGCTGGCATTTAATTTTTTTTGTTTTTAACTCAAAGTGGCATTCAAAAACTTTTCTGACAAAGAACACTTGAACAAAAGTGTTGAGAGGGAGTAACATGACACCCCAAAAATGTTGGAATAAATTTTCCATAGAGTTTTGAAAGTCATTTTGATTTTTGTTTGAATTTAAAAAAATGACTTTTCAAAAAGTATTTTATTTGCCCCTAGAAAATATCCCACTAAATTGGGCTTATTTTTCTGATCGTTTTGATATATAACACTCCTATATTTTATTTTTTTAAATGATTTTTATTCACAGAATCTTTTTAAAAAGGAAAGGTATTTTTTGGGCCAAATCCAGCCCGATCGCGCCAGATCATCTCCTTCCTCACAAACGGGATTTCGTTCCCGAGCACAGCCGCGTCGGCCATCGCCAGAGATCGCGAGATTCGCGAAATCCCTTGCCCCCTCCTCCAAACCGACCTTCCCCCTATAAATGGCCACCTCCCGCACCCATTCCCGCCCCTAGAGCCGCCTCTCCTTGCCCCACACTACCGCGCCACCTCGCCGGAGTTCGCCGGACCACCGCCGCCATTGCCGCCCTGCCCCACCACCTCCGGCCATCCCCGCCACCCACCGACCCCACCACTCGTTCCGCCCCGCTCTTCCACCCCCGACCGTCCCTTCCTTGACGCCAGAGGGCCACCAGAGGACGTCGTCGGAGCTCCACCAGGACCCCATCACCGGAACTGCTACAGTAAATCCCGACCTACTGTTTTTTTCGTTCTGTTTTTAAAACAGAATAGTTTCAATCTTGTAAAATCCATAGTTAATTATCTACGAGGTATTTTTGAGTGATTCCAACTGCCTTGGATCACAAATTTTATGAAGTTTCTGTTAGTTCAATTTTATTTCACATTTGAGCAGCTTAAATTTGTGTTTGTATGAATTTTCTCAAATCACTAGATTTGAGCTATTTTGAGTTAGGAATATTATTTTTGACCGATTCTTTTTGCTCCTGGTCTCTAGGACCTTTGTTTATCCAGTAGTATTTAGTATTTTATTTGTAGGTTAATTTAAATTAGGTTTTTAGCAAAACAGTATTGTTTTACTTATAGTTCTGTTTTAGCCATTTCTTTATTGTTTTTATTAGTTTTAAATTATTTCTTTTTGTCACTTTTGACAAAATTAGTTGTGTTTCTGTTAGACAACAGGAGAAAATTTTATTTTTCCTTAGTTTTGTATGAAAACTTCTATAGGTCATAGTTAGAGTTTTATAAAAGCTTTTTATTTGTTTGTTTCTTTTTGCAAATAAAACTTTATGAAAAATACTTTCTGTTAACTTAGTGTTTTACTTTTTATTTTCTGTTAAATTATTAGTTTAGTGTTTTAATTGTTGTTATGTTTTTTTACTTAGGGCAAAACTATGTTAGATGCTTGTAGCAAAGTCATAGATTGTTAGTAGTTTTTCTTTCTAGTTTTATTTGAAGCTTCTTTGGAATTTTTTTGAGTTTTATTATTGAGTTTCGTTGTTGTTTTGATTGTTATTTTGAGTGGTAGAATGATTTCTTATGTGAATGCCATGTTTATTATTATAGATTTCATCAGAGAGTTGCGTATAGTCTTATCAAGTTTCTGAGAGCATTATTATTCTTCATCAACTTACCAGGCAAGTTCACTTTGACCATGTTTTCCATAACTATGTTTTATTTGCATGGAGTAGCACCCTTTCAATAATCCCTCCAGTAGTGATATTGATTTCTTGTAGTTGAGTAGAATGCATGAGGTAGGAACCCATCTCCCTGTTATCAAGCCCGGGACGTTATATAGTTTTAATGCTACGCTATAGTAGACGGGGTTTGGTATGAGTGCAAGAGAGTGGTGTGAAGAAGGAGGACTCTACGTCAATGGCGACAACTTCATGATGGCATCGGCAAGGACTGCATCTTCAGGACTCCTCAAGATTTCGAGACTCGAGACAAGAATTTAATACACACTACTGGGTGAAGGACGGTTGACGGGCACCCTGGAGAAACCAGTGGTTGGCCGGGATGCATGGAGAAGCGCCATGACATCTTGCGGAAAACTTCACCCAGACTCAAAGAGACGGAAGAATACTTCATGCCCGGAAGCTTACATATGCAACCGCAAGTCACTATGGGCTCTGGCTTGGTTGACCTTAGTTGTGACTCTAGCTGGGACGGTGCTAGCAGATGTAGAACTACGGTAGGATTGGATGAGCACCGGACAGTGGTCGGAGGAACTCTTCGGAAGACCATGTTTCGGTCATCTTGTTCTCAAACACCCTGAAGTGCGAGAATGTAAAGAGAGGGATCGAATCTTGCGGGTAAAGTGTACAAACCTCTGCAGAGGGTTAAAACCTAATCAATTAGCCGTGTCCGCGGTTACAGACAATTTGAGCCTCTGGACTTGGATCTATCTCGGAAGTCTCAACACCGGACTGCTAAATTAATTGTGGGCAACTTATGATGATTTGGGCTATGAAACATCGGTTGGCGGAACCATGTCATGAGAGAAAACTCCGTAGTACAGACTCCGGATAATCCCTTTGATGTAGGGAAAATAAAACCAGCTTTTACGCAAACAAAACTCAGATACAGAGCCACAAAGCCATACTGCATATAGTATAGTTTATCATTTGTTTTCTCTTATGGTGATCTTGTCGGTACATTCAATGTACTGACCTACATGGCTGCATCGTCTCATGTTGCAGATATGTTTCTTCCGAAGAGTAAGAGTTACGTCATAGGGTTACGGTCTACACTCAACCTGCCGATGGCGTTGATGGGACTCCACACTCGATTGTTTGTTTCCGCTGAGACTTATGAGGTATATATCAGTTTTACGTTATTTATACATGTGATTGCACTTTGATATATACATTGATGTACTGTGTGTGCCAGCATACCGATCCAGGGATGGCACAGATACACAGAGGCTTGACCGTTTGAGGTCGGGTCACTATAGATATGGTATCAGAGCACATGTTGACTGTAGGACGTGACCCTAGAAATCAGAAAGCCCCTAGGATAGGAAATCTCTAAAACTTTATTTTCAAAAGAATCCATTACTTCTCATCTTTTCTGATTTTATCAAATATCCTCTCTTACCTCAAATAGTTAGAATATACCCTTTTCCCTTTTGACCACACGGAGGATCAACTGAAGCCGCTCCAAGAAGGACAAGATATCGGACAACCGATGACCATTTCAGAGTAAATAGGATTTCACCATGCATTAAAATAGTTGAAGCTACAACAGTTGAAGACTCCGGAGACTCGAAGAATCTGAAGACTCTAAAGATTTATTTGACTTTTAGAAGACCAAACCCCTGTTATATACTTACGTTAGATGCGACGATTTGTGAGTTGTCATCTGTTTGACGTTTTTCCGACAGCCACAAATAAAACCCATTTTCAAAACTATTGCTTGTATTGTGTGTATCCCTCCCCACCTCTCTCTTATCTCACCCTAAAACCCTTGGACCCAGTAGATGGTGAATGAAGTTGGACTGGTATTCTCTCGACCGAAAACCTAGCTGGAGGCAGAGTTATGGATTCAGAACATGGAGAATCACTTCGGGAGCAATTTGGTTTCAAGGAAGAGTGAAGTATCATACGCTCTTCAGTACTTTGAAGGAAGTGCTGCAACATGGTGGCAGATTCATCGAGCTATACAGGGATGGAATGGAGCAAGGACTTGGGAAGAATTCAAGAAGACTCTGACAAGATCCCGTCTTATCCGGAAGCACCATGATACCCCAAGAAATAAACCTTGCGCCTTCAAGATTTGCGGAGAAATAGGACACACCCAGGAGGAACACAAGGATGGATGCCCTCATTGTGAGGAGAAACACCCAGCTGAGGAATGCCCAACTAGTCAGGTGACTTGTTTCTTGTGTGAAGGAACCACCCACTACCCAGGTCAGTGTCACATTTACCCCATGGTGCAACAAACTATTCAGAAGCAGGAAGAAGGAATGAAAGAAGCCCTCCGAGAAGTTATGAAAGAACCTGCGATTAAGGAAAGTGTTGAAGACCCTGATGGAGAAAGCCTCAACAGATTTTACTCCAATGCCTATTATTCTGTGGAGAAGAAGGACATTTTTCACAGTATTGCACCAAGGAAAGAAAAGAGTATCTGGGATACTTCCCGACAGAAGCAGTGGAGTTTGATCCACGAGGAATAGAACGTTTGATCAGAACGAAGAAAACCAGGAAGAGAAAACAAAGACACCTTCGGAACAACCCAATTTCTGCAAAAAGGGACAAGAGTCATGTTACCTGTTTGAATGTAAGGACGTCGGGCATTATGTCAATGATTGTCTCGAAAGGAAGCAAGGAACTCAAGGAGCATGCACCATCACCAAGAAGCCTCGAGACATGCCAGAAGTTATTTTTTTCGTTGCAAGGAAGCAGGACATTTTGCTAGGGATTGTTCAAATCATGGGAAAGCTGGAGCTGAGTAGTGGAGATGTTGATATCAGTAATAAGGGTAATAAGGAAAACACTTTTTCATGAGAATGCGGGGTTGAGTTATGTAATAGATTACTCAGAGATTGTAATAATTCATGACTCAATAAAGTTGATATGTCATATGCTGAAAGGCTTTAAGGAGTTGTTATGTTTTATCTTGGAAATTAATATTCTGGGTGAACATGAAAGAAAATGAGTTGTGATGCATAAACTGGATGTTGGAAATTGAGTTTGAAGTTTTGTTTGGATGATATGAATGTGTACCCAAGGAGATATGTACCTTATTCTGAGCACCATTTTTGTTTTACAACTGCAGATGACGACCCTTTATGAGTCTTTCCTTAAGGGCCCAGAAACGATCATGACCCTGACAAGTGATCATGATTACCCCAAGATCCTGAAGGACATGATGAAGCATATTCACCTTGAAGGAGATGCAGTCTACAAAGGCTACCCCTTCATGCAAAAGGGAGTGGAACTTTGGTATGTGGAGGTACACCTCCACCGTATGAAAGGAGTTTCCCCAAAGACGATGGGGCAATACTTTTTCATCTCACGTGTACCACAAGCAACTTTCTTCGATGTTGTTCATGAAGCAGCCATGGAAGCCATAGGCCAGATCGGAGAAATACTTGGAGCAAGACTCCGTTATACTCAGGAATACCTAAGAGAAGTGCATGCAGAGATGATGGAGGTGAAGCTCAAGGCCACCACGAGGAAACAGAAGATTGAAGATTTCAAGGAGCATGTCGCCCAATTCCAGTGGGACTGAATAATCCTCAAGGAGGAAAAATGAATAAAGTTGGAAGTAATGCCTGACCATACCAAACCATGTGGGTGGCAACATTTCTAATAAAGTACTTTTTGGAATTTGGATTTACGAAAAATGGTTAAGGATGTAATAAAAGATTTGCTATGAAAATAACATGATTTATGGATAAACTAGTGCATTTTTTGGTGTGGTAGTACTTCATAAAGCCACGGGATCAATGAAGAAAGAAAGGTGTTGTTCATGACGGTCCATAGAAAGGAGCCAGACGAAATAAGTTGGAGTTTGATTATGATGGTTACCCCAAGAGTATGACAAAATGAAGTACTATTGGATTTAAAGGATGTGCAATGTTGGAATATGGAACAACTATAACTCCACGAATGAGTTAACACTATGCAAGTGCTGAAGTGGACCCGTAACCCATAGGCCCAGGATTTGACCAAGGCACAAGCACAATCTTGTTGAAGAAAGAATTCTGGAAGAATCTGTGATTTGATCAGCAGACGTTACATAGGATGTTACGTAAACCCCGAGATCGTGAAGAAACAATAGATGTTTTGTTCAGCTTACAGAATCAATGGATTTACCCGAACCCAGTTCGAGGACAAGAGAAATTTCTGCAAAGCTTGTGAGGATGCCCGAGTGTTAGAAATACGAGATTCGCTAAACCTTATACAGGGTAATTATCTGGGTGCGGAATGGATTGATCACCATACCGACTTACTCTTATCATTCACTCTTGATATTTGGAATGGTAAATCTGAGAGACTTACCCATAGTAAAGTGACGATGCTCGTTGAAGCCTTGCTTAAGCCTTAGAATGGTATGATGATAAACCCATGTACATGGCAGCTGTTGCCAATTGTAGATTATACAGTGAGAATGAAGCCAAGGCCCTTTTTCTATAGAAACCATTAATGGTAGACCACCATGAGTATTTCGATAGTTGTCTAGAATGGACACAGACCTATCAGCTAAGATCCAGTCTCGGACGAACTTCATCTTTGACGAAGCGACCAAAGAATTTGAGGAAAACGCTATGCTTCTGACAAAAGAGCGTTAATGAAGGAGCTATTGTAAGATATGTGAAGAGATAGATATTGCACTCCAGAGGAAGTATCTGAGTTTATTGGAACTATAACCTTGCTTTTAAGTGTGGTAGCACCCCTGATCTTTCCGGCCAAAAGATTTGCTAGAAGACCCCCCAACCCCTAACCTTTTTCTTGCTAGCCTCTTCGAATCTCGAGGACGAGATTCATTTTAAGTGTGGTAGTTTGTAACATCCCAAAATTCTAAATTTTGGAATGTTATAATAATTAAAATATATGATTGTTGATTGATTGTTGAGTGATTGATTGAGTGAAATTTATTAGAATTTTAAACTTTTGAAGTTTTGTTGAGAGGGAATAAAAAGGACTTTCCAAAAAAATTCTGTTTGAAAATATTTGAATTTGGAAATATTTCAAACTTCATGCCACTCAATGATCCTCATGATTTCTTCAATGAAAGAGAGTGGGAAGTAAAGAAAAATTTCATTTTGAAGTTGGCATTTAAATTTTTTTGTTTTTAACTCAAAGTGGCATTCAAAAACTTTTCTGACAAAGAGCACTTGAACAAAAGTGTTGAGAGGGAGTAACATGACACCCCAAAAATGTTGGAATAAATTTTCCATAGAGTTTTGAAAGTCATTTTGATTTTTGTTTGAATTTTAAAAAATGACTTTTCAAAAAGAATTTTATTTGCCCCTCGAAAATATCCCACTAAATTGGGCTTATTTTTCTGATCGTTTTGATATATAATACTCCTATATTTTATTTTTTTAAATGATTTTTATTCACAGAATCTTTTTAAAAAGGAAAGGTATTTTTTTGGGCCAAATCCAGCCCGATCGCGCCAGATCATCTCCTTCCTCACAAACGGGATTTCGTTCCCGAGCACAGCCGCGTCGGCCATCGCCGGAGATCGCGGGATTCGTGAAATCCCTTGCCCCCTCCTCCAAACCGACCTCCCCCCTATAAATGGCCACCTCCCGTACCCATTCCCGCCCCTACAGCCGCCTCTCCTAGCCCCACACTACCGCGCCACCTCGCCGGAGTTCGCCGGACCACTGCCGCCATTGCCGCCCTGCCCCACCACCTCCGGCCATCCCCGCCACCCACCGACCCCACCACTCGTTCCGCCCCGCTCTTCCACCCCCGACCGCCCCTTCCCTGACGCCAGAGGGCCACCGGAGGACGTCGCCGGAGCTCCACCAGGACCCCATCACCGGAACTGCTACAGTAAATCCCGACCTACTGTTTTTTTCGTTCTGTTTTTAAAACAGAATAGTTTCAATCTTGTAAAATCCATAGTTAATTATCTACGAGGTATTTTTGAGTGATTCCAACTGCCTTGGATCAAAAATTTATGAAGTTTCTGTTAGTTCAATTTTATTTCACATTTGAGCGGTTTAAATTTGTGTTTGTATGAATTTGCTCAAATCACTAGATTTGAGCTATTTTGAGTTAGGAATATTATTTTTGACCGATTCTTTTTCCTCCTGGTCTCTAGGACCTTTGTTTATCCAGTAGTATTTAGTATTTTATTTCTAGGTTAATTTAAATTGGTTTTTAGCAAAACAGTATCGTTTTACTTATAGTTCTGTTTTAGCCATTTCTTTATTGTTTTTATTAGTTTTAAATTATTTCTTTTTGTCACTTTTGACAAAATTAGTTGTGTTTCTGGTAGACAACAGGAGAAAAATTTATTTTTTTATTTTATTTTTCCTTAGTTTTGTATGAAAACTTCTATAGGTCATAGTTAGAGTTTTATAAAAGCTTTTTAATTGTTTCTTTTTCCAAATAATATTTTATGAAAAATACTTTCTGTTAACTTAGTGTTTTACTTTTTATTTTTTGTTAAATTATTAGTTTAGTGTTTTAATTGTTGTTATGTTTTTTTTACTTAGGGAAAAACTATGTTAGATGCTTGTAGCAAAGTCATAGATTTTCGTTAGTAGTTTTTCTTTCTAGTTTTATTTGAAGCTTCTTTGGAATTTGTTTGAGTTTTATTATTGAGTTTCGTTGTTGTTTTGATTGTTATTTTGAGTGGTAGAATGATTGCTTATGTGAATGCCATGTTTATTATTATAGATTTCATCGGAGAGTTGCGTATAGTCTTATCAAGTTTCTGAGAGCATTATTATTCTTCATCAACTTACCAGGCAAGTTCACTTTGACCATGTTTTCCATACCTATGTTTTATTTGCATGTAGTAGCACCCTTTCAATAATCCCTCCAGTAGTGATATTGATTTCTTGTAGTTGAGTAGAATGCATGAGGTAGGAACCCATCTCCCTGTTATCAAGCCCGGGACGTTATATAGTTTTAATGCTACGCTATAGTAGACGGGGTTTGGTATGAGTGCATGACAGTGGTGTGAAGAAGGAGGACTCTACGTCAATGGCGACAACTTCATGATGGCATCGGCAAGGACTGCATCTTCAGGACTCCTCAAGATTTCGAGACTCGAGACAAGAATTTAATACACACTACTGGGTGAAGGACGGTTGACGGGCACCCTGGAGAAACCAGTGGTTGGCCGGGATGCATGGAGAAGCGCCATGACATCTTGCGGAAAACTTCACCCAGACTCAAAGAGACGGAAGAATAATTCATGCCCGGAAGCTTACCTGTGCAACCGCAAGTCACTATGGGCTCTGGCTTGGTTGACCTTAGTTGTGACTCTAGCTGGGACGGTGCTAGCAGATGTAGAACTACGGTAGGATTGGATGAGCACCGGACAGTGGTCGGAGGAACTCTTCGGAAGGCCATATTTCAGTCATCTTGTTCTCAAACACCCTGAAGTGCGAGAATGTAAAGAGAGGGATCGAATCTTGCGGGTAAAGTGTACAAACCTCTACAGAGGGTTAAAACCTAATCGATTAGCCGTGTCCCCGGTTATGGACAATTTGAGCCTCTAGACTTGGATCTATCAAGGAACTCTCAACACCGGACTGCTAAATTAATTGTGGGCAACTTATGATGATTTGGGCTATGAGACATCGGTTGGCGGAACCATGCATGATAGAAAACTCCGTAGTACAGACTCCGGATAATCCCTTTGATGTAGGGAAAATAAAACCAGCTTTTACGCAAACAAAACTCAGATACAGAGCCACAAAGCCATACTGCATATAGTATAGTTTATCATATGTTTTCTCTTATGGTGATCTTGCCGGTACATTCAATGTACTGACCTACACGGCTGCAATGTCTCACGTTGCACATATGTTTCTTCCGACGAGTAAGAGTTACGTCATAGGGTTACGGTCTACACTCAACCTTCCGATGGCGTTGATGGGACTCCACACCCGATTGTTTGTTTTCGCTGAGACTTATGAGGTATATATCAGTTTTGCGTTATTTATACATGTGATTGCAATTTGATATATACATTGATGTACTGTGTGTGCCAGCATACCGATCCAGGGATGGCACAGATACACAGAGGCTTGACCGTCTGAGGTCGGGTCGCTACACCTTATTTCATTTGCGGAAATCAATTACCATCCTATAACCTGTAATAATTCTTTGAGGAATCAATTCATCTTTATCATTAGGAACGACAGTAATACCTCCCTTCTTAGGGACACAATGGACAGGACTTACCCACTGACTATCAGCAACGGGAGAAATTATACCTGCCTCAAGGAGCTTTAGTATTTCCTTTCTTACCACTTCCTTCATTTTAGGATTCAGCTGTCGTTGATGATCACGAACTGGTTTAGCATCTTCTTCCAAATTTATTTTATGTTGACATAGAGTGGGACTAATGCCCTTAAGATCATCAAGAGTATACCCAATAGCAGCACGGTGCTTCTTCAGAGTTTTCAATAATCTCTCTTCCTCATGCTCTGAAAGGTTAGCACTAATAATAATAGGATATATCTTTTTCTCACCAAGATAAGCATATTTAAGAGTATCAGGCAACGGTTTAAGCTCAAACATGGGATCACCCTTGGGTGGAGGAGGATCCCCTAGGATTTCAATGGGCAAATTGTGTTTCAGAATAGGTTCATGTTTAAAGAATACTTCATCTATTACCCTTCTTTCATTCATAAACATATCATTTTCATGGTCTAGCAAATATTGTTCTAAAGGATCACTAGGAGGTACGGCAATAGAAGCAAGACCGATAATTTCATTCTTACTAGGTAATTCTTCTTCACGGCGTTGTCTACTAAATTTAGAGAAATTAAATTCATGAGACATATCATCTAAACCGATAGTAACAACATCCTTTTTGTAATCTATCTTAGCATTAACAGTGTTTAAGAAGGGTCTACCAAATATAATGGGACAAAAGCTATCTTGTGGGGAACCAAGAACAAGAAAATCAGCAGGATATTTAGTTTTCCCACACAAGACTTCAACATCCCTAACAATTCCCATTGGTGAAATAGTATCTCTATTGGCAAGTTTAATTGTGACATCAATATCTTCTAACTCAACAGGTGCAATATCATGCATAATTTCTCTATATAGGCCAATAGGTATTGCACTAGCACTGGCACCCATATCACATAAACCATGATAACAATTATCTCCTATTTTAACAGAAATAACAGGCATGCCTGCCACAGGTCTAGGTTTATCTTTAGCACAAGGTTTAGCAATTCTAGCAGTTTCATCAGAGAAATAAATAACATCCCCATCAATATTATCAGCCAAGAGATCTTTAACAATAGCAATATTAGGTTCAACTTTAATTCGCTCAGAAGGTGTATAAGTTTTAATATTGCTTTTACGAACCACAGTTGAAGCTTTAGCATGATCCTTTATCCTGACAGGGAAAGGTGGTTTCTCAACATAAGAAGTAGGAACAATAGGATCATTATAAGTGATAGTATTTTCTTCAACTTTAATAGGTGGAGCTACTTTTACTTCTATGGGAGGATGATATTTAAACCACTTCTCCTTGGGGAGATCAACATAAGTAGCAAAAGATTCACAGAAAGAAGCTACTATCTCAGAGTCAAGTCCATATTTAGTGCTAAATTTACGAAAAACATCGGTATCCATAAAAAAAATTAACACAATCAAACCTAGGTGTCATACCTGACTCCTTAACTTTGTCGAGGTCCCAATCTTCAGAGTTACATTAAATTCTTTCCAATAAATCCCATTTGAATTCAATAGTCTTCATCATAAAAGAGCCAGCACAAGAAGTATCAAGCATGGTGCGATTGCTATCAGAAAGCCGAGCATAAAATTTTTGAATAATCATTTCTCTTGAGAGCTCATGATTGGGGCATGAATATAACATTGATTTAAGCCTCCCCCAAGCTTGAGCGATGCTTTCTCCTTCGCGAGGCCAAAAATTATATATATAATTGCGATCACGATGAACAAGATGCATAGGATAAAACTTCGGATGAAATTCCAATTTCAATCATTTATAGTTCCATGACCCCGTATCATCACATAGCCTATACCATGTCGATACATCTCCCTTCAAAGATAAAGGGAAGACCTTCTTACTAACAACATCTCTGGGTACACCTACAAGCTTAAATAATCCACAAACTTCATCCACATATATTAGATGCTCATCAGGATGCTTTGTTCCATCTCCTACAAAAGGATTAGCTAGCAGTTTTTCTATCATACCCGAAGGAATTTCGAAGCAGACATTTTCATTTTCAATAGGTTCAGTAGGTTGAGGAGCAACTCTTTGCTCTACTGGTCGGGGTGAAGATACCCCGAACAAGCCCCTCAGAGGATTACTTTCCATAGTAACAAGTGACAGTAAATTTAAGCACACTATATAAATTTTTCCTTACCAAATTCCACCTACCAAAGGCGCTTCACTCCCCGGCAACGGTGCCAGAAAAGAGTCTTGATGACCCGCAAGTATAGGGGATCTATCATAGTCCTTTCAACAAGTAAGAGTGTCAAACCCAACGAGGAGCAGAAGGAAATGATAAGCGGTTTCCAGCAAGGTATTCTCTGCAAGTACTGAAATAAGTGGTAACAGATAGTTTTGTGATAGGATAATTTGTAACGAGCAACAAGTAACAAAAGTAAATAAAGTGCAGACAGGTGGCCCAATCCTTTTTGTAGCAAAGGACAAGCCTGGACAAACTCTTATATAGAGAAAAGCGCTCCCGAGGACACATGGGAATATCGTCAAGCTAGTTTTCATCACGTTCATATGATTCATGTTCGGTACTCTGATAATTTGGTATGTGGGTGGACCGGTGCTTGGGTACTGTCCTTACTTGGACAAACATCCCACTTATGATTAACCTCTATTGCAAGCATCCAAAACTACAACAAAAGTATTAAGGTAAATGATACGTCTCCAACGTATCTACTTTTCCAAACACTTCTGCCCTTGTTTTGGACTCTAACTTGCATGATTTGAATGGAACTAACCCGGACTGGCGCTGTTTTCAGCAGAATTACCATGGTGTTATTTATGTGCAGGAGCAAACGTTCTCGGAATGACCTGAAACTTCACGGAGCCACTTTTCAGAAAATAAGAAAAATACCTGCAAAAGATGAAGGCCACGGGGCCCACCACCTCTCCATGAGGGTGGGGGCGCGCCTGCCCCCTAGGGCGCCCCCTACCTCGTGGGCCCCCTGTTGACTCTCCGACTCCAACTCCAACTCCATATATTGAGTTTCGGGGAGAAAAAAACCAAGGAGAAGAAATCATCGCGTTTTACGATACGGAGCCGCCGCCAAGCCCTAAAACCTCTCAGGAGGGCTGATCTGGAGTCCGTTAGGGGCTCCGGAGAGGGGAATCCGTCGCCATCGTCATCATCAACCATCCTCCATCACCAATTTCATGATGTTCACCGCCGTGCGAGAATAATTCCATCATAGGCTTGCTGGACGGTGATGGGTTGGATGGGATCTATCATGTAATCGAGTTAGTTTTGTTAGGGTTTGATCCCTAGTGTCCACTATGTTCTGAGATTGATGTTGCTATGACTTTGCTATGCTTAATGCTTGTTACTAGGGCCCGAGTGCCATGATTTCAGATCTGAACCTATTATGTTTTCATCAATATATGAGTGTTCTTGATCCTATCTTGCAAGGCTATAGTCACCTATTATGTGTTATGATCCGTTAACCCCGATGTGACAATAATCGGGATACTTACCGGTGATGATCGTAGTTTGAGGAGTTCATGTATTCACTATGTGTTAATGCTTTGTTTCGGTACTCTATTAAAAGGAGGCCTTAATATCCCTTAGTTTCCGTAAGGACCCCGCTGCCACGGGAGGGTAGGACAAAAGATGTCATGCAAGTTCTTTTCCATAAGCACGTATGACTATATTCGGAATACATGCCTACATTACATTGATGAACTGGAGCTAGTTCTGTGTCACCCTAGGATATGACTGTTACATGATGAACCGCATCCGGCATAATTCTCCATCACTGATCCATTGCCTACGAGCTTTCCATATATTGTTCTTCACTTATTTACTTTTCTGTTGCTATTGCTATCATCACTACAAAATACCGAAAACATTACTTTTACTATTGTTACCTTTTGCTCCCGTTATCACCACTATCATATTACTTTGCTACTAAACACTTCGATGCAGATATTAAGTTTCCAGGTGTCGTTGAATTGACAACTCAGCTGCTAATACTTGAGAATATTCTTTGGCTCCCCTTGTGTCGAATCAATAAATTTGGGTTGAATACTCTACCCTCAAAAACTGTTGCGATCCCCTATACTTGTGGCTTATCAAGACTATTTTCTGGCGCTGTTGCCGGGGAGCATAGCTCTATTCTTTGAGTCACTTGGGATATATATCTTCTTATCATTATGAAGAACTTGAGATATCCAAAAACCAAGATCTATCCCTCAACTACGAGGGGAGGTAAGGAACTTCCATCTAGCTTTGCACTTGATTCACCTTCTATTATGAGTAAGTTTGCGACACCTACACCTGCTTCTGTTATTCGTTCTGATATGTCGCATGTTATTGATGATGCCACTTCTGCTATGCATGATACTTATGATGAAACTACCTCTATGCCTGATACTACTGTGCCACTTAGTGATTTTCTTGATGAACAACTTGCTAGGGCTAGAGAGATTGAAAATATTGAATCTGATGATACTGATGAAAGTGATGATGAAGAATCACTTGTTATTCCTAAGGGTTATGTTTTTGATCAAGAAGCTTCTTTAGCTATTTTAGCTTGCGAAAATAGAAATGAACTCAAAATATTATTAGCTAAATGGAGTAAGCAATCTCTAAATGCTAGAATGAAACCTGACCCTGCTTTTCCTACTTCACCTATCTTTGTTACTGATAAGGATTATGAATTCTCTGTTGATCCTGATATAATTACTTTGGTTGAATTTGATCCTTTTCATGGTTATGAATCTGAAACTGTTGTGGCACATCTTACTAAATTGAATGATATAGCCACCCTGTTCACTAAAGATGAGAGAACTCATTACTTTTATATCCTTAAAATATTTTCGTTCTCATTAAAGGGTGATGCTAAGATATGGTTTAATTCTCTTGATCCTGGTTGTGTGCGTAGTCCCCAGGATATGATTTATTACTTCTCTGCTAAATATTTCCCTGCTCATAAGAAACAAGCTGCTTTAAGGGATATATATAATTTTGTGCAAATTGAAGAAGAGAGTCTCCCACAAGCTTGGGGGAGGCTTCTCCAATTACTTAATGCTTTGCCTGATCATCCTCTTAAGAAAAATGAAATACTTGATATCTTTTATAATGGACTAACCGATGCCTCCAGAGATTACCTCGATAGTTGTGTTGGTTCTGTTTTCAGGGAAAGAACACCGGATGAAGCTGAAATTCTATTGAATAATATGTTGACAAATGAAAATAATTGGACACCTCCGAAGCCAATTCCTGAGCCTATTCCTAAACCAACTCCGAAGAAGAGTGGTATTCTATTTCTCAGTCCTGAAGATATGCAAGAGGCAAAGAAATCTATGAAAGAGAAAGGTATTAAAGCTGAAGATGTTAAGAATTTACCTCCTATTGAAGAAATACATGGTCTTAACTTACCGCCTGTTGAAGAAACATATAATCTTAATCCTTTACCTATTGAAGAAACCCATGGTCTTGATAACCCGACATAGGTAGTAAAGGTAAATTCTCTCTATAGATATGATAAAGCTGAAATCCCATTTACTAAATTTGCTAGCCCATGCATAGATGAGTTTGATAAATTTATGGCCAAGCAAGAAGATTTTAATGCTTATTTTGGTAGACAATTGAAATACAATTCAAATATGCTTGGACACTTGGTTGATTATATGGCTAATGTTAAAGGTGAACTTAAACTTATTAGTAAACATGCTTCTACGATTACCACTCAAGTAGAACAAGTACTTAAAGCTCAAAATGATTTTCTCAATGAATTGAATAGTAAAGATAATGATTATGCTGTTATAGTGGCTACTAGAGCTGGTAGAATGACTCAGGAACCTTTGTATCCTAAAGGCCACCCTAAGAGAATTGAGCAAGATTCTCAGAGAAATAACATAGATGTACCTAGTTCTTCTAAAAAGAAGAAAAAGAAAAATGATAGGACTTTGCATGCCTCTAGTGGTCCTGTTACTGAAACACCTGAGAATCCAAATGATATTTCTATTTCTGATGCTGAAAATCAATCTGGCAATGAACCTAAAACTAGTGATAATGCTAATAATAATGTTCATAATGATGCTCAACCTAGTAATGATAATGATATAGAAATTGAACCTCCTCCTGATCTTGATAACCCATAATCAAAGAATCAACGTTATGATAAGAAAGACTTTGTTGCTAGGAAACATGGTAAAGAAAGAGAGCTTGGGTTCAGAAACCCATGCCTTTTCCTCCCAAACCATCCAAGGAAAAGGATGATGAGGATTTTGAGCGCTTTGCTGAAATGATTAGACCTATCTTTTTGTGTATGCGATTAACTGATTTTCTTAAAACCAATCCTTATGCTAAGTACATGAAAGATATTATTACAAATAAAAGAAAGATACCAGAAGCTGAAATTTCCACCTTGCTTGCTAATTATACTTTTAAGGGTGGAATACCAAAGAAACTTGGAGATCCAGGAGTGCCCGCTATACCATGCTCCATTAAAAGAAACTATGTTAAAACTGCTTTCTGTGATCTTGGAGCCGGTGTTAGTGTTATGCCTCTCTCTTTATATCGTAGACTTGATTTGAATAAGTTGACACCTACTGAAATATCTTTGCAAATGGCTGATAAATCAACTGCTATACTTGTCGGTATTTGTGAGGATGTGCCTATTGTAGTTGCAAATGTTACTATTTTAACGGACTTTGTTATTCTTGATATTCCTGAGGACGATAGTATGTCTATTATTCTTGGAAGACCCTTTTTGAATATTGCAGGGGCTGTTATTGATTGCACTAAAGGCAATGTCACTTTTCATGTTAATGGTAATGAGCATACAGTACACTTTCCGAGGAAACAACCTCAAGTTCATAGTATCAACTCTATTGGAAAAATGCCATCGATTATATTTGGAGGTTATGAATTTCCTCTTCCTACTATCAAGAAGAAATATGATATTCTTATTATTGGGGATGTGCATATCCCCGTTGAGGTAACATAGTGTTATTCGAAATTTCTTTGGTTCCATGTTATTCGGAATGAGTTCGTTAACAAAACTTGATCAACCTTGTTAGTGGATTCCTTTTGATGATCATGAGATGGATGAAACTAGAAGGCACAACCTTCTGTACCCTCCTTTTACTTTCTATTATTTATATTAAATAAAATAAAATAAATATTTTCTGTCTGTTATCTGATTATCCGTGCAATATAAAAATACCTCTAAAATAAAAGTTCTCCAAATGCCATGAAATTTAAATATGATTTTTTCCAGAATATTTGAGAATATTTGGCACAAAGAACACAGCAGGGGGGTCAACCACCTGCCCACGAGGGTGGAGGGCGCGCCCCCTGCCTCGTGGGCCCATGGTGGCCCTCCTCCACTTATACTTTCACCCATACACTCCTTCTTCCTCCCCCAAACACGAATAACCAGCTCAAACCCGAGTCCAAGCTCATCTTGCTGCCATTTTCGATCTCCTTGCTCAAAGCACCTCTCACAAAACTGCTTGGGGAGATTGCTCCTTGGTATGTGACTCCTCCATTGGTCCAATTAGTTTTTGTTCTAGTTCTTTATTCATTGCAAATTTGTGTTGCTTAGGTGACCCTATTCTTGAGCTTGCATGTCAAATTTATATGGTTCCAAGTAGTTTTGATGCATGATATAGGCTCTAGGCACTTGTAGGAGTAGTTGCTATCAATATTATTGAGTTTGGTTTACTTTTATTTTGAAGTTACTAAAAATTTCAGAATTTTTCAGAGGAAGAAAAATGCTTAGGAAAATGTTCCAAGGTGGTTCTTCAAGGAAGCAAGGACCCAGGCTTGCAATGCGTGATGCTGATGACGAGCCACCAAGAGACGCTCCAGTGCATCCTTGTGAATGGCCCTCTGAGAACTTTATGGATCAAGCGGGAATTAAGGAAGAATTCAACGCATATTTGCGTAACGCTGATCTTGTGAGCTTCGAGGAAGAGAAGTGCAGCCAGTATCACAACCTCACCAGTACCTTTGTGAGGAGGTTTGAATTTTCAACTTCACGTAATTCTCCAACTGTCCTGTTTGATCTTTATGATAAATCTTACACTATGGACTTAGAGGATTTAACCACTGCTTGCAAACTTCCACAATGGGGTAGTATAAGGGATCCTCGCAAATATGAATTTAGATATTTTCTTGCTAGCATAAATGTGGGAGAATCTAGAGATATTACACAAGCTACCATAGGGAGCATTCACTTTCCTTCTATACATTATTTTGCTCTCTTCATACGTAGATGCATTAATGGTAAAGATGAGGCATGTCACATGTGTGTCCTTGATCTTAGTATTCTTATGAGTGCTGTGTTAGGAGACAAATCATATAATTTGGGAGCCATTGTTGCACGTAGGTTGCATCTTAGTAGACTTAATGGAGATTTCTTCGGTGAAATTTATGCAACCCGCATAGCTAATTTTCTTGGTATAGCCATACGCAAAGATGATATTGAATTACCTCCTGCTTATCTAGATTTTAATGATATGGTTCACCACCAGTTTGTCGAGAGGAACGAATCACCTCTCTAGTATCGACTAATCTTTGACAGACGTCGTGCTATCCGTATTACTCTCCCTGCTCCTGTCTTCTTTGATTATCAGGCAAGAGGAGGATATACTATTACCAGAGAGGAGGCAGATGAGTATGAGAGGAGAGAGGAGGCCGCTCGTCGCCACGCTGCAGCTCAGCAGGCGATAGCCGCTGCATCGCAGTACGACCCCAGCTACTATTATGGATATTCGCCAGGCCAGCCGTGGCCATAGACTAACTTAGGCCAAAAGCCTAAGCTTGGGGGAGTACATATTTCCCACCGACATTACATTTATGTTCACACACTCATTGCTAGATGTCGGTGCTCATACTTTTTCATTGTATCATCCATGCTAGTTTATTTTC
Organism: Triticum dicoccoides; assembly: GCF_002162155.2. Classification (NCBI taxonomy): domain Eukaryota; kingdom Viridiplantae; phylum Streptophyta; class Magnoliopsida; order Poales; family Poaceae; genus Triticum; species Triticum dicoccoides. The sequence continues at coordinate 107,733,105 of NC_041384.1, read as the reverse complement.
CGTTTTATGCTTTCTTCTTGTGTGTTTAATAAACCTTAAGAAAAACCAAAAAAAATTAGTTGTAACTTTTAGTTAGTTTAATTTCCATGCTTGTAGTAGTAATTAAAAAGAAAACCCAAAAAGATTTCCTGTTCTTTGCTTGTTGGGAGCTTTCCCGTATAAATAGTTTTATTTATTTTCTTTCCTTTGGGGTCGATAGGAGAAGACCATAATTAAATTGTTGAAGTGGCTCTTATATGAATTATTGTTGATCTGACAAAATAGCCCATATTGCCTTGTCTTCTCCTGTTTATTGAATGCTTGCAGATTCCAGCTTAGTCCAATGCACATGCACTATTATTATTATTCACATCATTCGATCGTGCAAGTGAAAGGCAATTATGATGATACATGATGAACTGGTTGAGATGAGAAAAGCTAGTATGAACTCGATCTTTTTTGTTTTTGTAAATATGATTAGCTCGTCGTTCCTGATTCAGCCTATTATGAATAAACATGTTTGCAATGACAACTAGAGATCATAATTTCTTGTGCCATGCTTGATTAGCTATGAGTTATAATGGTTTACCTTGCGTGCCAACATGCTATTAAAATGGTTATGATGTGGTATGATAGGGTGGTATCCTCCTCTGAATGATTTAAGTGACTTGACTTGGCACAGGTTCATGCATGTAGTTGAAACAAAATCAACATAGCCTTCACGATATTTATGTTCATGGTGGATTATATCCTCCTCATGGTTTCATTCGGTGTTGATTAATTTTAATGCATGTTAATGACTGTTGTCGCTCTCTAGCTGGTCGCTTCCCAGTCTTTTGCTAGCCTTCACCTGTACTAAGCGGGAATACTGCTTCTGCATCCAATCACTTAAACCCCAAAGTTATTCCACATGAGTCCACTATACCTACCTATATACGGTATCTACCTGCCATTCCAAGTAAATTTGTATGTGCCAAAATCTAAACCTTCAAATAAATATCCTGTTTTGTATGCTCGAATAGCTCATGTATCAACTAGGGTTGTCTGTATCTTCCATGTTAGGCGGGTTATTCTCAAGAGGAGTGGACTCCGCTCCTCACTCACGAGATAAATGGCTGGTCACCGGGATGCCCAGTCCCATGCTTTATGCAAACTAAATCAAAATAATTGCAAACAAAACTCCCCCTGGGACTCTTGTTAGTTGGAGGTACTCATTGTTTCGAGCGAGCCATGGATTGATGCTTGTTGGTGGAAGGGGGAGTATAAACTTTACCATTCTATTTGGGAACCACCTATAATGTGTGTAGCATGGAAGATATCGCCATCTCTTGGTTGTTATGTTGACAATGAAAGTATACCGCTCAAAATATTATTCACCTCTGTTTCAAAACCAAGCTCTGGCACCTCTACAAATCCCTGCTTCCCTCTGCGAAGGGCCTATCTATTTACTTTTATGCTAAGTCATCATCCTCTTATTAAAAAGCACCAGTTGGAGAGCACCACTGTTATTTGCATTCATTATTGTTAGTTTACATTGAGTATGACTTGACTGGATCTCTTTTACCATGAATTACAATGTCTAGTCAGTCCTTGGTCTTTAAAGGTGCTCTGCATTTATGTTTTGCGGTCTCAGAAAGGGCTAGCGAGATACCATCTTGTTATATCATATTATGATTGTTTTGAGAAAGTGTTGTCATCCGAGATTTATTATTATTGCTCGCTAGTTGATTATGCTATTGATATGAGTAAACTTGAGACCTATGCGTTATTGTGAATGTGGTTAGTTATAATCTTTGCTGAAAACTTGAATGCTGGCTTTACATATTTACAACAACAAGAGCAAATAGAGTTTGTAAAAGTTTTTCTTTATCACTTTCAGTTTATCAACTGAATTGCTTGAGGACAAGCAAAGGTTTAAGCTTGGAGACATTCTTTTGCCCTTGTTTTGGACTCTAACTTGCATGATTTGAATGGAACTAACCCGGACTGACGTTGTTTTCAGCAGAATTACCATGGTGTTATTTATGTGCAGGAGCAAACGTTCTCGGAATGACCTGAAACTTCACGGAGCCACTTTTCAGAAAATAAGAAAAATACCTGCAAAAGATGAAGGACAGGGGGCCCGCCACCTCTCCATGAGGGTGGGGGCACGCCTGCCCCCCTAGGGCGTGCCCCCCTACCTCGTGTGCCCCTTGTTGACTCTCCGACTCCAACTCCAACTCCAAATATTGAGTTTCGGGGAGAAAAAATCAAGGAGAAGAAATCATCGCGTTTTACGATACGGAGCCGCTGCCAAGCCCTAAAACCTCTCGGGAGGGCTGATCTGGAGTCTGTTCGGGGCTCCGGAGAGGGTAATCCGTCGCCATCGTCATCATCAACCATCCTCCATCACCAATTTCATGATGCTCACCGCCGTGCGTGAGTAATTCCATCGTAGACTTGCTGGACGGTGCTACCTCTTGAGCACTGCGCTGGATTTCCCCGAAGAGGAAGGGATGATGCAGCAAAGTAGCATAAGTATTTCCCTCAGTTTTTGAGAACCAAGGTATCAATCCAGTAGGAGGCTACGCTCGAGTCCCTCATACCTAGACAAAAACAATAGCTCAACGCAACCAACGCGCTTAGGGGTTGTCAATCCCTTCACGGTCACTTACGAAAGTGAGATCTGAGAGAGATGATAAATAATATTTTTGGTATTTTTGGTATAGAGATGCAAAGTAAATAAAGTAAAAGCAAAGTAAAAGCAAAACAATAATAAAGTAATGGAGATTGATATGATGAGAAAGAGACTCGGGGGCCATAGGTTTCACTAGTGGCTTCTCTCAAGAGCATAAGTATTCTACGGTGGGTGAACAAATTACTGTTGAGCAATTGACAGAATTGAGCATAGTTATGAGAATATCTAGGTATGATCATGTATATAGGCATCATGTCCGAGACAAGTAGACCGAAACGATTCTGCATCTACTACTATTACTCCACTCATCGACCACTATCCAGCATGCATCTAGAGTATTAAGTTAAAAACAGAGTAACGCCTTAAGAAAGATGACATGATGTAGAGGGATAATTTCATGCAATATGATAAAAACCCCATCTTGTTATCCTTGATGGCAACAATACAATACGTGCCTTGCTGCCCCTTCTGTCACTGGGAAAGGACACCGCAAGATTGAACCCAAAGCTAAGCACTTCTCCCATGGCAAGAACAACCAATCTAGTAGGCCAAACCAAACTGATAATTCGAAGAGACTTGCAAAGATAACCAATCATACATAAAAGAATTTAGAGAAGATTCAAATATTATTCATAGATAGACTGGATCATAAACCCACAATTCATCGGTCTCAACAAACACACCGCAAAAAGAAGATTACATTGAATAGATCTCCACAAGAGAGGGGGAGAACATTGTATTGCTATGGACCCGTAGGTCTGAAGTAAACTACTCACACTTCATCGGAGGGGCTTGGATGATGATGTAGAAGCCCTTTGTGATCGATGCCCCCTCCGGCGGAGCTCCGGAACAGGCCCCAAGATGGGATCTCGTGGATACAGAAAGTTGCGGCGGTGGAATTGGGTTTTTGGCTCCGTCCCTGATCGTTCGGGGTACGTGGATATATATATAGGAGGAAGAAGTATGTCAGTGGAGCTTCGAGGGGCCCATGAGGCAGGGGGCGTGCCCTAGGGGGGCGCCCCCTGCCCTCGTGACCACCTCGTGGCTTTCTTGACGGAGGGTCCAAGTCTCCTGGATCTTATCTGATGAGAAAATCACGTTTCCGAAGGTTTCATTCCGTTTGGACTCCGTTTGATATTCCTTTTCTCCGAAACCCTAAAACAGGCAAAAAACAGCAATTCTGGGCTGGGCCTCCGGTTAATAGATTAGTCCCAAAAATAATATAAAAGTGGAAAATAAAGCCCAATAATGTCTAAAACAGTAGATAATATAGCATGGAGCAATCAAAAATTATAGATACGTTGGAGACGTATCAAGCATCCCCAAGCTTAATTCCTGCTCGTCCTCGAGTAGGTAAATGATAAAAACAGAATTTTTGATGCGGAGTGCTACTTGGCATAATTTTAATGTAATTCTTCTTAATTGTGGTATGAATATTCAGATCCTAAAGATTCAAGACAAAAGTTCATATTGACAAAAAATGATAATATTTCAAGCATACTAACTAAGCAATTATGTCTTCTCAAAATAACATGGCCAAAGAAAGTTCATTCCTACAAAATCATATAGTTTAGTCATGTTTCATTTTCGTCACACAAGAATGCTATCATCATGCACAACCCCGATGACAAGCCAAGCAATTGTTTCATACTTTAGTAATCTCAAACCTATAAACTTTCACGCAATATATGAGCGGGAGCCATGGACATAGCACTATGGGTGGAATAGAATATAATGAGGGGGTTATGTGGAGAATACAAAAAAGGAGGAAGTCTCACATCAGCGAGGCAAATCAATGGGCTATGGAGGTGCCCACCGATTGATGTTAATGCAAGGAGTAGGGATTGCCATGCAACGGATGCACTAGAGCTATAAATGTATGAAAGCTCAACAAAAGAAACTAGTGGGTGTGCATCCAACTTGCTTGCTCACGAAGACCTAGGGCACTTGAGGAGGCCCATTGTTGGAATATACAAGCCAAGTTCTATAATGAAAAATTCCCACTAGTATATGAAAGTGATAACATGAGAGACTCTCTACTATGAAGATCATCGTGCTACTTTGAAGCACAAGTGTGGTAAAAGGATAGTAACATTGTCCCTTCTCTCTTTTTCTCTCATTTTTTTGGGCCTTCTCTTTTTTTTATGGCCTTTCTTTTTTTTGGGCCTTCTCTTTTTTATGGCCTTTCTCTTTTTTTATTCCTCACTTGGGACAATGCTCCAATAATGATGATCATCACACTTCTATTTATTTACAACTCGATACTAGAACAAAGATGACTCTATGTGAATGCCTCCGGTGGTGTGCCGGGATATGCAATGAACCAAGAGTGACATGTATGAAAGAATTATGAACAGTGGCTTTGCCACAAATACTATGTCAACTACATTCATGCTAAACAATATGACAATGATGAATGTGTCATGATGAACGAAATGATGGAAAGTTGCATGGCAATATATCTTGGAATGGCTATGGAAATGCCATAATAGGTAGGTATGGTGGCTGTTTTGAGGAGGATATAAGGAGGTTTATGTGTGAAAGAGTGTATCATATCACGGGGTCTGGATGCACCGGCGAAGCTTGCGCCAACTCTCAATATGAGAAAGGGCAATGCACGGTACCGAAGAGGCTAGCAAGGATGGAAGGGTCAGAGTGCGTATAATACATGGACTCAACATTAGTCATGAAGAACTCACATACTTATTGCAAAAACCTACAAGTCATCAAAAACCTTGGCACTACGCGCATGCTCCTAGGGGGATAGATTGGTAAGAAAAGACCATCGCTCGTCCCCGACCGCCACTCATAAGGAAGACAATCAAATAACACCTCATGTTTCAAATTTGTTGCATAACGTTTACCATACATGCATGCTACGGGACATGCAAACCTCAACACAAGTATTTCTCAATTTAACAACTACTCAACTAGCATGACTTTGATATTATTACCTCCATATCTCAAAACAATCATCAAGCATCAAACTTTTCTTAGTATTCAACACACTCATAAGAAAGTTTTATTATTAATCTTGCATACCAAGCATATTAGGATTTTAAGCAAATTACCATGCTATTAAGACTCTCAAAATAATCTAAGTGAAGCATGAGAGATCAATAGTTTCTATAAAACAAATCCACCACCGTGCTCTAAAAGATATAAGTGAAGCACTAGAGCAAAACTATAAAGCTAAAAAGATATAAGTGAAGCACATAGAGTATTCTATCAAATTCCAAATCATGTATGGCTCTCTCAAAAGGTGTGTACAGCAAGGATGATTGTGGTAGACTAACAAGCAAAGACTCAAATCATAAAATACGCTCCAAGCAAAACACATATCATGTGGTGAATAAAAATATAACTCCAAGTAAAGTTACCGATAGAAGTAGACGAAAGGGGGGATGCCTTCCGGGGCATCCCCAAGCTTTGGCTTTTAGGTGTCCTTAGATTATCTTAGGGGTTCCATGGGCATCCCCAAGCTTAGGTTCTTGCCACTTCTTGTTCCATAATCCATTAAATCTTTACCCAAAACTTGAAAACTTCACAACACAAAACTTAAAGTAGAAAATCTCGTGAGCTCCGTTAGCGAAAGAAAACAAAAGACCACTTCAAGGTACTGTAATGAACTCATTCTTTATTTATATTGGTGTTATACCTACTTTATTCCAACTTCTCTATGGATTATAAACTATTTTACTAGCCATAGATTCATCAAAATAAGCAAACAACACACGAAAAATAGAATCTGTCAAAAACAGAACAGTCTGTAGTAATCTGTAGCTAGCGCAAGATATGGAACCCCAAAAATTCTAAAATAAATTGCTGGACGTGAGGAATTTATCTATTAATCATCTTCAAAAAGAATTAACTAAATATCCCTTTCCAAATAAAAATGATAGCAGTTCTCGTGAGCGCTAAAGTTTATGTTTTTTACAGCAAGTTCAATCAAGACTTTCCCCAAGTCTTCCCAACGGTTCTACTTGGAACAAACACTAATTAAACACCAAAAGCACAACCAAAACAGAGTCTAAATAATTTATTTATTACTAAACAGGATCAAAAAGCAAGGAATAAAAATAAAATTGGGTTGTCTCCCAACAAGCGTTATCGTTTAACGCCCCTAACTAGGCATAACAAGCAAGAATAGATCTAGGTATTGCCATCTTTGGTAGGCAATTCTTCGATGAGGCATCTATCTCCCTTAGGAATTTCTTTCTTTCTAGTGATTATCAAACTCTTAGGCACAAGATCGAAAAATTCATTTGTAGCAAGTGGTTCCTTAATGATAGCAAAGAGATTGGGATGAATACTTATAGATTTAAGATCCGCAGTTTCCTTAATAGATGAGTCACCCTTATTTTTAGGAACATACATAAGCTTGGAAATTTTAGTAGGAGGACTTGGAGTATTCTTTACGGAAGAAAAATCGGTTCCCAAGTTTGTAATGATACCCTCAAGTTTATCAATTCTAGTAGAATCTAAGTTTATCTTCTCATTAACTATGGGTTCCTTTTCCTTAATATTTTTCAGAGTCATTCCTACCTTAGATCCATATTGAGTAATTTGATTCTGGATCTTTTTATCTAGATTTTCAATTAATTCAATAGTAGCAACTTTATTTTCAATAATTTCAAGTCTTTGCATAACATGCTCCAAAGTTAACATAGTTCCATTAACCAAAAGAGGTGGTGAACCAAATAAATCTAACATAGCATTATAAGAATCAAAAGTATGGCTACCCAAGAAATTCCCTCCGATAATGGTATCAAGGATATATCTATACCAAGGATTAACACCTACATAAAAATTGCGGAGAAGAACTGAAGTAGATTGCTTCCTGGTAGATCTATTTTGAGCATTGCAAATTCTATACCAAGCATCTTTTAGATTTTCTCCCTCCCTTTGTTTAAAATTTAGAACTTCATTCTTGGGAGACAAAGGAGAAGATAAGAGACTAGCCATGACGACAAGCAAACAAACTAACACATGAGCAAACAAACGGGCAAAAAGGCAAACGGAGAAAGAAAGGGAGGATAGAGAGAGAGGGCGAATAAAACAGCAAGGGTGAATTGGGGGGAGAGGAAAACAAGAGGAAAATGACAAATAATGTAATGCGGGAGATAGGGATTGTGATGGGTACTTGGTATGTTCACTTTTGCGCAGACTCCCCGGCAACGGCGCCAGAAATTCTTCTTGCTACCTCTTGAGCACTGCGTTGGATTTCCCCGAAGAGGAAGGGATGATGCAGCAAAGTAGCGCAAGTATTTCCCTCAGTTTTTGAGAACCAAGGTATCAATCCAGTAGGAGGCTACGCTCGAGTCCCTCATACCTACACAAAAACAATAGCTCAACGCAACCAACGCGATTAGGGTTGTCAATCCCTTCACGGTCACTTACGAAAGTGAGATCTGATAGAGATGATAAATAATATTTTTGGTATTTTTGGTATAGAGATGCAAAGTAAATAAAGTAAAAGCAAAGTAAAAGCAAAGCAATAATAAGTAATGGAGATTGATATGATGAGAAAGAGACCCAGGGGCCATAGGTTTTACTAGTGGCTTCTCTCAAGAGCATAAGTATTCTACGGTGGGTGAACAAATTACTGTTGAGAAATTGACAGAATTGAGCATAGTTATGAGAATATCTAGGTATGATCATGTATATAGGCATCAAGTCCGAGACAAGTAGACCGAAACGATTCTGCATCTACTACTATTACTCCACTCACCGACCGCTATCCAGCATGCATCTAGAGTATTAAGTTAAAAACAGAGTAACGCCTTAAGCAAGATGACATGATGTAGAGGGATAATTTCATGCAATATGATAAAAACCCCATCTTGTTATCCTCGATGGCAACAATACAATACATGCCTTGCTGCCCCTTCTGTCACTGGGAAAGGACACCGCAAGATTGAACCCAAAGCTAAGCACTTCTCCCATGGCAAGAACAACCAATCTAGTAGGCCAAACCAAACTGATAATTCGAAGAGACTTGCAAAGATAACCAATCATACATAAAAGAATTCAGAGAAGATTCAAATATTATTCATAGATAGACTGGACCATAAACCCACAATTCATCGGTCTCAACAAACACACCGCAAAAAAGAAGATTACATCGAATAGATCTCCACAAGAGAGGGGGAGAACATTGTATTTAGATCCAAAAAGAGAGAAGAAGCCATCTAGCTACTAGCTATGGACCCGTAGGTCTGAAGTAAACTACTCACACTTCATCGGAGGGGTTTGGATGATGATGTAGAAGCCCTCCGTGATCGATGCCCCCTCCGGTGGAGCTCCAGAACAGGCCCCAAGATGGGATCTCGTGGATACAGAAAGTTGCGGCGGTGGAATTAGGTTTTTGGCTCCGTCCCCGATCGTTTGGGGGTACGTGTGTGACGCCCCCGATTCAATCGTACACTAATCATACACGCAAATGTGTATAATCAAGATCAGGGACTCACGGGAAGATATCACAACACAACTCTACAAATAAAATAAGTCGTACAAGCATCATATTACAAGCCAGGGGCCTCGAAGGCTCGAATACAAGACCTCGATCATAGACGAGTCAGCGGAAGCAACAATATTTGAGTACAGACATAAGTTAAACAAGTTTGCCTTAAGAAGGCTAGCACAAACTGGGATATAGATCGAAAGAGGCATAGGCCTCCTGCCTGGGATCCTCCTAAACTACTCCCGATCGTCGTCAGCGGGCTGCACGTAGTAGTAGGCACCTCCAGTGTAGTAGTAGTCGTCGTCGACGGTGGCATCTGGCTCCTGAGCTCCAACGTCTGGTTGCAACAATCGGGTATAGGAAGGGGGGAAAAGGGGGAGTAAAGCAACCGTGAGTACTCATCCAAAGTACACGCAAGCAAGGAGCTACACTACATATGTATGCATTGGTATCAAATGGAAAAGGCTATCATATGTGGGCTGAACTGCAGAATGTCGGAATAAGAGAGGGATAGCTAGTCCTATCGAAGACTACGCTTCTGGCCACCTCCATCTTGCAGCATGTAGAAGAGAGTAGATGGTAAGTTCACCCAGTAGCATCGCATAGCATAAACCTAACCGATGATCCTCCCCTCGTCGCCCTGTGAGAGAGCGATCATCGGTTGTATCTGGCACTTGGAAGGGTGTGTTTTATTAAGTATCCGGTTCTAGTTGTCATAAGGTCAAGGTACAACTCCGGGTCATCCTTTTACTGAGGGACACGGCTATTCTAATAGATCAACTTCCCTACAGGGGTGCACCACATTTCCCAACACGCTCGATCCCCTTTGTCAGGACACACTTTTCTGGGTCATGCCCGGCCTTAGAAGATCAACACGTCGCAGCCCTACCTAGGCACAACAGAGAGGTCAGCATGCCGGTCTAAATCCTATGGCGCAGGGGTTTGGGCCCATCGCCCTTTGCACACCTGCACGTTGCGAATGCGGCCAGAGAGCAGACCTAGCAACCTCCATTACAAAGGAAGTTGCGTTACGCGGTCCAACCCGGCGCGCGCCGCTCAGTCGCTGACGTCACGAAGGCTTCGGCTGATACCACGATGTCGAGTGTCCATAACTGTCCCCGCATAGATGGTTAGTGCGTATAGGCCAGTAGCCAGACTCAGATCAAATACCAAGATCTCGTTAAGCGTGTTATTTTGAAATAACCACAGGCACCGACCAGGGCCAGGCCCACCTCTCTCCTAGGTGGTCTCAACCTGCCCTGTCGCTCCGCCACAAAGTAACAGTCGGGGGCCTTCGGGAACTCAGGCCCACCTCTACCAGGATGGAGCCACCTTCCCCTTCAGCCCCCAACATCAGAATCACTCGCGGGTACTCCTACGAGTCGACCCGACTTTAGTCACCACCTGTATAGCATGTATATATGTATAAGTATATACGCGTGATCACTTCCCGAGTGATCACGGCCCGATAGTATAGCATGGCAGACGGACAAGAATGTAGGGCCACTGATGATAAACTAGCATCCTATACTAAGCATTAGGATTGCAGGTAAAGGTAACAACAGTAGTAGCAAGGACAAGCTATGCATCAGGATAGGATTAACGAAAGCAGTAACATGCTACACTACTCTAATGCAAGCAGATAGAGAAGAGAGGCGGTATCTGGTGATCAAGGGGGGGGGGGCTTGCCTAGTTGCTCTGGCAAGAGAGAGGGGTCATCAACACCGTAGTTGAACTCGGGGTCTCCGGCAGTCTCGGGGTCTACCGGAAAGAAGTAACGGAGGGGGAACACAATAAATAACAGAGCAATCAATATAACAAAAAGCAAGATGTGGCATTACGTTGTGCTAGGGGTGACCTGTCGCGGTACTAAGTGATACAGGCGAAAAAGGGGGGAACATCCGGGAAACTATCCCCGGTGTTTTGCGTTTTCGGACAGATGAACCGAAAGGGGAAAGTTGCGTGTTTGCTATGCTAGGGATGTGTGGCGGACGAACGGGCTACCTATCCGGATTCATCTCGTTGTTCTGAGCAACTTCCATGTATAAAACTTTTTCATCTGAGTTACGGATTAATTTCTATGATTTATCAAGGTTTTAGCAATATTCCGAAAATCCCTGAAATTTTGCTAAGTCTTTGAATTCGACAATTTTTTAAACATCACTTAGCTGTTTTCCGGAGGCTATAACTATTGTTCTGTACGTCCTATAGCTTAGTGCCCTTTACCAATTTTTATCATCTTTCTGTGATCTACATGATAGTGTCATTGACATCCACGTTAGCGTTCAGTTGCTTGATCAAAACTACATTTGAAAGTGCCACTTGAAGTTAATTCCAGATATTGTTAAAATATACGAACATAGGATTTTGTGAATTTCATAGGATTTAATCCTTACATCTTTTGAATTTGGCCCAATGCGATGTTTTGAACCTTGTCAAGTGTACTACCTGCCCATAATATTCTTGCTCCTGTTAGCAGTTGTTTAGTCATTGTTTAAGGGCAGTCCAGGGGGTTACTCGTCGTAATATTAGAAAAGCTAGCTAACAGCTACAGTAAGCATCAGTTAGCATCGAAAACAACAGATGAGTAGCAAGTCGTAGCAGCAGACAGCAGGTAGGTACGCCGGCGCGTGCGCACGCGCAAGGCACGGCCAGTGCGGGGCATGCGGGCGCAGCGGCAACCAGGGCGTGGGCGCGCGATGCCGAACTAGCAAGCGGGGCGCGCGCAGCTGTAGGCGGGCGAGGCAACGAGGTACGCGGTAGGGCGGAGGCGGTGCTTGCGCACGGGCGAACACAGACGACTACGGTGACAGTAGGCGAGCGGCGATCGCAAGTCCGGGCAGGCGCAGCTACAGTAGTTTGAGTAGCAGCAGCAGTACGGCTACGCGCGTGCCAGCGGTCGGGCTAACCGCGAGCTCGGCTGGAGCTCGCACGGCGTGGAACAATAGGGGCGCGGCGAGGCATAGGTGAGCGTGCGTGAGGCCACGGCGAGGCGAGCACGGGGCTTGACTCGGAGCAGCAGGGCATGGCGAGCGGAGTCAAGGGCATGGGCGCGAGCGGAGTTGGGTGCGTTGACTGGACGGTGTGAGTGCGCGTCGGGTGCCGTGGAGATGGACGAGGCCAGGGGAGGGGAGTGAGCTCACCGGGCGGCTCACGGAGGCCGGTGAAAGATTAGTAGCTGCAGCGGTGTCCGAATGTGAGGAAGGGCGACGGCGAGTTCATGGTGACCGACAGGTAAGAAGAAGAAGCAGGCGGCTTGGTGGCTGCTCCCCGGCTCGTAGACTCGGCGTAGTCGACGAAGTCATGGACGATGGGGTCCCTGGACGCCTAGGAGAGGGACGACGATGACGGACGCCGCGGTTGTCGACGGTGGTGGCGACAACAACGCTCGTCGGTGACGCATCTCGAGAGGGAGGTGGAGCAGGAGATGGAGGATGATGGAGTGGGTGAATGGGGAGATGGGATCGAGGGGTCGGGGCGTGGCGCCCTTATCCCCTCCCGGCGCTGTCGGCGACAGGGTGCGGCGGCGACCAAGCCCCTGTAGCGACCTGGTCGCGTGAACAGGGGAGAGAGGAGGGTTCGGTGAGGGTGGGCCGGCCTGATGGCTTAGTGGGCCAAAGCCCAGGGGTAGGCCGGTTCTTTTTATTTATTTTTTTGTTACGTTTTGGTTTTCTTTCTTTTTATTACTCTATGTTTCTATTATTTTAGTAGGCAAAAGCAGCTTTACTAAAACATATGACTGGCTCTATAAATTGAGTTACAAAATAACCCACAGCCACAAAAAGTTTCACACATAATAAAAATAGTTTAACATTTTATAAATTAGGAAAGGCATTTAACAATTATTTTTAGTCACTGTTATATTCACAAAAGAGTATTTAAATACTTTACAAAGTGTTGGATCACCACCATAATTAGTTATGGAATATTTCCCACACTTTGAACAATTTATTTTGCATGGTTGAGAAATTTGAATGTTGAGCTTTAATTTGAATTTGAGTTTGAACTAAGAGTTGGATCAAGCGAGGATTAGCAACAGTAATGTGATGACATGGCACCATTAACAAGGGATTACTGTAGCTTAATTATCCGGGCGTCACAATTCTCCTCCACTACAAGAAATCTCGTCCCGAGATTTAAGAGGTAGAGTAAGGGGGAAAGGGTCTGGTTACAAAATTTTACCGAATCTTGTCGGTCTTGGTTGCTCTTCTCGAAGAGGTCGATCCATAGCGTTGATTTATTCATACCTATGCATCAATGCATCATGATGAAGTTGTCTTCCTTTCTTCGGGAACTCATCGTACTTATGAAGGAATAAGGGGGTATTCTGGGAGGGGTATTCTAGGAGAATGGACCTCTACAAGGTTGTCTAGCTTGTAGATAACATCGGGGAAGGTGGCAGAAAGTAACTCTCAAATTGAAACTTAATAAAATATCAAGAGCAAAGTATGACGGTCGCATGAGAAGTTTCAAACGGATAGGAAATCGTTTGATGCCTAATCAGAAGGTGAAAGGGTTTCAGGGCAACGAGAATAAGTATTGCGTCTGATACCAGAATAGATCACTAGGAAGGTGACTCATGAATTACATACGAGGCCATGCGCGAGGAACTACCTTGGGAACATGGGGTATAGGAGAGTCGGGTTTCGATCCTGGGACCTGTGGGTTATGGGCCCACCATGTGGTTAAAAGTAGGAAAGGCGTTGACACCTTGCATGGCCATGTAAGTAAGGCGGTCAGAGGATAGCCTGTCAATTATGTTGGCAACAACGTCGGTACCAAGGGCGAGGGATGAAGATAACCATTTTCCTACTCGTTGAACGAGGCAGACCAATAGGCAAAGTTCTCGTCCATCGGTGGTTACCGAAATGTTATACAAAGGATCCATCAGGAACAACTTATAGAATAAGCCTTACAATTTCCTCATGGAAGAATGGCGAACCTTGCTAAAAAGGAAACTATATAGGTCCTCCGGGCAGATGTGCTAGGCATGACATCACCTTATTATAACTCTTGAAAATATGTTTCAACCATGATATCTGACCGAGATTCAGATCTGATGGTGTCAAAATACCTCAGACTCAGGAGGCCTGAGAAGGAAAGGTGCAACACAAATTTATGAGATGACATTGTAAAGTTCTCGGGAAATAACGTACGGAAGCAAGGCTCCGAAAGAAGAGTTCATCATTAAACCAAGGAGAGGATGAGGAGGTGGCTGATGGACTCAGCGATAATCTCCACTACTATTAAACAATCAAACAAGAACTTTCTTAGGTGCACCCAGTAATTAGTCCCACAACAACGTACAAACTAATCAGCACCACACGATTAGTCCCACAATTCTTAATCTAACAGTCAGTATTGATCTAATACTTTTGTGGCGTGCATTTAGCAATTTCCCACGACTGACCGTACTTCACCCGGAGAGGACTACTCGAACAACCAGTCCCTACAATCACGGATCGGGAGAGGCGCCCACCACCGCCGACGCTGCCGTGCCCAACCTCCACCACGGCCGACTGCCTCCGCGCGAATTCCCTTGCGAGGTTCTCTGTCGACCACGCCGCCTACTCCGGAGGCGAGGAGCTTGCCGACATCCAGCTCCACAAGGAGAAGTGCGCGCCACCGCTGACGCTGCCGCGCCCAACTTCCACCGCGGCCGACCGCCTCCGCTCGAATCCCCTTGCGAGGCTCTCCCGCCACCACGCCGTATACTCTCCATGGGGATCCTCTATAGCAGTGCCAGGCCGTTCACCACCGCCACGGCAGGCTGTTCACCGCAGACGCCACATGCCTGCACCCCACGGCTGGCCACCGCGCGCCTGGAGCATGCTCTTCCGCCTGTTCCCAGTGTGTCACTGCCGGCTCACCCGAGCGTGCCGATGATGGCCTTCGTTGCTGTCCCAGACACCAAGACCATCGCCGTCCTGGTCAGTCCTCTCCCTCCGCTGGCGCTGCGCTGGGTTCTACTGTCTCTCTTCCATCGTTGTTGCAACACCTTCTCTCCTTTGTTGTTGCTGCTGCCACCGCCGTGCTGCTCCTCCCTACTTCTGCCATTGCCGCTGGAGCTAGCCAAAATGGATCAAACATAGGTGAGTTAAATTGGGGGTGCATCCTTTATCTTGCTTGATACAATCTTCTTCAGTTGCCTTTTGATTTTTGTCATATATGTTGCCATGTTCGTTCTAGCACAATAGGTGTTTGTGTGTATGCCCATGCAATGATAGCACATGTGGTTTCACGCATGTATCCTCCTTTGTGTATGCCTATTCGTGATTACTCTTGAGCCATTAATTCATGCTAAGTAATGGTCCCACGCGATCTTGAGGAGCAGCATGTCGAGCCTTCGCATCTGCGACCACTGGGATTCGAAGCGGTTGATTGAGGTAGACGGCACTGAGAGCGAGGAGGAGCCGCCGAGAGGTATTACCAATTTGTTCCAGTTCACGGTCGCGGCCTGGCAATGGCAGCCAATTTCGACGAGGCCGAGGTTCCCGTAGTAGGGAGAGTCCCATTCCAACAGCGAGATGTAATAAGCACGTTTGCCTATGTCCTGACGGTGTCTCCTGCTCCATTGGCGCCTCCGCGGTGGAGCTGGAGCTTGAGGCTTCGCTCCGCTCCAAGCTGGAGTCGGAGCAAGCGGCGCGCGAGCAGGCGGCTCGTGCCCGCGAGGCCTGGGCTCCGGGTCCGGAGCGGGTGAAGGAGGGTGTGACTGGATCTGGCTTGCAGGGCTCTGGGTCTGGTCCCTCTCCTTCCCTGGTGGTGGACCCGTGGGAGGCGGCGGTGGCTTCTAGCGGTGGGATGTCTTCGTCCTCGGCTTCCCTCCCGGCTCTGGGGGTTGGGCGTGGTCCGTCGGCCCCGTCTCGGCCCCTACCTCCCCCTCCTCCTCGCTCGTTTGGGGCCGGATCTGGTTTTCGTCCGCCGCCTCGATCCTTCGCGGGGCCGGCGCGTCGGCCGCCCGGTTCGGCTTCTGGGGATGGGATCCTTCCCCCTCCCCAATTGCAGCAGCAACCCCGCCCCTCTCCCTCTTCCCACAGCAACCCCTCGGCGCTTACCTGCTTCGCTTGCCACAGACCGGGCCACTTTCAGTCTCGCTGCACCAATCCACCATTCTGCTTGATTTGTCGCTCTGATGGTCACCTCACGGTCAATTGCATGGATAGACAGAAACCTCCCGCGGTCATCCAGTTTGGTCTGGGTCTTCCTAGCTGCTCCTTCTTCGCTTTTGATGGTGACCTGCCTGTTCGGGAGGTGGCTCCTACGCTGTCCAATGCGGCTATTGTCTCTGTCAAAGACCAAAAGATCTCCCCCCAAACTCTGCTGGAAGGGCTTCGCATCTGGGATGTGGCTAGTTGGGACTGGCAAGTTGTGCAGCTGTCAGAGTTTGACTTCTCTGTGGTGTTCCCCTCCAAAGATTGCCTGCGAATGATTGCTTCCTACACCAGCTTCACCTTACCTCTTAATCAACTGGTGGTTTCTGTCAAAGCGGCTGCATCCAACGGTACTGCTGTTGGTCCTTTGTCTCAAGTGTGGGTGTTGATTGAAGATCTACCTGCTAGTCTGCGCTCGTCTATTTTCCTCATGTCCTTTGGGGTTTTGATTGGGAAACCCATCAAGGTGGATGAGGAGTCTTTGAACAAGGTTGGTCCTGCTCGGTTGAAGGTCTGGTGTGTTAATCCTGATCGGGTGCATGGCTTCATTGATGTCTATCCCTCTCCCAATGGCATCAGGTTGCGGGTGCGGGTGGAGGGGGCGACGGCAGCTGCTCCACCTTCCCCCCCTCCTCCTGCTAACCCTTCGAATAAACATGACAAGGAAGGGGATGGTTCTTTTGGTGGCCCCAATCAGAGTTTTGGGTCTAATCTCCGCTTCACTCAATCTGAATGGGATAGCCTGGCAGACTCAGAACGTGAGATGTTTCATTCTCAAGCGCCTGCTGGTGATGCTCCTCGTGAAGATGTAGTGATTCCCCCTTCAGTCCAGATGGCCCCCTTTGCTGCTGCTGATCTGCCTAAAGCTCCGCCCTGCTCGGCTACTCCTGTGTCTGCTGCATGCTCCAACCTCCCGGCTCGCCCTATCTCCCCCACTCGTTCGGGTATTGAAGATCTCCCTGGCTCTCCTGCTCGTGATATGATGGAATCACAACACCCCACGAAGAAGAAATCCTCAGTTCGCAAGTACTCGGCTAAGAGCCGGACCTCCTCGGGCTCGAAGCAATCTATGACGGGGATCTGTCGGCGTCTTGATCATGATCTGGGCTCCATGTCCCGCTCGGGCCCCCACGCTGGCTCTCCTGCTGCGCGGTCGCCTGCTATCCGCTCCCCGGTGTCCACGGCCCGCAAAGGTAGGCGGGTTTCACATTCTGGTGGCTCGATTCTGGAAAGGGCGGAGAAGCGGGCTGCGGCGAAGGACCTCCCTCCCCCAGGTACCTCCCCATCCCCATCGGTCGCTGTTTCTCCGGTTCGGGTGGTTTTACCTTCGATGTCTGATGATCATCTTTTAAACATTATGTCGGACGTGGGTTTGGTGGTTGATACTTCTATTGGCTCTCCCAGTTCACTCCTTGCTATTAGTCGGGCTAATGAATTGGCCCAAGCTACCATTGTGAAAGCCAAAGAGGTTGTTGCCTCGCGGGTGGCGGATGCTGGTTGTGTTGTGGGGGAGGCTTCGGGTGCTGGTAGTGGCCAGCCCTCATCCTCATCCTGCCTTGCTAAGAGGGGTACTAATAAACGATCTAAAACCTGTGTGGCCCCCAGCAGGTCGAGCCTCCGTATCAAGAACCTTTCGTATAAATGAGGGCCTTATTCTGGAATATTAGAGGGTTCGGTGCTAGGGGGCGCCGTGACCAACTGAAGGATTTGGTTCGTTCTAACTCTATTGACTTTGTGGGGCTGGTTGAAACGTTTAAGGATTCCTTTACCCCCAGTGAGCTTTCTGCTATCGTGGGTATGGATAGATTTCAGTGGCAATCTTTACCGGCTTCGGGCCACTCTGGTGGGATTCTGATCGGTTCTAATAAGGATATTTTTGACTTTGTTGCTTTTGATCATGGGTTTTATTGGGCTAGTGTTGTTCTCTCGCATAGATCTATGAATGCCCTCTATGAATTTATAGTTGTTTATGGGCCCGCGGATCACTCCTTTTCGCACCTTTTCCTTGATGAACTTTCGATCAAGCTTGAGTCCTGTTCTCTCCCGACGGTGATTGGGGGAGACTTTAATCTTCTGCGATGCCCTCTTGACAAGAATAATGATAATTTTTCCTGGTCTTTAGCCAATGCTTTTAACGACTTTATTAGTGTCAACGCCATTCGGGAGCTTCCTCGGGGGGGAGCCCGCTTTACTTGGTCTAATCATCAGGCGAACCCTATCAAATCCGTGCTTGATCGTGTCTTCCTATGTCCCAGTTGGGATGCCTTGTTTCCTAGGTCCTCTCTTGTAGCTAAATGTATTGTGGGGTCAGACCACACCCCCTTGATTCTGGATGATGGTTCCATTCGCAATATACCTCCGACTAGATTTCAGTTTGATGCTTCTTGGCTGTCTGTTGATGGCTTTGTTGACATGGTTGCGGCGAATATCTCCCAATCCCTCTCTCACAACCCCCGCTCTTTTGGCCCTCTGGATGATTGGCAGTCATGTGCTTATGCTTTACGAAAATTTCTTAGAGGCTGGTCGCGTAACCGTGCGGCGGAGGATCGCCGCTCCAAAGCCTTCCTTGAAAATCAGATCCTGAGCTGGATCGTACTGCGGACTCTATTGGGCTCTCGGATGATGGTTGGGCTGTTCGCTATAATCTGGAGGCCGCTCTTCTACAGCTGCATCATCAGGCTGAGATTTACTGGCGTCAGAGGGGCACCCTCAATTGGACTCTCAAAGGAGACGCTCCTACTGCTTATTTCTTTGCGATTGCAAACGGTAGGCGTAGGCGTTGTGAGATTAATAGCCTATTGATTAATGGTATGTGCTCTACAGACCAATCTGTGATTATGGCTCACGTGGTGGACTTCTTTTCATCTCTGTTAGGGGCTAAACCTCCATCGGGCCTGTCCATCTCCCCCCACCTCTGGAGTTCTGGTCTTAAAATTTCTCCTGAGAAGAATGCTTCCTTGATGATTCCGCTCTCCGATCAGGAAATCTGGGATGTGGTTAATTCTGCCAATACTAATGCTGCTTCCGGGCCTGATGGCTTCTCCATCCCTTTCTTTCGGAAATTTTGGCCCCAGTTGAAACAGTTGGTGTGTAACGTTATTCAGGGTTTTTGTCTTGGTACTGTCGACATCTCTCGCCTGAACTATGCTGTTATATCCCTGATCCCTAAGGTTAAGGGTGCTGATGTCATTTCCCAATTCCGGCCTATAGCGTTGATTAACAACTTTGCCAAGTTCCCTTCCAAAGGATTTGCGAACCGGCTGTCTCCGGTAGCTCACAGAGTTATTAGTCCCTTCCAATCTG
This sequence comes from Triticum dicoccoides, assembly GCF_002162155.2. NCBI lineage: Eukaryota > Viridiplantae > Streptophyta > Magnoliopsida > Poales > Poaceae > Triticum > Triticum dicoccoides. The sequence continues at coordinate 107,713,532 of NC_041384.1, read as the reverse complement.
CTTTTATCAAAGGGCGCTTTATTTTAGATGGCATTCTCTCCCTTCATGAGATAGTTCATGACCTCCATGTGCGGAAATCCAAAGCTATCATTCTCAAACTAGACTTCAAAAAAGCGTATGACTCGGTTAGCTGGTCTTTTCTCAGGCAGATTCTTCTTGCCAAAGGTTTCGATGGTGCCTATGTTCACCGTATCATGCAGTTGGTCTCGGGTGGCCACACTGCAGTTGCCGTAAATGGCGCTATTAGCAACTTCTTTGCGAATGGGAGGGGCCTCCGCCAAGGGGATCCGGCCTCCCCTGTTCTTTTCAACTTTGTGGCTGACGCTTTCTCCTGTATGCTCTCCAAAGAGGCTCGATGTGGACACATTATTCCTGTGGTCTCTCACCTACTTCCGGAAGGGGTCTCTCATTTTCAATATGCGGATGACACAATCATCTTGGTAGAGTTGGACAATGCCTGTATTGCCAATCTGAAATTTATTCTGTTGTGCTTCGAAGCTGTTTCTGGTCTTAAGATCAATTTCGCCAAGAGTGAGGTTATGGTGACGGGGGTTGACCGGGCGGAGGCCTTGCGGGTGGCCAGACTCCTCAACTGCTCCTTAGGTTCCTTTCCTTTCAAATATTTAGGTATTCCTATCGCTCCTGGTCTGCTTCACGCGAAAGACTTTGCTCCGGTGGTTGCTAAAGTGGGGAATAGGGTGCTTCCTTGGAGGGGTAGGTATAATACCAATGCTGGCAAAGTGGCTCTAATCAATTCTTGCTTATCCTCTCTCCCGTTGTTCCTTATGGGCTTTTACCGTCTCACGGATGGTGTGCATGCTGGCTTCGACAAACATAGCGGTGGCTTTTATTGGAATTCTGCAGATAACAAAAGGAAGTATAGGTTGGTTAAGTGGCAGCTTATGTGCAAGCCTAAAAACCTTGGGGGGTTAGGCATTATTAATACTCGAGTGATGAATATTTGTCTGCTCATTAAGTGGTGGTGGAAAATTATGACGGTTGGGGCCGATGTGCTGTGGTTTTCGATTCTTAAGGCTAAATATTTTCCTAACTCCAACCCTATGTTTGCCCCTGCGCGGCGTGGTTCGCAGTTTTGGAAAGCCTTTGTTAAAGTTCGGCCGATTTTTTGGAGCACGTTAAGTTTTGTGTGGGTAATGGGTCTGCTGTTCGTTTTTCGTTAGATTGGTGGTCCGGGGATGCTCCCCTGGCTGTTAGCTTTCCGGTTCTGTTCTCTTATTGCCCCAATCCGCAAATCTCCATCGCGGAGGTGGCTGCTAATAATTGGGACTTGGCTTTTCGTCGGGCCCTGTCTCCTGAAGAGTTGGAAGAATGGCAAAGTCTTTCTGCCCTCTTCCCTGTGCTCTCGGAGGAGGCTGACTCTGTGGTTTGGCCACTTACGGCCTCTGGGCTATTCTCGGTCAAATCGTTGTATTCTAGACTCATTGGTGGTACTACTTCGGCTCGCTTCTCTTGTATTTGGAAATCTAAGGTCCCTCCTAAGATTAAGATTTTCCTCTGGCAAGCCTTCCGAGGTCGCCTTCCTTCTGCTGATCAGATCAAAAAACGCAATGGGCCGGGCTCGGAATTCTGTAACTTGTGTGGGGCTTTGGAAAACTCTAATCACATCTTTTTCAACTGTGTTCTTGCCAAATTAGTTTGGTCTTGCGTAAGATCATGGCTTCGGGTCTCCTGGGATCCCTCCTCTTTCGCAGACACTAGAACCCTAGCCAAATCTCTGGTAGGGGTCACCAAGAGGGTATTCTGGGTTGGCTTGGGAGCCTTATGTTGGGCTCTTTGGACCATTAGAAACAAATTTACTATTGAACTTACCTTCCCATCTAAGCCTGCTGACGTTCTTTTCAAATCATGTATATTCTTGCAGCAGTGGAGATTATTGACTAAGGAGCCAGATCGGGACGCCCTGGACCTGCTCATCGCCAAAATTCGGGCTTCAGCCTCTCAGATCTCTGGGACGAATCATGGCGTATAAGCCTGGTGCTGTAGTTTGCGGGATTAGGTCTCCTTCTCTCCTCGGCCTGCGTGCCGTGTTTGGCAGCTGCCTGTTTCGTTAGGAATTTGGGCCTATTTAACTTCTCTTTGTGTTTCTGAGACTGTGTGAACCTTGGGTATTCGTGACGCTGCCATGTGGCTTTATTTATAAAGTCGGGCTTTGGCCTTTTCTTTAAAAAAGTAAACTTACTGGTCAGATTACTATTTAGCCTTTTCTCAGCAATTTGTGGACAAGTCGGCGTTGTATGCTTATAATGAAAAGCGGACAAGATTGTTTGTAGCTATTCTTAATGGTATCCTTTGCTATGTTAGGTGGCTTGCTTGATTTAAATATGCTATGGAGGATTACATGCATAATACTCTTCTTAATTTCTTTATTTTGCTTGCCTTCTTGGCAGTCTTCTGATATAAGATGCATGTTTGAAAAAAAGACTCACAAAATTGATTTGAAGAAACAACAACCAGAACTTGCTTCAGTAATTTATTCTTCACAAGTGTGTCCTAAATCATTTATACATAACTAAATTCTATGCTTATTTGTTAGCACTAAAATAACTAATTCAGTTCTGGTACAATCTTAATACTTGTAGGGAAACCAATCTTCATTAGTCATAAGTAGAGTTAAGACGACTGTTAAGTTTATGGCAGTCATGTCATTTATTAAGTCTTGCTTCTTATTGGATCAGCTTAGTAAAAATGATTTCAGTTGTTGCCGTAAATTCGATAAAGGTACGTAATAATGTGTTGTGGATACAATCACTTGCATGAACAAGCAGAATGGCAATAATAAGTGCTATTTCTTCATATCAGTTTACTTTAAATAAATATGTCTCTCATGGAACAGTATGTGTGTGATGGATCTTTTCAAGTTCGATTCATGTTCAGTTAGGTGCATATTTCGTGAGACAATCCTGACGTCCAGCTCCTCAAGGAGAGGAGCCCTGCCACCGCCGACGCTGGCGTTGCCAGGGGCACCCATCCTTGCGATCCAATGGAACCGCTCATACCACGGTTCTCGTCAGAATCATCCGAGTTGATTTAACGAATGTATGTTTGGCAGACCTTTCATCTTTTTAGCAATTGCATCAAACAAGGAGTATGCCACAACCTATGTTTTTGCAACTTGACGGTTTTGAATCCTCTCTGAATAAGCAGGAAGTTGTATGTGGAAGCTTGCTTGGACTTGTATCGTAATCATGGTATATGGCTTGATTGTCTCATGTGGTGCTTGCATGGTATGTGTGTGATGATTTTCCTGAAAGGCGGATATTTTATCATGCTATGTTCTTTCAACCTGTGTCTAACAATTTGATGTGAGTGATCTGGTGCAGAGGACTACAACGAGATGCTCTGTTTGAAGAGCAAGCAGGCGAGCACAATAGCGACATGATACTCCAAATTTTCACAAATTATCATGGTCAGTGAGTCCAATTATAGCATCTAATAATGTGATCATTCTATGCTTCCAAATTAAAATTTGCGCACACTTGCAAATGGGAATTGTGCCTCCCTGTTGTGCGCCCGACAGTTTGCCTCACGTACTAAACATTTAGTGTAGTCACTGATGAAAGTATTTCTTGTACCAACATGTATAGCATGATAAATCGTGCATGACTTTGCTTAATTGAAAATTAACAGCATAGAACTTCCGCATTATGACTCTTTGTACATGTACAATTGCAGTGTGTTCGAATTGGAGAGGCTTGTGACCACCCTGGAAAAGAGATGCACTTCCAGTGTTGTTATTTTTTTGCCAATATTGCAATATGATTGAAGGTAAGTTTGTGCGAAACAAATTTCTTTGAGCATTCTCATCTCTAAATTTTGATCTAGCTCCCTTATATTTTGTTTCTCGGCTTTTGTCAATAGCTTACACCAGGATATCAAGACCAATTGTAGGATTGCATCTCCACTAAGTGAACACATCACAAGGTTGGCTTTGAATCATAATCAGGTGTAATCTTCTTTTTTCACAGGATGGATGAAACAACATTAACTTCTAATTGCAACAACATCACACAATGGTGTCTTCGTTTGAATTTCTATGTTTTTCTGAAATATTTATTTTATTTTGTACCAGCATGATTTTTAATTGGTCAACATTTAAAACGTGTGTTGCACGTGCACACTTACTAGTTCAACTAGGTATCCAAAAAGATGGATCTCCACAATTATGTGGATAAGGAGATAGCATTTGTCAGATCAAATGATATAATGAAGTATGCTCAAGGAAAACATACACAATTAAACATTGGTTAAAAGGTGCGCCCAGAATATGGGTTGGGTTGCACGACCAATGTGAGCATGGTGATTCAATAATCAATAGTCTAAAAATGAACGACCGACATTAACTTCAAAGCAATAGGGTTGCTAGAAGGAAAGAATCCAAACAACACCGTTCACTTGTTGGAATCAACACGGGGACCAAGAAAGAATGGTGATGGTGAGAAGTATCACTATACCAAGAATTCTTAAGAGGTGGAGTAATCCTCATGACATTCTTGACATAAAAGATGGTAATACTCCATGGTAAAGAAGAACAATTGCTGGATAGCAAGGATCTCAAGGTATATCACAAAGCACGAACAAGTTTGTGTTGAACGAAAGGCAATAAAGTGGTCGATGATAACACAAATCATCGAGAGCAAAGGGCGGTATTTCTCATCAAGAATTCGATAGATATCTTGGAAGAGCTCAGAATGTTGATGATGTTCACGATACATTTGTCGTGAGATTTCATGAAGATGTAATCGATCAGCAACGACATCAAGTCCAAGGAATGATGAGGCGAAAGATTATTGGAACCAAGAGTATGGCATGAACTCGAAATCAAGCTTGGTGTTCAAGGCGAAATGACATGATGAGGAAGATCGGCGTAAGGTTACCTCATCGTCCAAAATTGTGCTAGCCGATCAGGCTAGGAATGACATGATCGGGTACAGACTCGTAAGTAAAGAAGATTACTAAAAGTTGTTGAACCATAGTGCGTACTCGGTTCAGTTATTGGTGCCTTTGAGTGTTTAATAACTCAGAGCCCGTGAAAAATTGGAATCAGTGAGAATGTAGTACTTGATGAAGAACTCATAAGAAGTTATGCAGTTCCATGATAATTTCGAGATACCATGGGGGTAATACTCAATGACAGATCAAAGTAGAGGTTGGACTAGGTTATTGCTCTCCAGAAGACAAGTGTTTGAACTTGTCCGAGAAATTTGGATCAAAGAAGAACAATATGGTCGGAAACCACGATAGCAAAAGACCAAATCCCAGATATAAGATGAAATTATATCAAGGGGATAATTATTGTTACGAGAAGCTTTCATGACAAGATCTACATCGTGTCCATGGGCATGAACACAAAGTTCAAGGTCGACTCCCACTTCTCCAATGCATAACCTATCATTCACTCCTCATTTTCGATGGAGTTGTAGTGTTAAAATTTTATCTAGTAAATCACCAGGAGAATATGACTCATGAAAACTTTCGGGTTCACACGGTTTTAGAGAAGGTATAGGTTCAACCCATCAGGGTATCTTAGAAACATATACCACAAGCTTCAAGAGTAACTAACACAAGCTCGAAAATAGAGCATGGTTGACAAAAGGAGAGGATACAATTTACCAAAGGCATTATGTATCAAAGAAAGAACTCACAAGGTGATTAATTATGAAGGACACTGTCGGATAATAATCCAACAGTGGATATGGTGATCCACAATGGAGCTGATGTGAGTATTGATACCCAATCAGAGGAAGAAAGAATGCAAATGCATCGGTTTATAGAACATCTGAATAATTCAATGTTTAAATAACAAAGGAATTATAATTTTCAAATCAAGGGATCAGGAGCAAACGCTCTGATCAAGGATGGATAAGTTGAATAGACTTAGGGGTACAAACAATGGCAATCTGATTGGCCGAGAACCAGTTCATGTTCGAAAGACATCTGAGACGGAAAGATAATTTATAAGGATCAACTAATGATTGCGTGCATTCCCACACATATAGAATCAACAGACTCAAAATGATAGTGTCAAAGGATGCCAATAAGATTACTAGACTTATGGGATTAACCACAATGAAAGCAAGCAAGGATTTCAAGCGCAATAGGCTGCCGTAGATTTTTGGAAGATCGAATTGTATTTACAAGACTATTATGAAATACATGAATCAACTGGGAATGAGTGAATCCTCGATAAGTGCGAGAAATTATTCATAGGGGTATTCAGGTGGCAAGGAACTGCAAGGTAGTAGGCACGAAGTATTCTCGGGGTATCTTGTAATAACAAGATCGACTGGAAATAAAAGTAAGAATGACAGACAAGATGTGTAAGTATTTATCCATAGGGATGTTTCGGTGGTAGGTAATTGCAAAAGCAACAGGCACAAAGCCTCGAGAGAATATCGGAGAGTATCTTCGAAATCTTCTGGTGCAGCAGGCGATCATCTGTAATAAGGGGCTCTACGGAAGAAAGTAATTACGAGAACCTAGAGTTAGAGTTAGCAAAATCATTTAACCTGAATAGAAGGGAGATCAGAATCCCAGAGTTAGGATCGAGGAGTAAAAGATCCTAATACCACCCAGATGGCGACGTGGGCCCGTAAGGCACACAGCCATGTTAGTAAAAAGTTTTGTAATGTCTAGACTCAACTTCGGCCAAGGAGTGTAGAAGGGGCATTCCTACAGGCAATCGGCTCTGATACCAACTTGTGACGCCCCCGATTCAATCGTACACTAATCATATACGCAATTGTGTATGATCAAGATCAGGGACTCACGGGAAGATATCACAACACAACTCTACAAATAAAATAAGTCATACAAGCATCATATTACAAGCCAGGGGCCTCGAAGGCTCGAATACAAGACCTCGATCATAGACGAGTCAGCGGAAGCAACAATATCTGAGTACAGACATAAGTTAAACAAGTTTGCCTTAAGAAGGCTAGCACAAACTGGGATGCAGATCGAAAGAGGCATAGGCCTCCTGCCTGGGATCCTCCTAAACTACTCCTGGTCATCGTCAGCGGGCTGCACGTAGTAGTAGGCACCTCCCGTGTAGTAGTAGTCGTCGTCGACGATGGCGTCTGGCTCCTGGGCTCCAACGTCTAGTCGTAGCAATCGGATATAGGAAGGGGGGAAAGGGGGAGTAAAGCAATCGTGAGTACTCATCCAAAGTACTCGCAAGCAAGGAGCTACACTACATATGTATGCATTGGTATCAAATGGAAAAGGCTATCATATGTGGGCTGAACTGCAGAATGTCGGAATAAGATGGCAACTTTAACACACATCTGATGGCAACATTAACACACATCATCAAATGGAAAAGGCTATCACCCGGTTATGGACATCTTGAGTATCTAGTACCTGGATTATCATGTGAATCTCATCATGTTACTTTAAATTAATTTTGTTGGGTTTAATGATGTTACTTAATTGGGATTGAGAATGCTGTCAACCATTCTCAATGTTCAACAACCACCATGATAGTTAAATAAAAAAATTATTCCTTTGCAGTAGGGAAAAATTGGCTTTTCGCAAAAACCTTATAACCATAGAGCTTTTCCACCAGCCATATATGAATGTAGTGATAGCCATTGTTCATCATTTCTCTATGGTGTGAATTTGCCAGTACATTCAATGTACTAACTGTCGTGGTTCTAACTCTGACAGTGATGTAGGGGGGTATGTATGGAGAGGCTAGATCTTAGCTATGGAGGAGTTGTAAGCACACAAGGATTATGAGTTCAGGCCCTTCTCGGAGGAAGTAACAGCCCTACGTCTCGGTGCCCGGAGGCGGTCGACTGAATTATGTGTGTATGAATAACAGGGGTGCCAACCCTTGATACTGAGGAGGGGGTGGCTTATATAGAGTTCGCTAGGCCCCTCCAGCCCTCAGTAATGCAAGGTTTGAAGTACATTAAGACTGGGGGTTACTGGTAACGCCCCTAATAAAGTGCTATGATGACCATAAAAGCTACTTAATGACCGACCGTTTGCGTGCAGGGTGACTTTAGATCTCCTGGCAGTCGAGTGGTTGGAATTTGGTCGAGTGATTGCTTCGTGGTCGAGTGTCTTGAATCTGTCGAGTGGGATACCTCCAAGTCGATTGAAAGGTGACTTCTTCTAGGGATGTCCTTGGGTAGGGTACTTAGGACAGGTCCATGCCCCTATCCTAGGTACATAGCTTCATCATTAGCCCCCGAATGGATCGAGGTTCGAGTGGGGAAGGAGTTGGGGATCTTTCCGACTGGTTCTTCATGTTATATGAGCGTCTTGTTTTGGATCAATTGTCACGGATGACGTCGTCAACTTCTTTCAGTCGCCTTGATCCATTCTTGGCCTCTTGTCGAGTGAATTTCTTTACTTGTGAAGTTCCGAGTGACGGTGTGAAAGGGATCTTCTGTTTGACGAGTTGTTCTGTGGCCCTGGGATTTTGCGGGATTTGAACTTCGGGAAGCACGCGGGACATGGGCGGCCGCAGTAATCAGATGGGATAGGACGGAAGCTCCTCGATCCCCATGCCACCTTTTTCGCCACGTACTGCACGCGCCCGTTGCGGGATTTGACGGGATTGCCTAGGCCTACCAGTCACCCACTCGGAAGCGACCTCTTATAAGCTGCCGACTCGGGACCCCCGAACAGTGCGCCTTCACTTTTCCCCCTTCCTTCACAAGATCCTCCGCCACCTCCGCTCCCACCTTGGTGCCGTAGGTCTATTCGAGCTTCGCCGGCGACGATGGTGAAGGAGAAGACGTCGGCTCTGGAGCGCGCGAAGAAGGCGGCGGTGCAGGGGAAGGGGAAGAAGTCCGCTCGGGGCGGATCTTCCTCGAGGACTGCTATGCCCAAGGATTGGATCCAGGGCGACTGGATGCCGTTGGTGATTCGGCAGGATGATCTCGATGATCTGGTCGAGGGGGGATTCATTCCCCACGAATCTGCGTGCCTCCCGGGGAAAGAAGTCGAACCCCAGCCTCTTGATGGTGAGTGTGTCCTCCTCGCCACCCATATTGATCGTGGATTCTCTCTGCCTCCTCATCCTTTTTTCGGAGCTTCTTGAACTTCTTCGGAGCGCAGCTCCATCACTTTACTCCCAATTCTATTGTGTATCTTGCTGCTTTCGTTTCCTTGTGCGAAAACTTCTTGGGTTGCCGCCCCCATTGGGGACTCTTCAAGCACATCTTCACTTGCCGCTCTCAGTCGGTCAAGAAGGCCAAGTCGAGTGACGAACGGACGCAGGTGATCCAGCTGTGCGGGGGTCTGGCGATCCAGATGAGGGGAAAAAGTTCCTTTCCGTCTATCACTTTTCCCGAGTCAGTCCGTGGGTGGTAGTTGACTTGGTTTTACTGTAAAGACCAGGTGACCCCAGGACAGTCGACTGGTGTTGGGATATTACTACTGGGCATAAACCGGCCTACCTGGGCCGGATTAACTTCATCAGTAGTTCAAAGGTGTTAAAGCCTAAAGAGGCAGATAAAGGCCCAGGGCCCGTAGTCAGTTTACAACCTGTAGCCGTACATCGACGTTTGTGCATATACTTGTACTGTAAGTTAGGAACAAGGAGGGACCAACCCGGATACGAGTATGAACCAGTGTTGGGACTCTCTGAACCGGCGGGCGTCACCCGTGTATATAAGGGGGCGACCTGGCAGCGGTTCAGGGACAACAGACAACAACTCGAGACATAGGCGAAGCTTGTTTGCTCCCTAGTCATCGAAACCCCATCAATTCCATCATAACTAGACGTAGGCCTTTACCTTCCTCGAAGGGGCCGAACTAGTATAAACTCTCTTGCATCCTTGTGTCCGCTTTAACCCCTTCAAGCTAACCCGTCGCGATGGCTCCACGACTAAGTCCTTTCTCTAGGACATCTGCCGTGACAAAACCACGACAGTTGGCGCCCACCGTGGGGCTATCGCATGATGGTTTCCGGTTCTTGGAGGGCCGCTTTGAAGGACTCGAGGGCTATGCTGTAGGCCGGATGACTAAGAATCGTCGCGGCAGGCTCTACATCGACGACGCAGGCTGGGGCCCCGAGGCCGGCTCAGTTGAGTACGGGTACCGGGTCCCCTTTGGTAGCATTCACGTTTTCATTGGTAAGATCGGTGAACCGGGCCCTGAGCCAGACATCTGCACCGATCTCGTCGAGACGGCTCAGCGTGCGCAATCCGCCCAGGTTAAACCGGCCATGAAACGTGCCTTCGTGGGAGTCATCCATGGAGGAAGTCATGAGGACGGATCGGGATTTCACGGGGCGACTGTCATTTGTTCCGGTGACGAGTCTTCGACCGGAGAAACCGAATCTCTTTATCAGCTACAAGATGGCCGGATTGGGAGCTGTTCCGATGGCGACAGTATTCCGGACCCCTCTGATCTGCCCAACCGGGTTGGAATATTCATGGCCGGAACACAAGCAGCGCTTCATTCTTCGATAGCTGCGGCAATGATTTCCGGTTTAGTAGCAGCGACGGTCGCCGGGGCAGGAGGCCCTGTGCTCCCGCCGGCTCAGGTTCTATCAGAGCTATTTGATGCGTTGGTTGTGCTTATGGCGGAAGTTAATCCGCCAGATCAGGACGTTCACAATACGGAGATTGCAAAGGTAAAGGAACAGATCACCCAGGCCAAGGCGGATCTGGCGGCTGAGGACACCAGGATGGCCGCAGAGCGGGCTGCTTTAGATGCATAGGCCTACAGGCTTATGTTAGACTAGAGCGCATCACATGAAGTCATGAGGAGGAAGCACTGATCCCGCTTACCTCCGATTTTCGAGGCCAGAGACCTTTTCAACACTCCAGGGCCAAGAGGCGGCAATCCGCTGGAGGGGAACCGGGCAGAAGCCCCTGGGACCGGTGCACCGGTTCAGCCTCGTCAGATCAACCCGCCTCGTCAAAACACTGTTGTACCTCAAGCTGCTTTAACACCCCCGGGTCACTACTCCAACCCAATGGACAATCTTGTTGCCGCCGCTGCACGGCTGGAGGCCATTCCAATTGAAGGTGACTCGCCACAGGCAGTAGAGACACGGCGGGTCAAGGAACTTCTAAGGACTGCTTTGGCCCAACAGGAAGCATACTCGTACAGCCGCGACCGGATCCACTCGACCCCTTGTCCAAGCCGGAGCTATAGCAGACATATGGATGAACCGGCAGGGTCGAGTAATGAACGACGTGGGGCACCCCGGGACAACAACCCAGCGGGTGGTGCTGATGACGCTCAGGGAGTGGTGGACCGGGCTCGCGCACGCAGGGAGGCTGAGTTAACCGCACAGCATCAAGCTCGGCAGCTCACGCCGGTTCATCCAACCACCTTGACTGAACCTGGTGTTACTTCCAGTTCTTTGGGGTGCCTTGCCTTATCCCCGCTTTATGTAACGTGCGCCTGACCAAGGATTTCAAAGGCCCGTGCAAGGTACCAAATTACATGGCGAATCAACCTCCAGAGACATGGGTAGAGAGCTATGAGATGTCCATGGAGATGCTTGATGTGGATGACGCGGCGTGTGCAAAATACTTCACCATGATGCTCGAAGGAACGGCCCGTACTTGGTTAAAAATCTTACCGGCTAATTCTATCAGTTCATGGGCCCAATTACGGGCCCGGTTTATCAGCAATTTCAAAGATACCTGTAAACAGCCTATGTCGATAGTGGACTTAGCTGCATGTGTCCAGGAGGAAGGAGAATCAACGACTCATTGGGTGCGTCGGGTTTCACAAGTGTTGCACTCCTCAGACCGCATCAACGCTGACACCTCAGTATTAACCCTAGAGGGCAACTGCCGGTTTGGACCCCTGAAGCTCAAGTTGGGATGGATGAAGCATCATTGCACCGACATGGGGACTCTCATGGCCGCTTTGGTGAAATATTCTGATTCTGATAGTACCAAGGATCCCGAATCTGATGATGACAAGACAGGGAAGGGAAAGAAGAACAATAGCTCCAAAGGTCAGCAGCATCATTGGGTAGGCATTGGCAGAGGAGGCAAGCGTAAAGCGGACGGTAACATGGACTTTGTGGCTAATACCAACACACAGAACAATGGCCAGCGACGCAAGGGTAGGCCAAGAAATCATAGTGGGGCACCCAACCCTAACCAAAACCGCCTAAACTATCTGCTAAGCCAGCCCTGTCCAAAACATGGGACGAAGGAGGAACCAGCAAACCACCTTTGGAAGGATTGCTTTATTATGCAGGAGTTCAAGAATTCTAAGAATTTCCGGTATGATCGCGAATCTGGCGATGGCTCAGGGTCTGGGCCGGGTTACGGTGGAGGAAATTCGGGTTCAGGGTTTAATGGTAATCCGGGCGGAAATAATGGTCAAAAAAATCGGAACAACCAGGGTGGTTACAACCAACAGCGGCAGCAGCAGTCGGGTTACCAGAGCAACCCAAAGCAGTTGAGTGGTGGACAGTACCATGTCTTTACCACTAGCTTGGACAAGCGAGACCGGAAGGTTCAGAGGCGGGCAGTCAACTCTGTTGAACCGGCCATACCCCGTTATCTACGTTGGTCTGAATAGCCGATCATATGGAGCAAAGAAGATCACCCACCCCAGGTCGATAATCCGGGTCAGTTGGCTCTGGTGGTGGCGCCTCAGGTGGGAGGTTATAAGTTTACCAAGGTACTCATGGTGTTGCAAATATGCCCTAGAGGCAATAATAAATTAGTTATTATTATATTTCCTTGTACATGATAACCGTTTATTGTCCATGCTAGAATTGTATTGATAGGAAACTCAGATACATGTGTGGATACATAGACAACACCATGTCCCTAGTAAGCCTCTAGTTGACTAGCTCGTTGATCAATAGATGGTTACGGTTTCCTAACCATGGACATTGGATGTCATTGATAACGGGATCACATCATTAGGAGAATGATGTGATGGACAAGACCCAATCCTAAGCCTAGCACAAGATCATGTAGTTCGTATGCTAAAGCTTTTCTAATGTCAAGTATAATTTCCTTAGACCATGAGATTGTGCAACTCCCGGATACCGTAGGAGTGCTTTGGGTGTGCCAAACGTCACAACGTAACTGGGTGGCTATAAAGGTACACTACAGGTATCTCCGAAAGTGTCTGTTGGGTTGGCACGAATCGAGACTGGGATTTGTCACTCCGTGTAAACGGAGAGGTATCTCTGGGCCCACTCGGTAGGACATCATCATAATGTGCACAATGTGATCAAGGAGTTGATCACGGGATGATGTGTTACGAAATGAGTAAAGATACTTGCCAGTAACGAGATTGAACAAGTATCGGGATACCGATGATCGAATCTCGGGCAAGTATCGTACCGATAGACAAAGGGAATTGTATACGGGATTGATTAAGTCCTTGACATCGTGGTTCATCCGATGAGATCATCGTGGAACATGTGGGAGCCAACATGGGTATCCAGATCCCGCTGTTGGTTATTGACCGGAGAACGTCTCGGTCATGTCTGCATGTCTCCCGAACCCGTAGGGTCTACACACTTAATGTTCGGTGACACTAGGGTTATAGAGATAGTATGCGGTAACCCGAAAGTTGTTTGGAGTGCCGGATGATATCCCGGACGTCACGAGGAGTTACGGAATGGTCCGTAGGTAAAGAATTATATATAGGAAGTGCTATTTCGGCCATCGGGACAAGTTTCGGGGTCACCGGTATTGTACCGGGACCACCGAAAGGGTCCCGGGGGTCCACCGGGTGGGGCCACCTATCCCGGGGGGCCACATGGGCTGTAGGGGGTGCGCCTTGGCCTATATGGGCCAAGGGCACCAGCCCCAAAAGGCCCATGCGCCAAGAGTCAAGGAAAAGGAAGAGTCCTAAAGGGGGAAGGCACCTCCGAGGTGCCTTGGGGAGGATGGACTCCTCCCTTGGCCGCACCCTTCCTTGGAGGAAGGGCCAAGGCTGCGCCCCCC